>NC_091394.1:67125114-67467614 GCF_032191515.1 Phaenicophaeus curvirostris
AATAAGACAATGTGGTTTTATAATAATAGTAATAATAATAAAAACAATAACAATAACATTTTTTCAGTGATGTTAATTGTGTAAAAGAATGAACAGTAGAAAAATCTCTTTTTTTTTTTCTTCTCAATGTGGGCAGGAAGACAGGGGACCACTTACCCCTAAGAGTCTCCAGGGAGAGAGAAGAGACCTGCTTTCTTTTCCAAGTCCTTCAACATTTCTCAGAACAATATGATTTTGAGGAGAGGAGGCATTACTCTACCTCAATTTGCTTCCTATTGAATGTCAAAGGAGATTTGAATAGACTCCCTGGCTCCATTTCTGTTTCCCTTTCACTATTAAAGTCTTCTTCAGTATCTCACAACCATGTTGTCACTATGGGCACTCCATCCTTTTCCTTACACTTATAAATCTGACATATTGTCAAGTCTTGTTTTCTGGATTTGGTGGTCTAGTCACCACACCCATTTGAAATAGGGGTAATATGTAATTTTCTTCCTCCCCAGGGGACACTTTTTTTAAGTTAAAAAGGAATGAGATGTTTGAAAATAAGAAATATTCATTCCTGTTATGACTTATTATCAGTGTCCAGCACTGACTAAATCTGAAAGGGTCAACTCTTAGAGGAAAACATGATTAATAATCTCAACATTTTGATAGTGGAACTTTTAGTCCATAAAGAGAAAGAGGGACTATAAGTCTTAGCAGACTAAGAAACATCTCATATCCACTTACAGAAAAAAACTGTCGTGATTCAGAGGTGGGCTGAGACCTGAAGATTAGGCTGAATAAACCCAACTATGATTCATTTTTTATATCAGACGATGCTATTTAACCCTGTGCTGGACCCAATACAGAGCTTCATATTTTGGGGTGAGTGTGGGAAAGGAAGACTCTACAGCTCAGTCATTCACTGTCTAATCCCTAAGTATTTAATAAAGTAACAACTTTAAATGTATGTGTATCTGTATTTCTTGTGCTTGCATATTTCGAACATGAAGTCGTCGTTTCCTAGTTACTGTTACAACCTGTATTTGATGATGTGGAAATAAGACAACAGGAACACATGGATTGAGAAATTTCATAACTTTGACCCTTTAATAAGATGCTTTCTTAGGAAAATGTTCTGATTTTCATCTATGCACAGTCTGTAAATTTAATATGCTGTAAGCTAATTCTGAAACATTTAATACAGCAATGGTCTGTTCAAACAGGTCTTTACCAAGGCAAAATTATTGCTGATGCCAATTATTACATTTTGATTTAGTGCAATACATACTGCAGTCATTTTATAGCTGAAAAAATTATCGCTGATAATTGAGTATGTGTCCTGAGCAGGCAGCTTGTCCAAGTTCAGTTCAGACAACAAAGGTGCAGAAGAGCCAAAGTGATTTAAGTCCTCAGTTCAATGTGTCATACCCTCCTTGACATCACTTTATTTTTTAACCATCATCCAATGGACCGTATAAGATATATAGGGGTTGATGGCTTTGGCTGCTGAATTTATGAGTAGAATCTCTTGCTGAATTGTCCCATAATTGGGTTCTTAAAATAGATTTTCTAAGGTAAATGCAGTTGTAGTTGTGTATTGTAGCCAAGTTCAGAATTTTTTTTGTAAATGTGTAATAGCCACAGGAATTTATAGAGAAAAGTATAATGGCCAGTGATTAATAGTGATCATATAGATTAAATGTCATAATTAGACTGGCAAGAAGACTGATAGGCCAAGAAGGAAATAGAATTTTATGAAATTTCATTAATACTAGATTTAAGCCTTGCATTCCAGCATACAGGCTGTTTGTAGTTGGTAATGTTGCAAGATTAATTAATTTATTTCAATCTTTTTGCAGAGATGACAGGCACTGTAGTTTAATACTGCAGATGATAGTTTTGTTTAATGTATGATTGATGAGTAATTTTATTATTAGAATAACCCAGCTCTAGTTAAAACATTTATCTACCTAATTCATACATAACTTTTTGTAACAACCTGGTAATCGTTGCTTAAAGTTTATGGGTGCAAAGTGGATGGGGGTTTTGGGTTTGGGTCTTGCTTTGTGAGTATTTTATGTTTAGTTGTGCATTTCTACACATAATTCAGAATATAATATTAGGGAAAATAAATATGTTGAAACATTTCACTAATTGGGTTTAAGTTAAGATATTGCTGGAAGAAGTTTGAGTAAAAAGTAAGAATGATGCAAAAAAAAAAAAAAAGAAAGAAATGTTGCATTTTACCACAGGTGTTCAAATAAAGCAGGACAAAAATATCAGCTCTGGTTGTGTCAGCTACCAAAGTCCTTGAACTAATCTTATATACCTGAAGTTATACTGAAAAACATTACTAGTGTATTTGGTACCAGTTAAAAGTATCTAGCAAATGCTAGTTTCTTTCATTGATTTAGTAACTGCTCATCTGCATTCAGCGTCACTTCTGCAGGGTGAAACAGGAAAAAATACTCTGAGTTATAACAAGAGGAGGAGTTAAGAGAACACAGCTAGGGAAAAAAAGGCTTTCTGAGTGTGAAGTGGACTTGATCTCTCTCAGGAATACTCCTCTCAACCCACTTCGTGTCAAGCAACTAGTATGGGTGAAGTTTTCAAGTTCTGCAAATGTATCACATGAACATCCACAAGTCCTACAGTGGCATTCAATCGGTGCACCTGTATTTGAATTTTTCTGCTCAAATACCTGAAACAGACCTGAAGCAGAAGCTTTTGGTTTTTCTTCTCCCTCCCCTTCTCCCTTATTTATTGATGGGAGTACAGAAAGGGAAAAGGAAGGAGGAAGGGAGATGGCAACAGTAGGAGGGGGCTACATACTCTGTAGGATTGACAGCTATGGTTCATTCACATATGTTTATTCCACGCAAAAAAAAAAGGGTATTCAACCACTTTGAATAGATCATCATAACTGCTTGTCTGGTCAGTTTTCTCCTTAGAGTTTCAAGTTATAGGGGTCAATGTGTAATCTAGGGGTCTTGTCTAGCTGTCTCTATTAAAAAAGTGAGGCACTCAATACCAGCTGCACTACGCAGGGTGCCTCTATCTCTAATAGTGCCATCACCAATTCTGAAGATGGACTTTGAGTGCTCATGGAATAGGCAGACAGCCAGTTAGAGAACTGAAATTTTCAGAGACGGCCATAGCTGATTTTATGCTAAACACAATAATCCTTATATCAGCTCTAGTCCTTTAATCAGGAAGATATTCATTCATTGATATGCTCTCAGCTGAGGTAAATTAAGTTTGCTTCGATAGTCCTATTCCCTCATCTGAAATAATTAGGAAACAATCCAGAGTTTAACTCACACAGCAGTAGCAAATGGCAATTTGGGGATAGGATGTGTTCTGTCACAAGTTTTTTTTGAATTTTTTTGTCCTAGGGGTCTTTTCCAACCTAGCGATTCTGTGATTTTTCTAAAAAGAAATGTTAATTTTATTTCATCTAGTGATTGAATATGAGAAAATAATGAATGGCTCTGCTTCTTTACATTTTTTTTTCTCAGTAGAATGTGAGAGAAAGGAAGACTAGTGTTAGCAACTGCATTCCTTATCTAGAAAGAGGGGAAGTCTCCCTCTGTTTTGAAACAGAGACAAACACAAGAATGTGGGCAGAATCTGAAGCCCTGGGAAGCTGAGACTGGGTGTCTGGGGATCTGAAGGCATTCCTTTTAATGCAATAAATGTTACTCTCCTCAGCACGGTTTCCTAGGCACATTTGTTACTGCTGGCCACTATGCCCTTCTCATCTACTCACCTGAATAAATGTAAAAAGAATGCAGGAAGTTAATTGCTGCTTGAATCAAAAAGTCTCATGTAAATTTACTTCTTGTGATATATACCATGGATAAAGAATACGCTGTGCCCTCCTCTTTTCGCATACCTTGCATCTAGACACAATGTGCATTATTTACTTAATCATCCAGTGAAAAGCTGCCAAGGACATATGTAAAAAAGGGAGGAAGACAATCACAGTTTTTCCTTTCCAGACTCTCAGTCCTGTTTCTGTTTGCTTTTGCTCCTCTCTCTTAAGGTTTAATACTGTAAGCAGCAGACCCATATTATAAAAGCTCTCAAACTTGGAAGCTGAGGAGAATGTAGAAACTAATAATGACACGGCCTTCAGTGCTTTGTCTGCAATGAACAGCAACAACAAAAGATTCGTCCAATGATCTAGGCCTGCTGCAAACACAGTGCTATTTCTTCCCTTGAGATATGAAACAAGGAGTGTATTGAGAGTATTTTCATCCTTTTTAGACTAAGATGTTTCAATCCTAAGACATTTTTAAAATATAGGACTACAGCATCTCATCTAGACCCACATAAATTTGGCTTTGTCTTCCCCCTCCCCAATCATACAAACTGGAGATAAGAACTACCAGAACAGCAGTGCTACAGCTAATAGCAGCATCAAAATACTACCTGCCTTTGCCTATTTCATGTTGATATGCAAGAATTTGGCAAGGTCAAGGATTTGGGTTTCTTAAGGAACAACATCACACTAAAACCATGTAGCTTGTTTTCTATGACATAAAACTGAATTTTGAGCTTTAAAGGGTCAGAAAAAGGGCTTTTGAGAATATTTTCTGCAAAGGAAAGGTTTGCATCTGTTTTCAAGTTCACATGTGTCGGCAAACTGGTCAGCTCCATTGCCAGTCCTGAGTGCATGTTAGGAGGACAGCCAAGGTTTGGAATAATATTTTTAGCACTCTATTTGTTCCTTTCTGTCATGGTTGACCAAGAACTACGGGAAGCATAATATGGGTTGCAGAAGCTCTGAAACTTGCTCAAATGCTTTCTCATGCCTGTCTGCTATGTTTTCTTTTTGCTTCACTTAAGTTCTCCACCCTCTTCTAATCAACTGTGTGCTTTTTGAAAGAAGATAAAGCTTCTTGTCCTTGCCATTAAGAACTTGCATAAATCTTTGTCTTCCTTTTTATCTGCCTCTTATTTTTACTGGATGGTGTTCTCACACTTTTACTCTGCTATGTTTGTCTGCTTTGATATTCTGTTTCCTTGTTTGTTTTCCCCCCAACTACTGCTCTGTTTGCTTCATTAACATTCACAAGACTAGAATATCCTACCTGAAACTAGCCTGTTTGAAAGTGGCATATGTTTTACTAGCTCCTGTAAATGTCTTTCTATCTCTACCGAGTTTCACAGTTTTATTACCTTGGTTCTGGCTCTAATCTCCCCCATCTTAGGGTCTGAACTAATAAATAAATGTCTGTGCAATGCTGAGAGGCCAAATCTATGAATGTGAGTATAGGACTAGAGGCTTCACTGGAGTCCTCCTTAGCTACAAGGTTTATATGACAGTTGCTGGAGAATGAATAAAGACAGAAAAAAGTCCCCAAAAAGCAACAGCTTAAAAAGTGACTTGCCATGCATACAACTTGGAAAGCTACAGGAAAATCTCTTTTTTTATACTTTTATTGCAGTGTTCATTATCTTCCTCTTTGACATAAGATATCACATTGTAAAAAAGATATTTTTAAGATATTACTGCCTCTCCAATTCTACCACATAAATAATACGGGAATATCTTTACCATTTACGTCTTAAATAACAGATTTTTTGATTAAATATATTATGCAGCTCCTTCTTGATGACCTCCCTGTGAGAGGGATTCAATCGCAGACTGAGCTACTATTACCTCTCAGATCATATGGGAACTTTGATGCTGTTCCAGACTTCATAACAATAACCATAATTTGTATCTGTTATTCCGTTCTTAAAAAAAAAGCAAACCAACAACTGTGAAGTAACCATTTGTTTTCACAGGAAGGAAAAGGTTTTTCCAAAAAATACTTTATTTGAAGATAGTATTGCATTGAAGGGGACATCCCAGTTGAAAAAATGAATTTAATATTTTAATCTGACCCTGCAGTCACAGTTAAGCTGGCCACAGGTCTTCCTGAGAAATCTACCAACTGCATATATCTAAGATAACACATGAAGAAATGTGAGTCTGAAGTGTTTTTAACAATATGAGATTAATACAAGTGTGGGGAGGGGCTTTTCTTTCTTCCCTACACTGAGCAGGGTCATGGTAGCAGTGTTCTTTCTTTTGCCTGAAGGAACTTCAACAGTATATACTGCTAAAATTTCTTGAAACCATGTGATAAAGCAAACTTTGTGTTGTTGCAAATAAGGATATTTTGTTTATTAAAAACCAGAAATTTGAAATTCCTCATTCTCTGTACTGCGGATAAGTAACATGTGATATCCTGTATATGGGCTGGATTGAGACAGGCTCTTGAGAAAAATATTTATTTTATTTATTTACACGTTTTTCAAGACAAATTAGAGTTTTTTCACTAACCATCATTGGCCATGAAGAACCCTTGTACTCCTCCTCCTCCTCAGGGTTAGACTGGACTGTTTTGTGATGAAATATCTTATTTGAGTTCAGCTTTTTCGGCCCTGAAAAATACAGAAAGTTTGATACAAGGCTCCACATATTTACATGTTATTTCACATTGTAGCTTATGGGAGGTTTTTGGTATTTTTTTCCTTCTTTCTTTCTTTCTTTCTTTCTTTCTTTCTTTCTTTCTTTCTTTCTTTCTTTCTTTCTTTCTTTCTTTCTTTCTTTCTTTCTTTCTTTCTTTCTTTCTTTCTTTCTTTCTTTCTTTCTTTTCTTTTCTTTTCTTTTCTTTTCTTTTCTTTTCTTTTCTTTTCTTTTCTTTTCTTTTCTTTTCTTTTCTTTTCTTTTAATTAATCTAGACCGTGAGCTTATCCAGAACCCTAAATTAATGCAAAAAAGTCTTCTCATTAAACATTGCTTGTTGGTGGGAGCACATGGCTGCTGTTCTCACAAGACTACACAGCCTGTTTATTGATTTTTCTTGTGGAATTTAAGGTATGTTTTTGACCTATAAAAAACAAAATGGCATGAGACTTCCACAATAGCTGCGGGCGTTTGAGGGACTTGAACTGATATCTTGCAAATCTGAGAGAGAGGACTGGCAGGAGAGTTTCCCTGAAGGTGCCTTCAGCTGTGAACTTATTAAAACCATCTTTGTAGACCTTCAGGGTACTCTGTAAGGCATTTCTATTTCTTATGCTTTTGGAAGAGAGGAGGGAGCTTGAAAGGACTGATACTATTTTAGAGAGGCAGCCTTTAACAGAAAACTTGTCCAAATATTTTCAGGCAAGCTCTTTTGTAAATAGGCATCAAGATCAAAATGAAGCGTCCTATAAAGGTATCTGAGTACTTAAAAATATATTTTAGAAATAACTGTGTACTGTTTGTGTTGATAATAAGGTATTGTGTGCAGGGGGAGAAGAAAATGGGAGAAGGAAAATTTTCCCTGTTTCTCAAGACTGATAAAGTTTAACTGCTCTGGGTTGTGGGAATTTAAAGTAGGCTTGTCAGGCCATGGATTTGCTGACTCCTCTAGAGTGCTGTGTATTGACCCACGTACTACCAAGTGTAGAACAGGCTTTCTAAAGATGCTACTCTATCAAATATAGAAGGCAAAGTGTATTTCTTGACATCACTATTTGTTTAAGCAATGTAAAGAGATACATCGGGGAGGAAGGAAATGGGAGAAGCAGAACAACTTCATCTGTTAGGTTTTTTTCTTCAACGGAAAAGCATATTTCCGAGAAAGAACATCATAAAGTCACTGCTCATTTTCCAGAGACATTGATTAAGGTGAGGAGGCAGGGAGAGGAATGTTCATGTGGGTAGATGGATGTACTGTGAGAAAATGTGAGAAGTATAGATACCAAATATAAAAGAGAAATAGTGGAGGTAATACAAGGAAAAAAGGCTAAGAAGAAGAGGAGGGAATGGAGCGCTCATTATAACAAAGTAAAGGTTGTATGGCATGAGACACGTGGAAGAAAAGCAAAATAAAACTGAGAAGACAGTAGATACAAAGCAATTGCTGCTATTCATTGTGTTAGATTGTTAATGAATTTAGCTTAATGTTATTAGAGAAATGCTAATATTAAATATGTTGCACAATAGCACAACATGATTGTTACAATTATTTCTTTCTTAAATTTTGGGAGGTGTGCTTGACATTTTGGGGGTCTGGTAGTGCCAGCCATCGTAGTAAGGAAGACGGCAGTGTTGACTCTTTCACAGAAATTACTACATGTGTTCCCTGGACTGGCTGGTGCCAGGTAAATCACAACAATAAATATCAGTCATTTTACACAGGCCAAGACCTTCCTTAGGGATATGCAAATTATTAGGAATTATTTGGCCTTCTCTATTTTCACCAATAGGTGGCAATATTAATTTTTCCATTGGCCTCTGTAAAGATGTTAGTCTAAATTTTGAATAATGATCTCTGAGTTCATTATAACATTTTCTTTTGTTTGTCCTACTGCAAGTGTTTTTAGTGATAGGGATTGAAAATCTATTCATAAATTTCCAGATCATTTAATCTTGTTGTAAAGAAGTTAAAATAAAAAGACAAATAACAAGAGAACTTCTACCAGATCATCAGAAGCTTATCCACAATGCTTTTGTAGCCCAGCACCTTCTTTTTCATTTCCTGTCCAATTCATATTTATTGCCTTTATGATTGTGTTTATTTTCAATATTGTGTCAGGTCTTCCTTTTTGTGTTTTCTAATTAATTTTTCTTTTTACCGGCTTAATTAGAAACTGGAGATTGTATATGTAACATGAAAGATCCAAATGCCTTCTTTACAGTTTTTCAGTACTATTCTTGTTTATATGTGGCCTGTATTCTTAATCATCTTATTTGTTGTTCAGAATGAGTTTTTCTTAACATGTTACTATCTTAAGGATCACAGTTTTCCTGAGGCCGTTGTCAATACTTGGTAGTGGTTTTCCACGAATTTTAGTCAATTGCCAACACTCGACTTTCTAGAGCAACATTGATATGGATATAAGACATGACAGAGGTACTGTAGGTGCATCTTCATTTTCAAACTGAATTTATTTCTGCCCTATGTTTTATCAAGGTCTCTCTCCACATCCATTAAATTTCTTCCACTTGTTTGGAAGTTAAGAAGTCTCTGTTTTTACATGCAGAGGCCCAACGATCTTGTCATTCTTTTCAGCCAAAACTAACAGAGACTTAATTGGAAGTTTTATCTAAATAAAGACTGAAGGATTTGATTCATTGCAAAGATGGTGCATGAAAATATATTTTCTTAAAAAGAAAAAGTCTCTATCCGAAACAATACAATAGCATTTTTCACTAAAATGAAGTACTTGAAAGTGATATATTGTAGTGGTTTTTGTAGTATTGTCATATCCTTGGACTGATGTATGGTAGCAGTTAAAATGATTGTCAAAACAGGAAATGTACAGTACCAGAAAGTATCTAGACAAAATATGCATAGAATTTTTATGATTATTTGACTTGGCTTTGTTTACAATCTCTTTTTCATTAGGCAGTTTTCTTTATGTCTTTTGACATTCTCTACAGAAGTTCTCATGAATTTGTAGCAGCTCACATTGAAAACCGTTATGCAAACCTCAGTAATATCAGCACTTCTTTTCACTTCTAGCCTGAAATTCATGCCAGCGTTCACCAAATCCCAGCTCAGTTGAAATCCATGGTGAATCTAGTGCATGCAGAGAATGGACCATGGAAAAGGGTAGTAGGTAGCGCGCTATTTATATTGAAACCAGACAAACTCAGAGGGCTCACCTCATCTAAAAAAAAAAAGGGAAAAAGAAAAGAAAAAGTATATGAGAACTTCTGCCAGCAGCAATGACAATTTTTATAAGTAGATTCAGCTGCCTCTTCATTCAGATACTTCACTGTCTGTGAGATATTTCTGCTTCTCAGGCGAGATCGAAGTCTGTAGCTCTTTCTCTCCTGCCTGTAAGAATCAGCCTTGAATCAGCCTTCGCTGCAGTATCACTTACATCTGGTATAAACAGAGCTGATGTGAAGCACTACCATTACAGTTTCTCTGAGATACAAGGTACTGCTCTGCATTAGCCTGGACTGAATTTTAATGGCCACCATTGCAGCTGAATCAACAAGCAATAAACTAGCAAAACCAAAGGTGTCTAATCTCTGAGCCTTTGAGCAGATTTGGGTTTGCCACCCATGATGGTTCCAGTAAAATACAGACACATGAAATTGAATGTCAGTCTCTAGCTGTGACTGTTTAATTAGTACTTCAGTTACTGTCTAATTAGTATTTGACCACAACATATACAGTGTTTCTGAGACTGGCTAGAGGGCTCTCACTGGTCTGTTAACTTCAATTTTTAATCCAGAGATTCTCTCAGAAGACAGCGGAATGCCTTAAATTCAAGATGATGACTTATTGTATGTTGTAGCTCAGTCCAAATCAGTACTGAAGGCTGGATAGAAAGAGGACTGTAAAGTAACTGCCTTGTTGTGAAAAGGGACTGTACCTCATTTGGGGGAGATTAGGGACAAAAGTGTTCCAAACCCACCACATCTCTGTTTAGTGATATCACTAATCAAAACAGGATCAAGAATGACCTATGAAGAACATCTTATGGATTTCCTAATTAAGCAAAATATAAAGGAGTTTTGGCATCACACTGAAGAAACATCTAGGCCGTTCCATCTCCAATAGAACCATAGGTTTTTAGGGTTATAACACTTAGAGTGTATGTGAAATTGACTTTCCCTTGGAAATACTCCTGAAGTCGCAGTGCTTTCCTGATCAAAAAAACATCCATCAAGTGCATCTGCCCCAGCAGGTCAAAACGTCCACGGCTGTGTGATTACCCTACATATATATATGAAATATTGCTTGACGTACTCAAATAGAAATTTTTTTTCCATCAACAGCTGGATGCTAAACTGAGGATTTGGTGTTCAAGAACTTATTTGTCATTCACTTCTTAATACATAGGCATCTGCATTAACTTCCCAGACTCAGAACGTGAATGTGACCTTCCTGCAATTGAAATACGGACTAAGACTTTGCCAAGCTTTGAGAAGTTTAACTTAGGGTCTTGGACTTTCCATAGTCCACTCAGGGATTTATACACAGGGCTAGATTTCCTTTTCCTGGGATACACAGAGGAAGGGCTGATACACATTTGCATGTTATTCCAGGTCTCCCAGTTTATAAAACTTTGTGGGCAGTTATGCAGATGTTCTAAGTTAATTGTCTCCAAAATGACGTCTTTCTTTAAGTCCCTGTCACCACCACCAGCTTAGGTTGGAAGTGAGGCTGATGGCCTTCTCCACTTTAATTTTACAGCTGTTGGAAACTGAAATCTCCATGATTCTCCTTGGTGCCATTTAACTGGGGCCTGGTTTTGTCCAAGCCAAAAGACATCTCTTCAACTCCATTAAAATAAAATTAAATAAAGGAAATAATGAAAAAAAAATTAAAATAATTTCTAATACCTTGTGTCAGCTACATTCCTAGACATCTTTAAAGAAATGTATGTCAGCCTTTTATGAAATAATTGGTCTCTGAATTTGGCCCTTAGTGTTTTAGACAGCAAACTTTTCCTAAAAATGATGAATCGTCTGCAGATGTTTTCAATTACCATAGTGTATCTTTGTTATAATTCAAGAGAATTGATTTGAATTTTGCCATTTTCAACAATGTTTTTAGTGTGTTTATAAAACTAATAAAAATATTTATCAGGGACAAAATGTTACTATGCCACTTCCCTACTGAAAAATTTGTCAGAAGAGCAGGGCACATAACCTTCTTGAAAAATTATGACGAATGTAATTTTTATATAAATAAAGCAGTTTCAAACCCACAGCTTCTTGAAATAACAGCTTCTAGCATAATTAAATGTTAAAACAGAATGGAAATCTGGCATTGAAAGAAAGAGGGTAATGTTTCATCTGCAAAGAATGTGGCTTTGAAACTTTGGACTCAGCTGCACATTTAAGCTTGATGCAGTTAAAGAAGTTGTAAAAGGTAAAATATATGAAATGGGACATTGGGTTAACTTCTCAGCTTCCCTAATTTTTAAACTTTTCAGCTTCTACACATATAAATAGTAATAGTAAGCCACATTTTTTTCTTTCTTCTTTTCACTAGTAGTGGACTGACTGGAAGATGAAATGTTGCAGCTTAGAGCAACCTTAGCACAAAAGAAGAGTTTTAAACAGACCAGAGGACAAGCACTTTCCAGGCTATTGCTCCCAAGGCATTCAATCCCATTGTTGGTATGGTTTTCTGAATTGTCAATATATATTTTCCAGATCTCAATAGTATCTCATTACTTATATTTAAACTACAGAAAAACTGTCATTATACTAATGGTGTTATACTCCTCCTTCATTGGCGTTTCTCCCTTCAAATATTAGTAGACTGTTATTTTTCTCTTTTAACCATCATAACAGCTGGGCAAATACCCCAGCAAATTTTCGCAAATATTTGTGGAGTTCTGAAACGGAGTTCTGTATCCTACTTTTTAAGTGACAGTAAACTTTGTCTTCTTCTTCACTTAGGAGAAAATAACTGCTTTTTCAATAACACTTTCTTCCATATTTGTTACAGTTATTTGTATTTTTTCCAGTAAAATTAGCACATTACTATACTTGTCTTTTTCCTTAGAGAGTTAACTTTGTATATAATCTGTATTTCCTCCCTTTTCTGAGGTTTTTTTTCACCTCAGACTTCTGGGAATCTTTCAATGTATACAAATGCTCCTCCTTGAATCAATGGGCAAGGCTGTTGAGCCCCATTTACAGAATTTTTTTAACACTTCAAATAACTAGTCAGTGCATACCTAGAAGCAACATATGCTGTTGCAGCAATTCTGCACAGAGGTGTGCATTTCTGTGTTCATGCGTGTTTCTTTCCTGTAAAAGAAATCATGAAGTCATGGCATACTAAGTGTGATTACTTGAAACCTGCTAAGTGTTTTTTATTTCTGCACCTATCATTGATATGGTAGTTCAAAATAGGATGCTAAATTATATGAACAGGCTCCAGGCTTCCTTTTTTCTCCTTTAAAAAAAAAATAACAAATATTTGGTTTGCATGTCTGCATGGAGTGAATGCTAAGCCCCAGGTGAGATGACTTAATGCAGTTCACAAATTAGTGACAAGGCTCTGCATGCCAAGAAATGCTCTGTATTTTATATGAAACAAAATTAAATGAATAAAATGTGTTTGTATATGTGTGTGTGTACATAAACTGGAAGTAGTGCAGCATGCCTCCAGCTCTGCTGTATTATGTTTAGTTTATTTGCTTTGTGAGGACTCAACATCCCCATCATTTTTTGTATTTTCTTGATTCTAGAACACTACCTATTTCCACCCTAAAGCAAAATCTAGCTACAGTCCAATAGTTTCAGCTCTGAAATGTATTGTGTCATGCTCAACAGTGAGGATCACATCAAGTGCCACTCTCCACAGTGAAGAGAAAAGTAAAACACAGAGCTCCTGGGGCTTATCTTTTTCTCCCCCAAATTATTGAATTTCTATCTGTGGCCCACAGCCCTTGCTTTCAAATCCTACTGATGCCTCTGGCAGGAAAATCTGGTAGGAAGAATATAGTCTAAGCAGAAGCTTAGCACAAAACCTGTTCCTCTTTGGCAGGCCGCCATCATTTCTAGGGGGTGAGGAGAATTAAAGGTTCCTAAACTGTTCTTAAAAGTGGAAGGACTGTGTGGCTCAGTCAAACTGACACCAGGACACTGGGAGATTTTTTTGTTCTTTTTGTGCATTTGTTTCACCATAAATAGATCAATGTCCTGGAAAACAGCTGCAGTCCTTGTTCTCCTCATGACACTATATTGCTGCTAGGGAATGGTATCAGCATTGTTTTGCTATAACTGATGGAATGATGGTAGCAAGATAAAGATTTCTAGATCTCACAGCCTGATACTTGAAATTATGTTAATTGCTCTAGATAAAGTATTTGTGTGTAATGTTTAGATTGCATCTTTGTAGAATATTTTTTAAACAAAAATGTCCTTATATTTCTAGCTGTTTAGACATATATTCTCGTTTAATCATTTTAACTCACTCTCTGTTTCCTCAGGAATACTCCATAACTCAAGTCATTGAAGAATTTTTTTACCCAGACACTAGTGGTTTGTGCAATGACTTTAAGATACTTGCCGAAGCTACCTCACTTTCTGCTGGCAAACAGGAGAAGTGGTGCATGTGCTCAACTGATTTCTCATAGCTAGAACAGCTATTTGAACCTGTTCAGCTTTATTCATTACTTAGAACAGAATCACTGAATCATAGCATGACCTGAGTTGGAAGAGACCCACAATAATAATCAAGTCTAAGTCCTATCCCTGCATAGGACAATCCTAAAATTTACACCCTGTGTCTGAGTGCATTATCCAAATCTTTCTTGAATGTTTTTACCCTTGACACCATGACTCGCCTGTGTTAAACTTCATGTGATTGGTGATTGCCCAGCTCTCTAATTTGTCCAGATCCCTCTGCAGGGCCTCTTTGCCCTCAGGAGTGTCAACAGCTCTCCACAGTTTCATGTCATCAGCAAACTTGGTTAGTAAACATTCAAGTCCTGTAGTCACATCTTTTATGAAGATATTTTATTTATTTTATATTTTTACAGAGTACTGGTCCCAACATGGGCCCATGTGGAACCTGTCTAGTGACTGGTTGGCAGCCCAACGTAACCGCATTCACTATAACCCTTTGAGCCCTATCTATCAGCCAATTGTTCAGATACTGCATTATGTGTCTAGCCAGCTGTGTGCTGGACATCTTGCTTTGGAGGATACTGTGACGGTATCAAATGTCTTGTTGAAATCCAGAAAGATTACATCAGAACACTCCATACTGAACCAGGAGGGAAACTATGCCATGCCTCCAGAAATTCAGAAAATTAAATATGTTTCTCGGTCAATCTTATTATATTTTTTTATCAGAAATTCTGCTATTAGACCAGGAAATCTTGGCCTCTTCACCTCACCTGGTAGCAAAGTCAAATTTCACTCCACTGAATTTGTATACACATGGCATCAGTATTCTCAGTTTCTTTTAAAATAGTTTGTTGCATCAAATCTCATTGTTTATTAATGCCGTTATTATTTAAAATAAATAGGAAAGGGATCAATAATATTATTACCAGAAATGGGGTTTGCTCTTTAGACAAATGATACCTTATGATATTTTCATTTCAAATGTTGTGCATTACCCAATTTTTCATATTTTTTCACTTGACATTTCATCCAGTTTTTAATACAAATAGCTTCATAAAACTGATACCATATTACAATGTACATGTCTGATGAAGCTCTTTTAGTGCAAAAAGAGTCTTAAACTTTTCAGGCCAAAAGACATTCTTTTTCCTGGCCTAGAAATGATCCCACTAAGTGCCAATCATCTTCAGAGCAAAGGCACGTGGGACAGAAAGTTCCTTGACAGTATAATCTCTACATGCTTGGATCTTGCCCAATTCTCCTTTGTTGATGTCTCACAAAATAGTGACATCGTTGATAAGTGGAATGGTTTAGGACTCCTAAAATTATAACCAAATATTTTGTAATTCTGTTTTGAATGACTGTGTCTGCATAAGCGCTCTTTCAGACTTTTGCAATCCAAAATTTGTCCTCTATAAACCCAAAACCTATCTATCCAGATGGAATTGGTTAATTAACAAGGAGTTGTATCAATTAGGCAATCACAACTATCTAAAAAGGCTGGTTTCTCCTGAGTTCCCCACCAAAAGCTTGCTTTGGTTTTACCTTAGCTTGCTCCTCACAATCTGTCATTTTTACCTCTCCAAACCAGGTGAGGAGGTGTGTGCGCATGCGTGTGGGTAGAGAAGACAATCTTGTCAATCACCCACACCTGCTTAGCCCTTAAAAGTAGGTGTGTAGGAAACTGCAGACCCTGTCAGGTACTTCAGGTAAATACTGTGTTTTTAAGTGCTTAGGTAAAACATGAGTGCTCGGAGTGATGAGGAAAGAGCATTATTTGGGAACTGCCTGTCCATTCTTTTTCGTTTGGATTCTTTTGGTGGGGGAAGGGTTTCAATCACACAGAGCACATGGTTTTGAATACTGATATCTATAATCTATCACCTTTTCTCATGTTAAGTGATGTCTCACTTTGAAAATAGCCCCACAGAAATTATTGTAGAATAAGTCTCTAATCAAAGGTAGCAAGGATTTTGGAAATCAACTGGGAATGATTGAAAATTAAATCATCTGCTCAAATTTATGATTGTATATGATAAGTAATCACGCTCCGTCTCTGAATTGGGTATCCTAGCACTGGAACCTGTTCCTGTTATGTTTTACTTTGGAAATTTTTACATACTTTGTCTCCCATCTATGTGATTTGAATTTTTCTTGTCCAGCTCTTCTTTCAGTCATGTTGTATTTTTATAGAAGAAGATTTTTCTCTACAGTCAGTTGTTTCCTTATAGATTACTATACTTTTGGGTTATTTTTCTTCATGTTAATGATCATGTTGTTCCACAGGGTTTGTAGTTCTATGTTCTCAAACTTGATGAAGAAAGCCTGGGGAAAAAAAAAATCTATGCAGTACTGATCCTATTTCTGGTTTTGTTTAAAAGTTAAAGGGATTTATATGGAAAAAGGAAGGAAGGGTATGTCATAACTTCTGTGTTAAGTGGAAGGGTTTGTTTGTATAAATCATATACTGTATTCATCATGCTCAAGACAAATGATAAACATTACATTTCACTGTTCCTGTAAAATTTAGAAATCTGCATCTATAATGCTAATTCCACGGTGGAATGGTTCGTTTTCTTTTTCCTTACTTCTTCCCCAACATAGTTACGTAGCAGAACTTGCGGCATTATTAGTTGCCGTTACTGCTTTCCCACCTTAGGACTGGTGTCTAATTTGACTAACTTGCTCTGTAAAAGCCTGGCCTTTTGTTTCCGATGTCCACTTCTTTTATTCCTTTTCTGCTTTTTCTGTTTTCATTTTTCTGATGATGTTGTCATCGTCGGTTGAGTTATGATGAACAAGTTTGATACTATTTATAGATTCTGGGCTTGTAGCCAGCTTTTTTTCATGCCTTCAGTGCTATTTAAATCTATTGTTCGTTTTCAATTGCAGAGCAACTTCCTCTCATTTTGCACCTAGAGCTGTGATGTTTATGAGCGTAGCAACAGTAAAATGGTGTTCCTAGTCTGTTTAACAGACCCATAAGATGGGAAAGTGGAAGTTTTGCTGCCTTTGTTTTAATTGTGGTCTAAATGCTATCACTTAACACTTGTTATAAAAGTGGAGCTTGTGCTTCTATTGAAGATGAGATATGGCATTTTAAAAGTTTGTTTCAAAGGGGGATCATTTAGAAGATTGTTCTTCTTTTATTTCATAAACTGCTATGGGCATTTATAATAACAATGAACTGTTTAAAAACTCTTGACAAATATGAATAAATATTCCATGCTACATGGACAAGTGCTCCTGAGATTACTGTATTGTTAATACAAAGAGCATGCCTACTTTTTTGTGTACCATATTGAAATACATCCCATTATATGAAGCGTATGGATTCTACTCTTGTTCCCATAGGATCTTAGAGTTTTCCTTTTGTGTCTTCTCACTATGTATTTGATTCTGGCTCTCTAAAATAGAAAAAAAATAGAATGTTTCACAGTATCTTCTCCTTCAGAATACAATGAGACTATCTTGTTAAGCTATTGTTGATATAATAAAGCTGTTTAGTTACCTTGAACTGGTGCACCAACACTCTATATCTAATAAGTAAGATGCAAAAAAAGTTTAATATTTTAAAAAATGTTTGTGACTTAAACAGATAATAAAAAAGATTTGAAATTTAGAGTGATGTACTGCCTTGAAGTTAGTCTGTTGTAAATGCAAATTATGTTCTTAGACACAGAATCATGTGTAGAAACAAAAGAATATTATATTGTTAACAAGTTCCTTCCACACCCTCCTAAAGCTTAGCCTTTGTTTATGCAGGTGTAATTTCTGTTTCTGGCTTTGCAACTGCAAATGAAAGATAATCTCAGGGCTTGCATCACAAACATCATGATTTGCAAGTATGCTTAGGGAGCTGCAGAGGTAAGTAGTGTAATGCTTAAGACAAGCTGGTTTTGACTGTCCCTAGTGACATAATCATTTTTTATACCAGAACAAACTGAGATTGCTATTTTTGAATGTGACTTCTTTGTCATAAAAAATGCCATTTCAAAGGGCTAACTGGAATTCCTTATTAATTCAGGGAAGGATGTTTAATCCAAAATTGCACTGCTCATTGATTCTCTGGTTAAGTGTTAATAAAATAACTTTCACAAACTACTGCAGTACACATTTTGAATTTTTTGTTTAATTTCTAAAGAATGGACAAAATTATCTTGATGTTAATAGAAAGGAATTATGTCTTTATGCAACTGTTCCCCCTTTTTTATGTCTGAAGTGAAGGATAGTCCAGAGACCTACAAAGGTTCATACAGGTGTCTGAATAAGGACTACGAGATAGATGTTGAGGATATTAAGACTACCTTGAAATGAGTTCTAAGTTTTATCCTCCTAGAAAAACTCCCTGTCTGAGAGTTTTGAGTAGAAATCTTAGGCACATAGATTAGTCATGAAGTGAAATATAGATATTGATACCATGGGAGCAAGAAAGAATATGTGGGGAACAGTCTACCAGCCAGGAAATACATCAGAATTTTGTGGGAACAGGAGCTGTGGTCTCCAGACAGTCAAGAGATTATTTATGATTATGATAAATCCATACCATTCAGCTTTTGCAGGCACTAAAGGACAGGTTGCTTCTCACAATGGAACCTGATTCACTGACCGCTGTTATCTTGTCTCACTGAAAAGCAGAAGGCAAACAAGGCAGCAACATGTGTGAGAAAAGTTTCAGAAACTGTCGTAAACCACCTGGGCATGCATGAAATTATTATTGCTTACCTTCAGAAAACTGTAGCCTTCTCAAAAACTAAGTTTATTCTGGATTTGCAGATGGGGTGACTGGAGGACTATGTCCCCTTATGACTCTGGTTTATTAGACATAGTCTAATGTTTTCCCCATATTTTAGCATGAAACAAAAGAATCCCAGCTGTTGTCATTCAAAAGTGTTTGATTGAGTGCAAGACCTCACCTTCTACGTAACAAATAGTCAGGTGACGTAGGTACTAGGTCCTCTTCAGCTTGAGAAGACATAAACTATTATTTCTTACCTTCTTAAAGTGATGTTGAATAGGACTTTTTTATTATGTCGGTCATTTGAAAAGGATTAACTTGTGAACTTGTGAAGAAAATGAATATAGGTCTCTTAAGTCCTAGAAAGACAAAGTCCAGAGGAAGTGCTATTGCTCCTGAAGTTAATAAGACACTGAGGGGAAATCTCATACTTCTTAGGACTGCTTATGTATTTTCCATCAAACAGCTGTCAGAAACAATATATTGTTGTCATCTTCACATTTCACTCCACCTGTGTTTCAAAAGAAAAAGCCAATCATCCATTCATGAAGGAAAATATGGATAGTGATGTCTGGTAGAAGGCTTATGGTTAGACATGTAGCCAGAAAGGCTAACTCCCTGGGTGAACCGGTGTTTCGAATTTAGCTCTCCTTGATGTTTTCTCTAATTGAGTATGCGCCTGCTCTGGTTGTTTTGAATCACAATCCTAATTCAGTGCATAATTTTCTCCAGAGAATATGCAGAGATTTTCAGGTGATTCAAACTGGGGGCCAGACACCTAAAACTTTGTATGTTTATAAAGGCAGAAGAATTTGCATACAGAGTGAAATCAACATTGTTTCCGTGAGTACGCAGCTTATATCTTAGTGTTTCAGTCAGGTGATATCCACTACAGGATTATTTTGAGTTCTATAAAACTTACCCAAAGGTAGTTCTATATTTTAGCTGGCAGTCAAAGATGGAGAATGGCAGAAGGCATATCTGAAGTCTGGAGTGGAACTGACAAATCTGATCTGGTATTGGTGTTTAAGAAAGGAAAGACTATCTTGTAATACTGAGAGTGGGGATTTAGAGAGGCTAGTGGATTCTGTTTCAGAACTGACCACAAACTCACTGTGACTTTCCTTAGGTCACTGGGTTTGTATGATGTGGAAAAAATATCTTAGAAAACAATTTAACTCTAGCTAAATTTTATACAGAAATCCACTTTTTATCCCTTAATTCTTATGCTTGGGAGAAAGACATCTATAAGACTCCAGAGTCTTTTACACTACTGTTCCCACTGGTTCTCATAGCAGTCCATCAAAACTTCCAGCAAAGGGAGTTTCTTTGAAATTTCCTTAAATAGATCTAGAATTGTCTGGCTTTGTCTCTGTATGCACAAATTTAAAAATAGGTATATGCTGCCTGCCTCATTAGTGCAGTGCATCTTTTGAACTATAATTAATTAATCTTGGAAAGGATGTTTGCAATGCTCAGATGGAAAGAGAAATGTGTTGTTATTATTATGAATAATTAATTTTCAATGGTTGTGTGGGATTTTATGCTATGAGAGTCTCATTGATTTTAATAGAAGTCACATGCCTAAGCCTACTCACTGTTGTAAGTCTGCAGTGTTTGGGGATTATAAAAGAGATCAAAGAATCTCCATGCCAGCTGTAGTAAATTACACATCCTGTTCTGAAGAAGTGGGGGCAAAAGCGAAATGCCCATTTAAAACAACCAGGTCATATTTGTCTGGCAAGCTGTTGATACTATCTGCGTTACCTTAGTAAAAAGCTGGACCAATCACAGAATTACAATAAAACTTTGATGGAAGAGGTTATTTTAATAGACATACTAACAAAATTATTTTCTGGCAAGTTGTAATAAAGAAATACCTGAAATTGGATTGGCGTGTAATGTCAATAGCATATTGAAGTCTCAGCAGGTCCTGAAGTGCCACGGCCATATATTTTGTAAATGGCTCCTTATTTTAGCAAAGGCTGATAAGGGAGAGATTGCCTCTCTTGCAAGAGGAAAGTGGAAAATATGATGGACTCATTTGGGTAGGGAGTGCAGGTCAGATATTTTTATGCAATGAAAAACACTTTCACTGGTGGGAGATGAAGTCTTGGAGAATTATCATCCAGCTGCCAAGCAAAGTTATGTTCTGAATGGCTGGGGTGGAACAGGACATAGGACATGCTTACAGCATGTCCAGCACTCGTGGAGGATGCTGGAAATAGCATTTGAGATGCCCTGTAACTTTCCTTACCCAGTCTAGTAGAGCTGCTGACTTGCCCCTTTGCTCTGGTCCAGCCATTTCTACTCACTTTAATGAAATGCACAGCCTGTATCATTCTCCGTGGTCTCTAGATCCTGACTGCCTATGCTGTGTTTGGACTCTGTTTCAGCCAGTACAATGCAGTATTTTTTCCTCATCCGCAATCATCTTCTGCTAACACTGACTTCCTCAGAACTCATCTACTAATTAGCGTACTCTAATACGCTAATTGTAAAACCCTGTAATACTGCTGTAACTTTCCTCAACCTTCTCAGCCTCCATAAATGCTTTTACCTGTCAATAATTACCTCCCTATCAGTCCTTCCTCTTCAGCACCTTGTCCTTACATAGCCCTTAACTTTCCTTTTGGATTAATGTACCAATGCTGTAAATGTTGTAGAAATCATACAAGTGCATTAAAAATATTCCCTTTAAGGAGAAATTAATTTCCTTTTACAAAAAGTACAAGGTAATATTGAAAACTGCAATCCAGATCTCAGTCAGCAGAACACAAGTGGAACTATAGGTAGCAATGTTGCTTTAAACTATTTCAGCTTGTATCACAACAGGGAAAAGCATGCTTTGCAATTTTGTCCTAAGTTCTGAAATTTCAGCTCCATTCCTGACATGTTACTGGAAAAAAAAATATGCTGTTACTCCATATATGTCTTATGGAGTGATGGGGCCCAAACACAGAAAGGCATCCTTCATCTCCAGCTTCTGTCCATCTTCAAAATGGAGTTAAGTCATTATTTTTGCCCATAGCACTGCTGCTGTTGCTCGCCTTCTCAAAGCTGCATGGGTCTGGAGCTGCAAACACAAATTTGAGGAGGAGATTCCATTTGACATATATTTCATACAACTAAACAAAGTAATCTACAAGACATACATGAGGAGTGGCAGTTGTGATACGAATCACAGTGAAATTGCAGGTAGAACATTCTGAAGATTTGACTTAATTAATTTTAAACTTAAAGAGTGCAAGAAATGGAACTCAAACTCTGAAATTCTGAGAAATACCTTTTGCCAATGTGTGACTGCATAGGATAGAGGGGAAATGTTCAATGTTAGTCTGCCTCTTGCAACCCTGGACATGGAATGGCATGCAGTGGAGTCATTCCTACTTCTGACCACCCAGCCTAGAAACATGCTGGACATGAGAAAAATGATGACCAAGTTGGGGTAAAATGGCAGTTTTCTGCTCATGTTTGCCTAAAACAAGGGCACTTGTAATGGCTTGAAGTACAGTAAATGTAAATTACCTTCGTAACAGAGGTGAGCTTAATGAATGTTTTTGAAGTATTGCATATTTTTTGTATTGTAACACTGCAACTCTCTACGTGATCAGACATAGAACTGGAGACAGTAAAGAAAACCACTTCCAGGAATAAATGCTCTGAAATTTGCAGAGGTGGATAAACACTTGTTATAGCTGGAAAAATCAGGCTTTCCTGCTGAGTGTTATAGCAACAAGGGGATTGATTAGGTGGAAGAGAGCACTTTCTATATTCTTAAAGTTCTGTATGCTTGTAATGTACATCTAGGGAAAGAACCACTTCAAATAATCCAATAGATATTTAATAGATGTAGTCCAATGCTGAAGGAATAATACAACATCTTTGACAGCACCAGTGTTTTTTTTTCTTTTTTTCAAGTGTGTATCTATGATATAATGTCATAGACATAATGACTGCACCTGTTTATTAAAATATCCAGAAGGAGACACTTCTTAAATATAAATCAGGATTTTTTAGCCAAAATCAATATTTTTATCCCTTCCTTGTATTGTTATTTAAGTGGTTTATAATTCACAGGTATTGGGACTACTTTATACCTTGATTTCTCTTGGAAAGTTGGCAGAAAATCTAACTTTGTTTATTCAACTAAATTAAAATATGTCAATTAAACATTTATTAAGACAATTTCTAATGGATTTAAAATTTATCTTAGCCTTTCTTCTCTGCTTTGTGACATTATGCTAAAATAGCTTATATTTTTTTCCTTCTCTACAAAAAACTTCATCTATGTTTTAAATTAATTGTACTAATGGCTTTGATCTGAAACTTTGGAACCCAGTTCCATGTGTTTGACAACTTTTATAGTTTTATTTAATTACCTAAACTCATGTGATGCCATTGTCTTTATAACTTAATTATTGAATGCATTTTAGCTTCACCCAAAGTTCTTTTATAAGGAAAGCATACTGCTATAATATCAGGATGATAGTCTTTTCTTCCCTTTCCAATTTTATATTACTACTGATATTGACTGTCTTGAAAAAAACATAGCAAAAATTTCAATCTGAATTCTACTCTTTGGAGTATATAAAGAAAATAAAATGCTTGTTTCACAAATGTTTTGTATCATATAAATTAAAAAGTGATTCAAATACATGAACTCATAAGTCTAAATTTTATGACCTCTGAGACATCCTAAGTACAATTTGATTGCCTAAGGGTACATTGAGCTGTTGTAAAATTCACATTGCTTTCATGAAGAGAAAGGAATCATAGAAATGTGTGAGAATTTAATTTTAATGCGATTTAAAATGCAACTTTGCCAATTGTAATACGTATGTTTGCCATTTCTGCTTTTGACTTGTACTAAACTGTGCTTTGATTATTGCACAGGTAAAATATTCAGTGTTATGTTATGGCTACTGCAAGCATTGATTAAACTCTCCAGTGTTCGTGAAGGCTGACAGGGATTCAAAGGAGGAAATGTAAAACTTGAAGGTACAGCAGTATAGTGACATTTCACTCTATAAAGCTGCCAATATTTTAATCCTGCACGTAAATCATTTTCATCAGTTCAATTCCATATCTTAATTCGTGTAGCAAACAAGGTATCGGATTGCATTATGTTTTATAATTAAGAATGTTATATTAATTTCCATATATTTTAAGTTTCTGAACAAGAAATAGAGTTAGCATTTTTAGCTTTACTTATTTTTGCTTTACAAAATAGCAATGATTAAGGATTAGGTCTATTTTTCATGCTGTGATCAACCAAAGTTCCATTATTTGCTTTTATAGAACCTTCAGTTTCTCTGCTTAAGTGATGTCTTCGTCAATGATCATGTTGTATTCATTTAGAGTGATGATTGATATGGTAATAGATACAGTGTGATTGAAAGCAACCTTTGTCAATAGGAAGGCCAAATACTCAAACAGTGTATTGGTCTGAGTTTGCTCATTATTGGAGACCTTTCATAGTCATATTGACTTGCTGTCTAAATGTTGTTACGTACCTGATGCTTTCATTGTTTAAATGGTATAGACATTGGTATTGAACATGACTTTTACCAATATTTGTCCTAAAATACACACATGGCTCAATTATCCACTGAAAATGCTTAAGGTCTATTTTCAACATATTAAAACGGTATTTGGGGAATATAAACTAAATTTTTGTGGCAGAGAAAGCCAGGGTCCTATACTGGTAAGGATAATGCATTGTGTTCTCTACTGTGATTTATATATTTCTTGATTTTAGAAAATTACTTGAAGTTTTCTTTTTTTTTTTTTTTTTAAATACTTCCTTCACAGCTGCAGAAGTCTAGGGAATTACATCTCTTGTGAAAAAATTCGAGGGTCACAGATGATGTACTGTTCCCTTACGTGTGGATTTTGCCATTCAAGAACTTTTCTGTTCTCCTTGGAGAAACATTTTGATACCAATTCTGGCCCTAACTGTATACTAGACACGCCTACAAAGTGTGGCCTTGATTTGAATGTTAAGGAATTTCAGGAATATCAGGAAAATACAGTCCTCTTTCCTGTTCACACGCATTGTACTTTGAAATTTGCCAAGACACCAGGCAACACTAGACTCCTGAGCAAAAGTTTAGAGTTATATATAAACCAAGGGAGATTTTGTTATGCCAAGGCAGAAAGTTTTCATGAGACTTTGAAGCTGGATTATGCCTTATAACTTAGTGTCCCTCAGATAGCATCAGAGGACTAAGATCACTACGGGAGTAACCTCCTTTTCTTCCTGTCTGATTTATTCTCAAAAGTAGCTACTACAAAATTTCTGCTGCAAATCTTTCCAAATCCCTCCTAACTTTTGAAAACCCATTAAAAAATGAGAATTAACCTTTGATATACAAAAGATAATGAAATGGAGGAAATGCAGAAAAATCATTCTGTTTTACGTCATGATTACGTTTTCACTAAATAAAGATACTTGGCTGAAAATTTAATTCATTATTTAGAGTTTATGAACTACCTCAAATGATTTTGAGTAGTGCTGAATCAAACTTTACTAACACAGTTTCCAATTAACTATGTAGTAAACATTTATCTTTTTCTCAGGTCCTCTGTGATAGTGCCTTTAGAAAACATAACAAAAGACCAATTTGTAAGAATTGTAAGCTAAGGATACTGTCAGAAGAGATGCACTTTTAAATGATACTTTTAAAGAGAGTTAGATGAATTTCCTGCCAAGGCCTGAAGAGATATTTATTCTAGCCATGAATGTGTCGGTATTTGTTTATTGTGATTTGATGAGCATTATTTTCCTTCTAAATCACACCTATAACTCAAACTAAAATCAAGCTGACTTTTTTGAAGTCCGGCAGTCTCAACTGTCTTCCTTGATCAATTTGTTTGCTTTCTTGTGTCTTCCTGTACATAGTTTCTGAACTTGTAGCACTAACCATCATCATACCACGCCTGCATTAGAAGGTCTTGGGACACAACCCCGTGCAGCACTGTGGGCTTGGGGAAGAGCGGTTAGGAAGCTGACTGGCAGAGAAGAACCTGGGGTTGTTGGTTGACAGCTGGCTGAACATGTGTCAGCAGTGTGCCCAGGTGGATGACAAGGCCAACAGCATCTTGGCCTGAATCAGAGATGGCGTGGCCAACAGGACCAAGGAAATGATTGTGCTCCTGTACTGGGCATTGGTTAGGCTGCACCTTCAGTGATGTGTTTTGGGCCACTCACTACAAGAAAGACACTCAGGTGCTGAAGTGTGTCCAGAGAAGGGCAATGAAGCTGGGGAAGGGGCTGGAGAACAAGTCTCGTGAGGAGTGGCTGAGGAAGTTGGGGTTGTTTAGCCTGGGGAAAGAGGAAGCTGAGGGGAGACCTTATCACTGATAAAAAAGTTTCAAGGAACTGTGAAGTGGCTTCATTTCTTAAATAAACATTGCATATAGTTTCTAAAACTCAACCATCTTATTCTGTTCACAGATAACACGAACCACATCACAATGTTATAGAAAATTAACAATTTATATCTTAAGCCAGTAGTAACTAAAGGAGTAAAATCTGCCCTCAGGCCTATGTGCCATTGCCCACATGGCAAAAGGTGTTGTCCATGTTTCTTGCAATATCCCCTGGAGACCATCATGCTCCGCAATGCCAAGCAATGACTTTTTAAGGAGTTCTGACCAAAATATGGCAAGCCTTAATTTGTAGGTCTTCATCCTCTTTTAGGACGTAAGGAGGAACAAGAGAATAGGGCTTAGTGCTAGGTCCAGTTCTGTTCAATATCTTTCTCAATTATCTGGATAAGGAGATTGAATGTGCCCTTAGTAAGTTCACTGATGAGACTAAGCTGTGAGGAAGTGTCAATTTGCTTGAGGGTAGGGAGACTCTACAAAGGGTTCTGTACAGGTTGGATCAATGGGCTGAGACCAACAGTTTGAGGTTTAACAAGGCCAAGTACCAAGTCCTGTACTTGGGACACAACAGCCCTGTGCAGCACTACAGGCTTGGGGATGAGTGGCTAGGAAGCTGATGGGCAGAAGAGGACCCAGGGGTGTTGGTGGACAGCCAGCTGACTATGAGTCAGCAGTGTGCCCAGGGAGACCTGTATCAGCAACAGCATGGCTAGCAGGACCAGGGAAGTGATTGTGCCTCTGTATTTGGCACTGGTGAGGATGCACTTTGAGTCCTGCATTCAGTTTGGGGCCCCTCACTACAAGAAAGTGCTGGATCATGTCCATAGAAAGGCAATGAAGTTGGTGAAGGGGCTGGAGAGCAAGCCTCATGACAGGTGTAAGAGGCAACTGGGGTTGTTTAGCCTGGAGAAAAGGAGGCTGAGGGGAGACCTTATCACTGTCTACAATTATCTGAAAGGAGGCTGTAGAGAGAAGGGTGTTGGTCTCTTCTCCCAAGTGATAGGTGACAGAATGAGAGGGAATGGCCTCAAGCACTAGGAGAGGTTGAGATTAGACACTAGGGAAAATTCCTTCACCGAAAGGATTATCAGGCACAGGAACAGGCTGCCCAGGGAGGTAGCTGAATCACCATCCCTGGAGGTATTTAAAAGATGAGTAGATGAAGTATGGAGAGATATGACTTAGTAGTGGACAGGTACAATTGGACTCAATGATCTGAAAGGTCTTTTCCAACCTACCAATTCTATGAGTCTGTGACTGGCAGGAATATGGATGCAGCTATCCCTTGAGCAAGTTTATCCTTCTGAATTAAAGTGTGAGAGCGAGAGGTGGAGAATATTTTGGAAAAGGATCTTTCCTTTTTGTAAGTACCATAGTATTCTCCATAGATCCTTGGAAATACATGCAGACCTGAATGCCCAAGGTAAAATTTCTTTCATTCATTAATTTCTGAACTGAACTACTTCTTCAATTTGAATGTAGACTCTAGAAGTAAATATATATGTCCTTGTTACGCTAGATGTAAAAATAAATAACTCATTTCAGAATTTAGAGATGTGTTGAGCAATGTGACTCCTAAATTATTTTTTTATTATTATTATTATTATTTTCAAAGGTAAATAACATAAAATTATGTTTTCCTCTTTGGAGTTTTACTTTACTTTTGGTAATGTTCACTGAATTAATAATAAATAAGAAAAATCAGACCTGTGGATGTTTATTAAAAATCTCAGAAGAGAATCCCTCCAGCTTCCTATAGCTTTTAATTTATAAGAATTGAATGCTGTGTTCTACTCAGCATATTTGTTAAAGAAATATAAACTCCCTTCCAGAAAAGAGCAGTAAGAATAAGTTTAGGTATTTCAAGAGGTTTTTTCCATGAAGAATTATTTCTATTTAAACAGGAAAACAAAGGAAACAAATTGTCGGTATCACTGTACTCATGCCTTGTCAGTTCATACCATACCAAAGAGAAGCTTTTGAGTTGCCCACATTCTAATGTCAGTTATGAGAACTCAAATTTTCCCACATGGAAAATCTGAAAATGTCTGAGATTTAAAATGTCCACTACCACTGGTAAAATGGAATAATCAGTATTGTAACTCCTCAGCTTATACATGCAACTGAAATTGCCCACCGAGCATCCCAGTAATGCTGGCACAAATTGCAGTGTTTACAGCTAAAGTCTTAATATTTACAAAAAGCTGTCATTGAATAGCACCTGAACACTAAGACATGTCCTGTTTTAAATGTATGAAAAAAGCATGGCATCACAATCTCTGGTCTGCAAGAGGAAGTTAGAAAGAGGGAAATCTTATAGATGCTGAAATATAAAGGAGAAAGATAATATAAACAGCAGAGATTGTGAAACACAGTTCAGCAATTTGGAAAGGAGCCTGGAGAGTTCAATTAGAAACAAAGGAGAGGGAAGATGTCCCTGATGATAGGCAAGCAATAGTCTGAAAATACTCACTTTTATAATGCTCACATTTTTAACAACATTCTTTTTCTCTGCCCTTTTGGAAAATCTTCACAGTATTGATGGGTAGATATGATTCCAGGATTCTTCTCTTTTGAGCTGTTAGGCATAAAGCTTTCTAAACTGGAAACTATTCCAGTTGTTGGGATTTTTCCAAAAGGTTTGAAAAAGAATAGGAAAACAGGAAAATTCAGTTCATTACATTTTTATTTGCCAGTAACATACTCAATTACTATTTTTTACTTGATAATAGTTACTTTCTATTTTGTAAGTCAGTCTGGAATCCAGTTGGCTTTGAAATGCCTAGCACTTATGAATAACTTCTGATGCTGAGGGAAGAAAAAACCAGCTCTTGTGGGATTTCCACTGGTGAGAGGCTTTCTGAAAAGAGTGGTGTTCCCTTGGCATGGATTACACTGTGGGGGAAGTTGACGGGAATCTGTTGAGCTTTACCAAAACAAATTTGCACATCTGTTTTATAAATTTACAGCTTACCATAACAACAACAACAAGAGCAAAGTTGTAATATGAGAGAGAATAAAATACTCAAGCTGGCAAGATGTGGGCAGTAATGAATCAAGGGCAAGAACTCTCTCTAGTGCAACAGCTTGCAATGGACACTAAAGGCACAGGGAGCAAGGAGGTTTGAGAAAGCTGTTCAAATTGTGTAGAAGTTGTTTTTGCAAGGAGGAGTAAAGCCTCTGTCCAAGAAGTTTCCCTTTGGTGGAGAAGACCTCAAGTGCTATGTATTAAGTTCCTTTTCAAAAGAGATGAAATACTGCAGGGACTGCTGAGAAAAGATGGAGGGAGCTAGTTGAAGCACCTGTTTTAAAATCAAAAGACAATCAAATAATGAGATATTCCGCTATTTAGTTGTGAGCTTATTCCAGAGGACAATGCTGAGGAATGACAATGTAGATGTGAGGAAGTCTGACAGATGATCTGATCTGATCTACAAAAAGCTCAAGTGTTGCACTTAGGTTGTTCTTCCTGAGTACATATGAACCACTGGGCACAATGTAGCTTTGATCTATGCTAAGGTACTTACACATGATAATAAAATTTGGGTGAGTGGAGACAACTAATGGGAGAATGTAAGTGATGTGATGAAAAATAGGATGCTGATTTTGGAACAATCTAACCTATGCTAAAGAACAATGGGAAAGAAGAGGGAGGGGCTGGGCATGGAGGATTTAATGTGTTAGGCAAGTGAGTCTGAAAGAGTCTTCTCAGAAGAAGGGATTCAGAACTATGTTTTGCATTGTAAGTGAGAGGTACTGGAGGAAACATTTTATCAAAAATTGGAATGTAAAGAGACAAGGGAGAAAATGTGTGCACGTTGTAGACAATCTGACAATGGGAGAAATTGAAAGCCAGTAAGAAATAAAGGGAAAACTTTGGATTTAGAGATTTGGGATTTAAAAGTAATGGTGGAGCTGCAGAAGGAGAAAGGCTAGGGACAGGACAAAAATAATATCTGAAGAATTAAAGGAATTTAAGACTTGAGAAGCCAAACATATCCAAATCAATAAAAGGAAGTTTGGAAGAAAATTAGAGGTTGTGAAAGATGTGGGAATTAGGAGCAAAGGTCTTATATGCTTTCTTTTAAGAAAAGGAGGAGGTGGAAAGGATAAAAGGACAGAAAGGGAAGTCTGGGACAATCCCTAGGTTTCCTTCAGTAGATGTAGACAGAAACACAGATGATGAATGCTTGGGTTAATTTAAGGTGCAGAAGAGAGGCAGAATAACATGAGAAAGGGGAAAGGAAGTGGAGGATATAGCTGAAATTAGGCCATATTGATATCAGTGGGGAGTGAGGTTAGGGAGGGAAAGATGAATCTGTGAGCATTACGAAATCAGAAGGGATGATACCTTGGATATCACTAATACAAATGAGTGACAGGCTGTGGAAGAGTGAGGGGTAGTGAAGGAGGACCAGAGGTGATCTGATAGAAAAAAGCACAAGAACTTGAAGAAAAATAGAGCGAGCTGGTTCTGATTTTTGTCTTCACTTTCACATTCAAATAAATAGATGTTTTACCACATGATACTTTTCTTCACATTTAAACCTCTTAATTGAACTTTAAATAGTTTTATTTGCACTTAAATATCTTTCTAAATGTTGCCTCTGTGTACTATCAGCAAGAAAGGAAGGAAGAAGCTGTCAGGAAAAACAGTAACCAGAGAGAGATATTCATAGCCAGGGGAAGGATAACTTGATGTCTGCAGCCTAATTAACCAGAATTTAGCTTTATTTATTCAATGAAAACACATAAAAATTAAATATTTTATTAGTGTCTGCCTGTCTCTGATGCATCTGGCTCCACCTGTATGCTTACAGAGTTTGCTGATATCTTTTCTTGATGACGTGCAACTATAATTTTCTGAGTGTGTAAACTGTGTTTAGCATTGTCCAAATTATAATGATATGAAGATATAAACATTAATGGAGAAAGTGTACTATAGGGAACACCCATAATAATGTGAAACTAATTGCTCTACATACATAAATGCTAAGCAAAGAATCTTGGTTTTGTTTGAGGTTTTATTTTTTTATGCCAGAATAATCATACCTTAGATTTTTTTTCACCTTATAGCTTGTCATATTATGAATACAATATATAAAATAAAGCTCAGATTGCTACTTGCTACAAATTAAGCTGAAGAAGATCTGCATCTGACCATACTAAAGCTGTGAATTGAGCTTTTCATGGATGGATGGTTTTATTTCATGTCACTTCTTTCCATTACAGTTGCCTCAGCCATGGACTTCATTTCAGAAAGGCTTACGATGTGAGTGCAGGCAGTTTTGACATAAGTTATATGAGTAAGTGTCATGGTAGGAGAATTATCTCAGATACGCGATCAGTATTTGTGCAAATGGTAACTCCACCACACAAATAAATACCTGAGTGAAATGAATATCGTAAAGGAATTACTGAAGAATAGGAAAGAAAATGTACAGAAGTCCATGAAGACAAAAAGAATTCTTGAGAAACACAAAGTTCCAGCATGAAACACAACTTATGAAGTGTGATACTTGCACTTTTATACATGTGTCTCTACTACATGTAACTTGGAGATTATACACTACTACTAGAGACTTATCATGCCCAGTGTGCACTGCAGAAGTGATTGCTTTGATGAACTGGATGCTGTCATGAATCCAATGGCAGCAATGAGACACATTGCTACCATTAGCATTCAGAGGCTTATAGCTATAATTACCCTATATTAATACATAGTCATATACAGGATAGAAGCAAATATATATCTATTTCTATCTTTCACCACAAAGTTCTTATTACTTCCATGTTTTATACTCCCTGTGTGTTTCACATCTAATCCTGCGTATCGAAATAACAGTCTTTGTAGCTACACTAAGTGTTCACATCACCAATGTTATTCTAGATTTAATTCTGTGTCATTTATATGTATTGTGTGAAGAAGCAGAGGAAGAGAGAGAGAAGTGAGAATTGGAATTTCTTCCCTACTTAAAAAGGATTTTAGCTGCTCAGAATATCTGAGAATACCAGAAAGAGAAACAAACAGGAAAACAGTAAGTTATAGGAGCTGAATTCTTTGCTATAAGATGCATATTCATTGGAGAGAAAAAAGAAAAAAAGCTGGAAACATTCTAAAACATTCTAAAATTGTACATATACAAGTTGCAGCTGCTCTGGCTGTACTGCATGTCATTCAGTTATAAAACAGACAGCTTGGCTCTGTTTATGCAATTTTAGAACTGTCAGACTCTTCCTTAGAAATAATGTAAATGCAGCTTGTGAAAAGGCTCCAGATGTGGGAAGCCACAAGGACTTGTACAGATTTCTAAAGTTTTTATAGTTTCTGTTTAAAATTTTAGAGAAAGGAAAAAGTACCCTCTTTGTTCATAATTCTAGTTGACTTGAAAATGTAAACGTATGATTGGCTTACTCTTTTTTTGGTAGATTTTCATGAAGATCAGAGCAGGACAGGAACTGACCCTGTTTGGCCATTCATGTGGATGTTATCCACACTTGGGCAAACCGTATATGTGACATACAGGTATATGACGTAATTTAAGGACAGTCTGTAGACCTTGTTAAAGACTAGGCTTGTCTGTGGTATAGCTTAAAAACTTGCATGCACTGTCTTCAGTAGAGCAGTTTGTATGTTTACCATGTGTCTGGGCATGCCTGGATAGGCAGCACACAAACTATGAGACTTTCATCGACACAGGAGGAAAATAAAAGATGTGAGCATACCACTGTCAAATGCTGTAGAGATAAAACTTTTTGAACAGTTGTAGAAACATTCAGTAATCTGCTGCCTTGCTTCTTCTCATGTAGTTGTTTTACTTAAAAGTGCTGAAAACCAGAAAATGTCTGATCTGAGCTGACTCACTACTATTTGTTTTGTACAAAACACTTCTGAAAACTATTGCATTTTTCACTAAAGCATATTACCACTTGGGGTTTTTGAGTAGTTTGTTTTTTAAAATTTATCTTCCTGTTTTAATTTAAACAGGAAAAAAAAAAAGCCCAACTGTGGCTTTATGTTTTGGTCTGTTTGTTTTTTTTGTTGCTTTAATGTTATTCTACTTAATATTAAGTGTATGTTACACTACCTGTGTATCTTGCTTGTGACATCCTATACCTGGTTCACTTTTTTTAATTTATTTGAGCTTGTCTTAACATCAGATGTAGTCTGTTATTGATTAAATAATTCATTTATCTGTCCCCAAGATGACAGGTCTGCCTATAGTCACAAGGAAATTAATGTACTATACTTTGTTTACTAAGGTTGTACAACAGTTAGAAAGTAATGTGTAACAACAACATTTTTATAGATTATACATTTTATTTGCATTTCATTAACTATTAGATCTGGCAAGAAAAGTATATTTATTTGATAAAAATTGAAATTGGCACTAGAATAACTCATATTATTTTGTTGTGCTCAAAGTAAAGAGAAAAAAAGAAAAACTTACATGGTGAATTACTGTAGAGAGTGACCAGTTGATTGCCCTATGATATTTACTGATGGCTCAGGAAAAACAGGAAGAGCAGTACCAACGTGGAAAGAAAATGGACAGTGGGCAAATAAAGTGTATCTAATAGAAGGATCAACACTAATAGTGGAATTATATGCAGTGCTAAAGCCTTTGAACGGCATCATAGTGCCTTTAATTTAGTTACAGATTCACAGTATGTAGCCAGAATAGTGCGGTGTGTAGAAAAAGGATGGTTAAAACAGGTAAACAATGAGTGCTTGTTTTAATGTTAAAGCAGTTATGGTTTCAAGTCAAAACTAGAAAAACAGAATTTTATGTGATGCGCATTCAGAGTCATACATCACTTCCAAGGGAAGAGAATAGCAGACAGGCTGACAGCAGGGGCAGTCCAAGCCCCACTACCAAACATTATTCAACAAGCACTACATAAGGTTTGCATTCTCTCAATACAGTTGATCTCGCTTGTTGCCTCATCGACGGGGTCCGTGCCTTAATCACTACAAATTACCTTATGTTCCTTTTAAAAATCTCTTCAGGTTTTCTAAGCTCTCACATTTAACTCTTTCAACACTGCTTTGAGAATGCACAGAAATTTTCTTCAGTCTTCTAAAGTTTCATTGTGAGCATACGGTATATTGCATGTAACCATAGATGCATACCAGTTTTGCTTTGCTGGGTGAACTTCTTGCTTGTATTCACCGGGTTAAGAAGAGTGTATCTCATTAATTTTCTGTTTGAAAATATAATCCTGTTCCTACTTTGACACTCTATTGAAGCAGAAATATATAAACGTGACAGTTCTAAGAAACACTGTTCTTTCTTCACCCTCCCTGTTCCCCACTCAGAAGCCTACCCAGAACCTGGATTAATTTATTGATTAATAAAGTGATCATCCTCACTATGGTCTTTTCCTGCAACAGCTATTCAGCCAAGCATCGCTTTTTGTAGCTGCTCAAGGAACACAGAATCTGTTAAAAGGTATTTCAGAGATGGGCTCTGCAGAGTATTTGAAGATTTGGATGCAAGGGACAACAAAAAGGGAGCACACCAGATTGATAGATGTGCTCAGCACACCATTGCCATCCCGCTGAAAATGCCACTTATAACAGAGACATTTGCAAGTACTTATTATAAAGGAACAGTAGGAATGGTGAACTTATAATTTTTGAAATTATTTCTTTTCTGTGTTTGGGCCTGATGCATTTCTTCATCTTGTCAGCTAAGTCAAAGTATAAAAGCCTTGATTTCAATTTAATAAATTCATGGAAACAAAAAAGGGGTATTGTAGGAATTGCTCAAAGCCTCCAAAATGTTCCTAGTTCTGAAAACATTTTCTTTCTTTATGTAAATATATTTTACAGATGGTAAGTTTTTTCTTCTTAGCGAAAAACACTAAAGAAAGTAGCAAACACTAACTGGCACAACTATTCGAGTTAATCTGCAAGTGCAATGTGATATGTAGGTACAAATGTTTACAGCAACACCAAATGGTTAGCAAAACTTGCTTAGACTGCAACAGTAAAATATGAGTATAGTGACAGTTAAGTTTAGAAATACACTGTTTTTCTCTCTAGGCAAAAATATTAATTGTATTTTATTTATATATTGATTGTGTATTAAATTATTTCAGACATACCAAAAATTTGCCCTATGATGTTCAGCAGCCTATTACAATTTGCAAAACTTTGTTGGTCTGTTTGCTTTCTAAAGAGTTAAATCAGAGGTTTGTATTGTTTTTATAACTCAAGTTAAAATTGCATACAGTAGATTTATGAAGATACATTTTATTAATGTCTGTTTCTACTTATATAATGCACATATAATATACCTAATACATATCTTAATTAAACATGTAAGTAAGCATTTTCAAACAACAATAACCATCCAGGTTTTTTGCATAATATGTCAGTATTTTCTCACAAGTTTTTAGTGTTATTTTCCTCACAAAATTTGAACGTTGCTGATGCACATCATTCTGTAGAACTCTCCAGTGGATTCAAATTATGTGTGCAGGCTTTCAATTTATATGTAAGACTTCACACACTTTGTTTCAGTAGAAACAATGATTCATATGTGAAGAAAAAATATAAAAATACATTTTCACAAAAAGGGCACAAATTATTGATAAACACATCTATGTTTGCAGATTGGTTATTTCTCAGAGGTTATTTGGGGTCATAATTGTAAATCTCATTACCTTGCTTGAAGGAGAAGGTCTCTTTCATTATTACGGTGCTGAGGTCCATATCCCTGAAGCTAATTGCAAGGTATTGCTTCAGAGTTCTAATTGTTTGCCATCAAAATAGCTGTGTAAGCTTGATTAACAGTGTTCAGCAACATTCATAATAGTCCAAGCCTGGTCCTGCATAAAATAGAAACTGGGAAAAAATCAATAAGATTTAATAAGATCAGGAACAATCACTTACAATAGTACATCAATCACACAAAGTAATAGGTACAGGATTTGATAGGGTCCTGAACTGCCTGAGAGATTCATAACCAGTACTCATTAATGATTTGTTCATTTGCATTTTATCAATCCAGCTACAGCTGACAAGCAGAAGGAGCAGTAAGGAAATATGTTGACTTAAACTCATCAGAGTTTGCAATTAAAAAAAATAGCAGATAACTTAACAGAAAAATCAGACACAGCTATAGATGTGGAATGTATATGTATATACATGTCTAGATGTATTCTTTTTTGCTGTGAGATTATAATAAATTATCACACCATAGTGGCTATTAGTATTCCCATAATCCCTGAGAAAGTCTGCTTATGTCTGAGAAAGAGTATAACAAAATATAAATTTTTAAATTCTCCTCAGTGCTTCTCAATGTTTCTCTCTCATTGCATTTCACATAGTGTAATGCCATCATAATATTTAATATGAAACATGCATATTGGCTTGTTTTCGTACCCTTTTAAATAAATAAAGCCCTGGGCTTTGCCTTGGGCCAAACCCATATCAAACACAAAACCAATAATAATGAGATGGCTTTCTGGTGATTATTATTTAGCATTATATCCTATATCAGCAGATTTTATGTCTTTCTAAAGTAATTAAGTTTTGTTTACTATCTGAATATTTTTTAAAATTGTCATGAATAAACATCAGATCTCATTTATCCAGACTCTTGCCTGTTTGTAATGCATCAGTCTTTTGTTTAAAATAAGAAACTCAGAGCCAAGTTAAACTAAAATGCTACAAAAAAACATGAGCTGCCTTGTCTGTGGATGAGTTATTTAGTGAGTGATCTTATGAGAGTATCTGCAGAGCAGGTTTGTTTGCCTGAGTTTGTTGGGTCCATTTTGATGAGTGCCTTGTTATAAACCAGACTACATACCTCCTTTTTCTGAGGAGTAGTTTGCTCTGTTAGGCATAGAAATCCTAATTTAACCCCCAATTAACATGTTTGTCCAGTATCTTGCCTTTCCATGTCCTTCCACCAGAAAGTTTTTTCCAGATGAAACCTTAAAATACTATTTTGGGGTCTCTTTACAGTATCTCTTGACCCAAACCATGCATTGTTTACTTGTAGGATCATTTTAGTCAACTTCTTAACAGCAAATTCTAAATCAATATATGCTTCTGTCACATTGTCTTGTACTATGGCAGCATCTAATACCAGTATAAAGAAAAAGTTTCCTTAATGTATGGTGGTTTAAAATAGAGATTGCCACATGACGGTATGATATGGCAAGAACTGAATTTGGATTTTCTGTCCTACATCAGGCCCTTTGGCCTCAGAGACTGGGAGACTGCAATGGAGGACCATCCCAAGGTATGTGACACTATAATTTTTGAGGTAAAAGGACAACTGAGCTTACAGACTGACTGGTGTTGAGATTTTAAGGTTGAGCAACCACTATCTAAGTTATATGCATATTATGAAAAGAATTAGCAGGTCGGTGGCTTTGTCAGAAAATTGGCTTAATCTGTAACTGGATTTCAGAAATTATATTCTCTAAACTGCTATTCTGGGACACGTAAAAACTACCAGCTAGTGTGTTAATCATGGATTAGTTGTAATAACTATTAATTTTATAGTACTTTCAGTTTTTTACAACTTTACAAATATATCCTGAACCGGATAATTAAATCCATGAACTATATTAAAATCAGAGTAGTAATAAAAGAAAGAGAATTATTTGCAACAATAATTCTTGTGAAGAAGATATTCTTTTTCTGTTCTTGAGCTGGCCATGAATAATTTGTGATTTTTATGAATATGTTTGTTTCCGTAAATGGATGTTTCATGGAGAAGAACTATGACCTCTGAATCTGTTACGTATTCTCAGATAAAAATAGTAATTTGGCTATTAGACGTGTGTGATTCAACATCTGTGCTATTCATTTCTCTGAGTAGGTTTGATGAAATGGTTCACTCGTCAGTTGCTGATCCAGCCTCCTCTGTAAGCTGCTACCCATGAGTCACAGACACCCAGTGGCATCTTTTAAACTGCTGGAGTTGCCAAGTAGAAGTGAGCTGGGGCTGATTTCCATTCAGGTTAAGTCTAGGTTACAGAGTCTAGGAAGAGCTAAAATGTGTCCCCTTCAACCATTACCATAATGAGGACAGTAAATGCAGAAAAAGGAAACACAGACAATGGGAACAATTGCCTTTTAAATTCACTGGCAAATATGAGTTACCACCTTCAGTATCAAGCTATGTTTTCTGTTCCTTGATTAAGCTTATATTGTCCTTCCAGGAACAAAGCTTAATCATTGCCTACAATGCAGTCTGTAAACCTCTTTAAAGAAATATGCATTTAGAAGGAATGTCTTTCAATGTTTTTTCTCATGTTCCTCAAATGCATGAGAACAAGGCCAGATCCTTTAAATTCTAATTGGTTGCTTGTTTTCAGATGTACAGGTGCATGGTACCCACCTGTAAACTTTCTGCAATGCGTAAGACCATTTTGAGGGACAAACGCATGATTCATGCAATGGGGATGAACTCATCATCTGGCTGAGGCTGAGGGCTGTGGCCTTCAGTAGGACTTGTATTTTTGAGAATCCCTGAGCCATGGAGTCTACTACAGTACGGTCTGGCAGCATCACTCTGGCTCTGTGGCCCAGGCCAGACAGAACCTAGATTGCTCCAATCAACAAGACAGAACACAAAGAATCAGAGCAAGGAAGAAGCCACTGTAATGTCCTGGGATGCAATGAGAGTGACAAGAAATTGAGATATATGTCAGGTGTAGGGGACTGGAGAGATCTGTGTGGTGCAGAAACATCTACCGTGTGCAGGAACATCCAGTGATTAATAACATCAAAATCTTAACATTTCTTTTTTATATCACTTCTTGGATCCTCAAGAGGCAGTAATTATCATTTTACTCTCTAAGAGCCAACTCAAAGTCCAGATCCTTTAGAGAAACTTCTTAACCACTCTGCTCTACAGGCAGCTTAAAAATACAATGAATAAAATATATCCCGAATTTCAAGAAAGTGGGGGGAAAATAAAACCAGAATTTCAAAGAACTTGTTAAGGAGCAGAACTATCATAAAACTATGTAAATTTCATTAAAAGTGACTATAAAACCAAATAACTAATCATCTGAGGTGTCTAATACAAAGTTGTAGCTTGCATTTACTTTGACTTTTTTTTCCATTCTGCAAGAGGTACATAATTTACTTTGTGCTTGTGATGACTCATAGAATCTAAAAATGCTATGTTGCAAAGCTTAGAATTTAGTTCAAAAAAATACATGAGAGCACAGATTCTAGAAGCAGTTTTCCTTCTCTCCTTCTGAAGTGTTATATTAAAAAATGCTTTAATAATGCTGCTGCTGAACTTTCAGATGTGACATGAGCACATTATTCTAGACTTTGTGAGTGTTTAAGTGTCTAACGGCACTATACTTTTGTTTCTTTGTAGAAAGAAGTGACAATGGAAAGCTGTCAATATTCCAGGTGAATAAGAAGAGAAGTACACTGAATTGGGCATTCTTCCACTCCAGCAAAAAAGTATGAAAGCAAAATCAAACACTAGGCAACAACTGCTGGTCTGTAAAGCATGTCACACTAGAATGGTTTCCACACCCAGAGAGAAGAAAGAAAGGATTTCAGAACTATGGCACTTATTTGCATACAGTAAATCAGCTCAGAAAACGATTATGACTTGTGCCTGACAACTGGTCCATACAGTGTTTATGATGCCCATAGACCTGACAAATGTGGATCAAGGTTTACAAAGATGACAAAGCAGGTCTGCAGAAAAAGGTGAAAGAAATCATACTCCTGCTTATGAAGTTCTAAGTGTTATACATGCACCTTCAAGGCCTAATTTTGAAATGAACAGATTTAAAGTAATCGAATTCTGAAGCAGTCACGTCAGGTAACACTGACACTGTCCTGAATATGAAGCCCCTGTCTTTCAGTGAATTTCAGACTGGAAGGGTGTATGTTTGACTTCTACTATCTCAAGCTTTTGACCTAGAACATTTAAAATATAAGCTTAATTTTCTTCTTCTTTTTCTCCTTCTTCTCCATCTTCCTTCTTTTTTTAAACTTGTCACCATGTTGTCATTTTTGTCATGTATATTATTCCAGAAGGATTTGATGTCTGGAGTGATTGCATAAATCAACTCAACTATGTCACTACTTATAAGTTTGCAATGTGTTACCTCTCTTCATAATTTACATAATGTTTAAATAATATACCTTCTTTTTCCCTTATCCCTACATTAATGTGATTAGAACCAGTGGAAGCGCTGTAATTTTCTTGTAAGGTGTGCTTTCCACCTACGCTTGCTTATGACGAGAAGTATCATTTCTAAAACTAACAGCCTGTGATCAGTTTAGCTGTCAAAAATTATTTTTTCCAAGAACAAAACTACTTTATAAAATATATTACTGTTTCTGCTTACTGTTCCTGCTAAGGTAAACAAACAACAGAAAATTGTTGCTTTGTCTTATTTTTTTCCATGCCTGCATCTAACTGTAAGTAGTAGTAGAATACATCTTCTGATATATTATGCAATTAAATTGATGGATGGTTAATTGAGTCAGTATGGCATACCATATGTGTACTCCTGACCTGAATGTCACTGGTCAGATTAAGGCTTCACACATTTGGCCAAAAAACATATGCTGTTATAGAGAATGTGGTTCTAGATGGGATAAGGTTTTTAGTCCATGGAAAAAATCATAACTGGCTTTGCTCTTTGGTTGTTGGGGTCTTTGTTTCTTAGGAGTCCAGCTGTAAAGCACTTTAAAAATAATGAAAGTTATTAATTAAAAGCTTACTGACATCACAGCCATTAACTTTGGCAGGTTCTTTCATTAATTTATTTGATCTCTCTTATTACATGACATATCCTCATCATAGTATTTGTGCCTGTGCACATCAAGCTTTGGATTTTATTGGATTTTAATTTGCATTCAGACTTTTTTTATTATTCCAAACACCTTTTTTTAAAGAAATAAAATATTTTCCTTATTGGTGGGCAGGATACATATGCAAGCAATAAGTAGCAGAAGGAGGAAAGCTCATATACCTTTAATAACGGTGACACATAGGCATCAAAACACAAGAAGACTCCTACACAGAAAAATGCATGTATATATAGTTACATCACAATTGCAAATAATGCTTATTTTTAGAAGTGCCTTGCTAAAACATTGTTTTCACAATGATTAGTCCTAGTTTTTGGCAGATTTAATATTTCTGTTTTATCTTATTTATCTAAATAATATTTAATGACATTCTATTTTTTGTCAGCTATTTTGCATATTTTTCTTCTAAACCAGCTATTATGGGAGCTATTTTAGCTTCACAAGTGTTTTAAAGTAAATTATGTTATTTTACAAAATTACTGCAGTAGAACATACATCTGAGCAATAATGTTTTATCTTTGACATTGCTTTGATGACTCATCCATTTTGACAGGTAACTGTCTGCTTTAAAGCTATTTATTTTGCATCAACACTGAGATAAAACGAGACTTGAACAATATGTGCTATAGAACAAAAAATATACTGTCATTACATGGTTAGCAAAACAAAGGCTAGTAATGGGAAAAAAACAGCTAATAGAGAAATATCTTTGATTCAGTCATTGTTTATTGCAGCAAACTTGTGTATCCTTTGCCCACTGACTTAACCTAGAAAAAAGAGTAGTACTGTCCCCGCTGCATACTTTGTTACTGCTACATTGAGAAAGATTATGATAATGTACATATAACAAAATTGACAACAATGGAGGAGTCTTGTAATTGTGGACTAAATTCAAGGAGGCTGCTCTGAGCGTAAGAACTAACAGTGTCTTCATTATGATTAGCTTACCTTTTCAAGTGTTCTGCTAGGAACCTCTATCACATAAATTGAGGTTCGAACTTTATTATCATCACTATAGCAACTGCAGGGAATTTTATTTCAAAACAGTTGGCTACCTGAAAATTTTCTCGTGATGGAAAGAACAGCAGATGACATATTCATTTATTCCTGTTTTGAAGTGTTCCATAAATGAGTGTAAGTCTTCCTGGTTTTTTTTTCCACCTTTAAGACAAGATGACCAGTTCCATCTTGAATTATTTTTTTAATCATGTTTTTCCATTAGGAGAAAAAAGTAAAAAAGTGCAGGTGGATTTTGCTTGTTTCATTATATGTAGAATTTTTATTATGCTAAGATATGGATTATTTCAAATTGGCCAATTTAATGTACAATTCTAGTCATTATTTAATTTTTGAGCTTAGCTGTTACCTGGATTTTCTTTCAACTTTGATCTTGAATCACGTAACCCCTCAGCAAGAATAGTGAAATGTGCATTTTTTGTTATTTTTTCCATGATGTTATTATATTCTGTGCCTAAAGAAAAGGAATAACTACACAGATGAGTTTGCAGAGGATGTGAGTGAACTATGGATGCACAAAAAAGCTGAATGCAAATAGAAGGAAGTGTCTCTTTTTAGTCCATAAAAGGACTTATCACATGTTCACAGCTGGAATTTTTATGCAGATCCCTTTTCTCATAAAATTACACAAGCCCCCTATTGTTGCACTTCTGCAATTACAAAACTGGCATCATACTGCAGACAGTAGTAATGCTTCAGAAAATTGCATGAGTCTTTTATTGCAACTATACAAATTAATGTCTATTTTATTCCTTTTTGTGCAGTGATGTTCTGAATATTTTTAAATTGAAGAGAGAAAAAAAAGGCAGTGTTTTGAAATATCTGGGTTTTTAATGAGCAAAGAGAGAAATATTTCAGTTGCCTTGAAATCATTTTTCCCGATAAAACATAGGAAGACGTGCAAAAAATCTTACTATTTGTGCATTGGTGCTGTTGTTCCATTATGAAAGTGCTGTCAGAACTACAGAAGGAAAAGCCCCATCAGGGACTTCCACCTCTGTTCACTTGGAATTTGATTATGTATTTAGGCCCCGATCCTGGGTCCTCACTGTACCCTCTCTTTGTACCTCACTGATCCAGACTCAGAACTGCTAACCCAACTTTCTGGCTTGTCTCTAGACCTGGCCCTTCACTGGGGACTTATCTGTGATCCCTGGGCTGAAGCTGATCCTAGTCCCCAGCATCAATCCCACCATACGCTTCTGATTGGGCACAGTGAGATGGTACCCCATCAAATGTGGCACTGACCTGCCAGCCTGACTCTCACCCATTGATCCTGGCTCAAGTCCCCTTGCAGACCAGCCTCCTACCCCTGTTCCCCAGCAGTAAGACTGCCAAGGGTCAGCCAGTAGGAGACAGGAAAGTAATGCTGCAACAGGATTTGTTCAAGAACTACTTTGGTTCAATTCATTCTTGGTTCCTGCTTTGATAAACTTTCATCTGGAAAGATTTTCCTATCTAGAATGTCAGGGTTGGATCAAGATATAAGAGACAATAAGTGTGTTAGCCAATAACATGCTGGTTGTCAAAAAGAACCAAGAGTTAATTGAAATCCCTTTTTTGTTGGATACAGGGAAGAGACTTGAACCTGAGATACTATACAGCCCATTTACATCCTCAATTCTTCTATGCTCCTTTATGAGAAAATGTACTTGGCAAAGTAGGCGTTGTGCCAGAAAATGGATTATCTAACTCCACAGCTGAAGAATTAAGCTGCTTGTTTGTGATTTTGGGGTTCCAAATTTGAATTCCCCTGTAACTAATGTTTGTACAAAATGGAACACCTCCAAAAAGAAGGACTCAGGGCAAACGCAGTGAAACCCAAGTACTGCAGCACTGACCTGGGATGCTGGGACCTGGAAAGTGACTGCTTGAAACTCATTTCTCAAATACAGATTAATGAAAGAAACAGCACACAACTGGCTATAAGGAAAACTTAATAGTTTGCCCTTGATGATGTGTCCTCAAACTCTCTTCATGCGGAAAGGAGAAATGTGTTGTGTTGAAGAATTGAAAAATTAAATTTTTTTTATTTGGAAATTCCAGCTCTTTCTTCTTTGCCCAAAGGAGTATCTCCTTCATATTCTAATACACTAATAGTACCCCCTCAAACTTAAAAAAATAAATAAAAACCTCAGTCTGAGTTTCATGTCTAATCTCTTTTCTTCAGCACCAAATGTAAAGAAGTGTTTTTTCAACATTTCTGATTCTCTGCTATTTTCAAACTCTTGAAATGTTGGAAATGATAACTCATGCATAATACATTAGGTGAAAATTCTATAAATGATTTTGCTTTTAATTCATTTAGGAATCAAATTAATCTCATTTTTCTCATTGAGTATATTTTTATTCCTTGTAAAACAATCATTAAAACATTTGAAATAATAGAAGTGGAATAAGAAAGCATACCAAATATGAAGTTTTAATAATAGATTGCATTGTTAAGTCAGAAAGAATTAAGTAATTGTAGACAGTAAATATTTTAATGCATGTTCTCCTCGTGGCTTGTTAATTTAGTTACTTACATTAGAATAGTTGCATAAGAAAATCAACATTTTTTGCTAAATTACTTATTACAGAAAGCAGTTTTATAAAAAGTTTATGCTTATAGTATACATATGAATGAACAATATTGTGTTTATATCTAATTTAAGAAACATGTTTTTAGGAGATAAGAATGTGTCCAGGACAGAAAAGAAAGGAAGGTATCTCACTTTGTTAGAAGAAAAAAGGGGCAAAGTTCTTCTAAGGTCATATATTCAGGATATGAGATTCAGGCAAAGGATCATCTTTGGATCAGGAGCCTCACCAGGAGTGGCCCATGGGGTTGAGTGAAAGCTCATCAATCTGTTCAATTGAGAAAAAGGAGGAAGAAGAGGATGGGAATTTGTAGATTGGCCTTTTTAGTCAAGAACTTTTCTGATGGCAAAATGTAGCTAAGGAGATTTCCATTTGAAGTATTAAAGATATAAATACTCTTACAAATATAGAGTACCTTTTTCAAAGTCTTTGTAACTGCCTATAAGCGTAAGATCCATTAACACAAGAAAATATTTAAGTTCTTTTGAAAATCTAAGTTACATACCTAGTTAATATATAATCTTAAAATTGTTACTAATAATCTGTCCTCAGTGTCCAAATAACTTGTAATGGGCAGGAGAAAGATGGCTAGGCATGAACACTTTCTAGAGGCATCACTTTTAATTGAACGCACAAGTCAGAAGAACAGAATTATGTTGCCTTTTAAATAAATATATAATAGTTCATGCTTTGAATCACTCACTCCTTAATGGAAATCCATGCAGAGTGATGTTGTTATATAGTGTTTTGGCCAGCTAGAAGGGGATAGAGGACGGCCATGTGTAACCTTCAAGATCTCTTTGCCTTCTAGTTGTAGTAAAATGAGGAAATACACAGTTAGAAGAGACCATTTTTTCCCCTTCTTCCTAGTTAGACGGTACAGATCAATGGCAAGTAATAGAGACCAGCACTTTTACAGGATTCAACCTCAGGAACAGTTTTCTGTTCTTCACTGTACTTTGGTTTGGCCGATTTTTGTGCATTAGTACAGAGCAGACTTTTCAATATTCAAATGGATGCCAAGCACAGTTGTACAGTGCATTAACCTTTCCCTTTGAGATACTTTAGTTCAATTGGTGGCAGAGAAAACCACAAACTGTGGCACATCTGTCAGTCTTGTAAATGATTTGTGACTGTGTAAATGCAGACACCACAGCTGTCATGTAATCTGTACACAGGCTATACTGGGAATGTAACTCAGACCCTTCTGCTCTAAGAACACGGGCCTTTTCCATTTGTACTGTTCCATTAGCTGTTGAAATGGCTTAAAAGCAGAACAATTTATTCTTTCACTTTTGAACTTCAGGAAAATAGGACAGAGCTTTGAACCAGCTTTCATTTACAAACCAAAATTCTCCCAATGTGATTTTCTAAAGCAAACATTTAAATCCAGTGATATCTAAATAGCTGTCAACAGTAATACAGAGCACTGTAAAAACTTTAAAAGTAAAGCTCAGCAACAGATACATTTTCCTGGTTTCAAGTGTCATTGCAAACCACAGATTCACGAACCTGGATTGAGTATAACAACTAATTTATGGTTTGGGTGGAAACCGCCTGAAAGCAGCAAATGCCTTGGAACTTTTATTGTAAAAAACCCAGAATTGCAAGTCTGGCTAAGATTTGCTTTTTGAGGGAGGTCGCTTGAATCAAAAAATCACAGAGCAGTACTAGGGAGAAATAAAACTTATGTAAACTGAAAACAGCAAAGCATACACCAACATTTTGGAATCAAAACAAGGCATATGTCTCTCATACACTTCATCTGCAGGCCCAAGACAGAGGAGGCAGCCACTAAGCCCAAACCGGGTATATACCTCTGTTTAATAGAAAACTAGTTAGCTACTTACTCTCCTCTCTGATTAAGGATCAAAGGGAATTTTACAGGCCACAGGAGTCAGAAACATAAAAAGTATGAAAAAAAACTGCAAAGTCCCTATTATTTCCTGGTAAAAGGTAGCAATGTTGACTCCACTTATTCTGCAAGGCAGAATAAAAGCAACGTTTTTCTGAAAATTAGTGTGGACCTATTCTACAAGTGTTACAGGAAACAATAGTTTCTCAGCTACCACATTTAAACGTAACAGCTGAGCTAAATATAGTTTTGCACTTTATTTGTTTATACTCAGGGACAGTTTTTAGTTCTTTCCACCACCCCACTCCACCTCAATTCATTGAAACTATAGTTCTTCTAGCAATCATATAGCAAAGACTAGAACAGAGATGTAGCGTTTAGTTGTTGTTTCTAAAATGTAGACTGCCAGTAACTTAATGAACCCTCTGGAGATATGCTCCCATGTGGAGAAGGTTGTGTCTGTGCTTGAGATGGTTTAAATTAGTTATTTCTTAGAATACCCTGTGATGAAGGCATTGCTACCAACTGCTTTGCTTGTCACTAGCTCATCAGGGCAATAAACCAATTAGTTGTTGCTATAGTAAGGGTCATTTCGTACTATTTTAAATTCTTGGTAGGGATACACAGCACTTTGTGTGTTTGTGGAGTCAGCATTTTCAGTTCATTATGATTGCAAATGGATGTGTTTCTTCTCAAAAGCAGTTTTGTTATCAAAAAAGACTCGTTATGCTCCTGTTTTATGAAATGCTAGCATAATAAAGGACCATGGGGTAGAAGGGAAGAGAGCAGAAGGTAGTATGCTTCTTGAGATATTTTAATAATTTATTTTTTATGAATGCTTTTGAAAAATATTTGGTCCTAAATTAGACTTAGCCATATGCTGCTCCTCTATCAATATTGGTGAGAAATGCCAGTACATACCAGAACTACAGCTTGTACCCTCCTGGAGGTTTAAGGTTTCTCCTTTGAAACTTCTAACTGTAGAGAAATCACTTTGCCCCTGTAAATTAAATATGCTTGAGAACTTAGATTGTGTCTTTATGTCTTTTGGTTTGCATGCATGTCTATGTACTTACTTTGAGAGGAAGCATTAGAACATTCTTTTGCCAAATCTACTCTTACAATGAGCCTTGGGAAGAGTTAAACATCCTTACCTTCTAATATGCTTTCAATAGAAATTTGGAAGGCTTGGCTCCAGGAATGATCTAGTATAAAGTAGTTAACTCACATGTTAATTGCCATGGAACCACGTCACAGCAACTACCGCTAGGGTAACGAGCCTTGCAGATATAGTTGCCAAAGGAAGTTACACGACTGCTAGTGCACTGATGGAGTCTAGCCCCATGCGGCAGCTCACCTGCTCCCCTCCAGTGGGATGGAGGGGGAGATCAGAAGTGTAAAAGTGAGAAAAATCACTTACTGAGATAAATGCCATTTAATAGGTAAAGCAAAAGCTGCATATACAAGAAAAGCTAAATAAAGAATTAATAGACTGCTTCCCAGATATTCAGCCATTTCCAGGAAAGCATGGCTCCGTCTAATGCAATGTTTACTTAGAAAGACGGGTGACATCACCCTAAATGTACCTCCCTTCCTTCTTCTTCCTAACAGATTTTATTGCCGAGAATGATGTCATATGGTGTGAGATATCACTTTGGTCAGTTGGGATTAGCTGTCCTGACTGCATCCTTGTTCATCTTCATGTGCACCCCTAGCCTACTGACTGAGAAGCAGAAAAGGTCTTGTTGAACAATAACTAACACATTCCTATGCTATCCACGCTGTTTTGGTCACAAACCCAAAACACAGCATGATACAAGCTACTATGAATAAATTTAAATCAGATAAAAATAAAATAAATTAAATAAATTTAACTCACAGCCAGACCCAGTGTATTCAGGACTCCAGAACTGCCATCACCAGCAAAATACTTGGACACTGCATTTACCTGTTGGACACTGGGCATTTGTCATGTGATCCAGGTCAGACATAATAATTACAATTAGCATTCAGACATTACACTAAAATTAAGCCTAGGTCATTTCTTAGTTGATTTGAATAGCCCAGAAATACAGCAGTTTTGAAGAGCTTTACTGTAGAGAACGTGTTCTGGGTGGCATTTGGGACCTAGGAAAAGAATTTACATGGAACTTCTGTATATTCAAATATTTCAGAACCCTTTGTTTCTGTTTTTAAAGGCATACGAAGATACTGAAGGAACCAATAAAGCCACCAAATTAAAGATAAGCTACCAGACACAAAATGACAAAAGGGAATAAAGGGAATAAAAATATAATTTTCCTAAGATTCCTAATCACCTTAGTCAGAGAAGACTCCTGCTAGGAAATTTCTCTTCAGGAAGGATAGAAGCCAAGTTAGGGAGAGACTGGTGTGGCAGTTCTTCCACCACTGCCAGAAATGAAGGTTATGGCTGCTGCTTTGTGTCTGAATCAAATCCATTTTGGTGCGTTACCAGGCTTTCCTTCCTAGAACAGACTTCTGTGGTTCTAAGGAGTTACTTTTGAGGACAATTCCACTTCCCTCATGAGGCTAATAAAGTTCAAGAGATCAATCCTATAGTGTACAAAGTGCTTTTTCCCACTAGGATCAAAGTTGGCCACTGAAGTCTTCAGACTGGGGAATTGTCATGGTGCAGAAGTAAAGGATATGTTCAAACTGTGAGATTTGAACAACAGAGTTCAAGGACAGCATATTTCAACTCCTTGCATCTCTGGAGCCATGGTGGACAGAATCACTTCATCTTTTACAATGCTGTTTAATTTATTTACAAGAGTAGGAAACACCATTTGCTTTTGCATGTGCAACTGAAGAAGGGACACTTAAAAGCTCACTGCAAATATGAGACTGAGGCCTGAGGCAACTGGTGGTCTGAGGAAAGGCAATTATGTTTACTCTGATTATTCTTTTGCACTGACTCTGGAGAGGGCCATCAAGCTATCTGCACTGAGTTCTATCAGGATATAAAAGAAGGTAGACAGAGAGCAGGAATGAAATGTGTTGCTATACAAACAGTATCACTTCTTTTGATGCAGAGAATTAATCCTGAGTACATTCAGGACACAAGATCTGAAAGTCAGGCTTAGTGGGAGGTGATATGCTCAATGTCCTTTCCTCTTGCATGGCTAGAAATAACTGTGGCATCTGCCTCGGTTTATCTGTCCTTTCTTTATTTTTTGTAATTTCCTTTTAATAATATCTTTCATTTTATAGTGCCTTTCACCCTAACAATCCCTAAAATTTCATACAAATTAAGTAAACTGATATGTAAACTACATAAAAGGATTATTCTTCCACAGCTGCATTGCAATCAGCTCTGCAGTTCTTTAAGACTGAAAATGTTGCTGTACATTGGTCATGATTGGCAGCTGTTCTTGCCTCTATTAAGTGGTAACACCTTCACAGTAACTTCTGAAAAATGTTCCTTTGCAAGGTACAATACACAGAGTTATATGTCCCTGGCAAATTGTGAATTTGAGGCAATCACTGTGTGAAAAACATACATCCACATGTAATTAAAGAGAAGGACTAAAGAATTGTGAGCTGCAACTATGAAGTGTCTTAGTGCTGCAGAATTACATAGACTGATAGTCTTGGGCCCAATCTTGACCATATTTAGATTTACAGAGCTTTCATAAAATCTCAAATGAATTCTCATGGAGAAAAGCAGTGGTTCATTGAATGAGTGACTTCATTCTGCTTTTTTTTGTGGTGTTTCAGATGATAGGAGTATCTCATACAGTCCTCGTGACAGACAGGCTCATAAGTCCTGAGGAAACTGAATGGCTTGCCTACCAGTTGAATGGAAATGTGTAGACATATCAAACACAGAAATCAAGTGATTGTCCAGGGGGAGGGGGGTGGAAATAAGACCCTTTTCCATGGACAACTAGGAGTGGGGAAGCACATTAAAAAGCACCTTCTCATTCTCTTGTATTTCTGTGAGGCTCTAAGCCTCTGCACCCCTGCTCTCAATGCTTCCTTTTAAGGTCACTTCATGGGTGTTTTTGTACAGCAAGGTTCAAAAATCTCTCTGATCTCTGCATGAAGGAGAGGAGGCTTCAGAAGTGACAGAGGGCAAGAAGCTCAGTACAAGAACCTTCTGTGTTCCTTTGAAAGGACAATGCTGAAGCTAGAAAAGATCTACCCTATCTCAGGATCACAGGGTCAGCATAATTTTCGCAACTTAACATGCCTGCTTTTGAAAATTTTGGCCTACAGAAGGCATTAGCTGAATTAATCTACCTTTGGTCATATAATCGCCTATTTGTGTAACCAATTACAGATATGGAAGACATGTAGAAGTGTTAAAACCATTTGGAGAGAGGAAGAACACTGGTAGATCAACAGCCTGTCATAGAAGCTGCTGGCAGCCTGTCTAACATATCTATAACTCAAAATTTTGAACCTCCTCTGGTATGGACGTGAAAGGAGATTGCAGTCCTATAAATTTTATGCTTTGCTGTTGTCATCTGTGTGGATGATGACAACAAATATTTGGTCTGGAACTGAGTATGCTGTGTATTTATGCATTCAGAAACCTGAGCCAGGCTAGAATGCTCAAATCATTTATGAATTTTTAGTAGTCTTCCTACAATAAATGTTTAAAGCTGTAGCTTAGTAATAAGATGTTTGATAGCAGTGCTCAAAAAGACACCACTTGAGGGTTATTAAAAAACATCTACAGAGCTTAAATGTTTTTAAGGAAAATAAAGTGATGTGGCCATCTTTCTTTCCCCTCTGAATAAATATGACAGAAGTGACTAAATAGAGACGTAAACCAAATAGTTGAAAAGTCAGTTTGCAACTTGCATAAAACCAAATGAGATAAAAAATCATCCAAATTGTGTTTCTGTACTAAATAAAGCATATTTTAAATTAGGAGACCTTATGTGTATGCAATTGCATATATATATGTGCATATGTGTTTATATACATGTCTGTGTACACACACACAAATATATATGTAAACGTACACACGCACAATTTAAAAAGCAACAAAACAGTCTTGCTGGATGCTTATATTACGCTGACTGTTTTACCCATGGTCATAATCTGCATCATCCTACCAGACACTGCTAGAATAACAAAAAAAAAGTGATGAAACCACTAAAAGAACTTATTTATCATTTATATAAAGTATTTATAATAATTGATTGTGTACCATGGATTTGTGTAAACTTATAATATGAAGAAAACCATCAAGAACACAATATTTATTTTCCTTGTCTAATGTGCCATAGTATTTCCAAGATTGCAATGCTGCAAATAAGAGTAATGTCTGATGGGGCACATTGAACAGTTCCCCAGAGACCCTGAAAGGACAGCATATGATAACTTTGAGGGCTTTATTTATAACAGCAAGATTTTCTTTAATGCTGACATGTTCCTAATGCAAACTATGTAAAAACAATAAGAAACTGTATGGAGATAAGTAGTTGTATTAATTTTAATTAGCTTTTGTTTTCTTCACTGCTGCAGTACTTGCTTTCCTCCAGAAAGATGCATAAATGCTTGACCTAGCATAATTATATGTTTACTTTCCTATTCCATTATTAATTCGTGCTTTAATTATATTTATAATTTGGTCCATTGTCTATTTGTGTGACAGAGTAATTTAAAATTGTTCCATTTTCACAGGTTTCTACTATTTTTCTACAGACAGATTAGGAAAGCTTGGGAAATTGCATACAGAAAATTGAAATGAGGACCATACAATCCATTCTGAGACCTGCCTTTTGGTGTTTACCTCAAAGCATGCTCCTGTGTATGTGCTTGATTTACATTTAGCAATATCTAAGTGCAAATAGTAATCATACACCAAAGTAAATCGGACTATATGCAATTGCTTCCTGTGTTTCTTCAATTGCAGTTGCAATCCCATAGATTCCAATCTTGACAGGCAGCATAATTAGAAAATTCTCTTTGTCTTATTAAATGTGACTCTTCTCAATAGAATTCACTTCATTGCAGGCAAAGAACAGAAAATATACTTCAAATCTAAAATGGGAAATCAAGGGGGACTGTTTTATTTTTATCTGTCTTTGTGCAAGCGACATTATTATCAAAGGATATTGTAATGCTGAAAATGTACTTTTGGGATTTAAATCACGTATTAGCCTGGAAAGCAAAAAGTGCTGTAGGGCCCATGCAATATATTTTCTCATTAATCTGATTGAAAGATTATCCTTCCTATAGCTATGAAAAGTCTAATACCCATATATCCATCTTTCCTGCTAGTAAAATATAGCTTTGTGCATAGTCATTGTCTCTTGTGTCTGAGGTCCTACACTTTTCTTCATTTCTCTGTATAAGCCTATCTGTATTAAAATAAATTCAGAACAGGCCGCCATTTCATGCACACATTTTGATTATTTCATAAGCTGCTGAGGAAAATGGAAGTATCAGCAAGTCATGCAGTTTTCTGGTAATGTAATGCTGTCATTACCTCAGTGGTCATGTGAAAAAGTTTAGCTATAATATCTTTGACAAATGTTCAGTGAGTCAAAACAGTGCATTTAAATGAAATGCAGATACGAATGAGCCATTATTACAATCACAACTCCAGCTTAGAAATTATTAAATATGAATATATATACTTTCACTGTAACCTGACATTTGTAATACATAACTAGCTGTGCATTTCTCACCCCCTCCTCCCGTTTTCCTCCCCATCATCCCCCAGACTGAGAATAGAGGAAGTCATTTTGATCAGAGGCTGCACACAGTAATTGAAGACACTCCTGATGATTTCATGCAATCAGAGTGGCACATTATTTGTGATGAAAATTAAGTAAAGAACGAAAGTAGATTTATAGGTTGTCTTGCTTATGGTCAACTGACTTTACAAACGATTAGCAATTCCATTCTAACCACCCCTACTGCATATATACTTTTCCACATCGTAGATTTACTGAAATTTTCTTATAACCTTAGTCATAACTTGCAGTACCTCATGATTTTAAGCTTTTAATGAAACTATAGAAGATGTCTTAAACTGAGTGATTTCTATTCTGAGCTCTTTGAGTGCTGATAGCATGAACAGTATAGATGGCTCTAGCCATAACTGTCACACAGATAATATTCTTTTATGCCTCAAGACACTAAGATGGTGCTGTAGATAACCAAAAGGAATAAGCTGCCACCATCACTAATCTGCAGCTTTGAAACACTATAGCTTTTGCATGGTTAAGAGAAGGTAAAATCACCTAGAAGTGTAATATAGGAGACATTTTTAAGTGAGCATAGAACAGAGAACTAAAGGATTTCATATTTTGTAATCTATTTCCACTGTGGATCAAATCAACTGTATCCCCTTTTTGTGTGTTTATGGCTAACAGCTGAAAATACAAAAGAAGCTGAAACCTTTGAATAATCCTAGGATACTTTACACTAATGTAGTGAAATGGAAATATAGGGAATATTTAGCCTTATTATTCCCTTCAGAGTTTAACTTTCAAGATATTTCATGTAGTCTTTTTGTTGGTTCTATAATATATATAACAGATTCTGTCTACATTAATATCCACATTGTGCCAGAGGACTGTAATGTCTGTTGATTATTTTTCAATTTGTAAAAGCAAATGCTACTCAAGCTTTAATAAAAGACTAAACTTTATTTACATTTGTCATAGTTAAGCTCACCAAATTAAAAATAAAACTGTATAGGAATATGAAGTAATGCAAACAGTAAAACTTCTACAAAGTCTGTTTTACTTTAAGAGGGAATTATGCACAAATAGCCTTGTTTATTCCTATTCTTTAAAAAAAATATTTCTGAACAGATAATGTTTTCAGTGTTCATGTTGCATAAAATTATTTTCCTCTCTAACACCTCCTGTCTGCTACCATAAAAAATAATTTAAAATAAATAAATAAATAAATAAATCATCAAGGAACCAGTATTATTTTTGCCACCTAGACTTCTTCCACACACAGTTCAGAAATCTCTAATCAAAAATCCTATTGTTGCAAGTATATAGCTTGGCATTAAAGTGTCAGGGAAGCAACAAAGGAAAAATTATGAACTAAACATCAGCAGAGTTGGACTCACTCTAAAAACATTTTCTGGGTGTGTTTTTTAGATACTACAGTACACTTCCAGAGTAAAAAGGAATTCCACTTAGACGTCTCAAGCAATATGCATATTTTTTTTATTAAGCACATGAACAATCACTAATAACCTGCTAATTTCCACTCCAAAATACAATCATTGTTGGGACAAAAATAAAAAGCATGCAGGAAGCTATTAAATGCACAGCAGTATTTGAAATTGGACCACAGTGACTTGTTGTTACGGCATGCTGATATTATTGGTTCTTGTATATAGTCACATAATGATCTCTGAAACCAGATTTTAAAAGTGGCCTGTAATGCAGTTAAGATGCATCAAAATCTGACTTCACCATCAACTTTCTAAGCTCCATGTTATGCAGTACTCATAATTCTGTGTAAATAACTATGCCGTTGAAACTCAAAGAAAATATGACTATATTTCTTCCCACTGCAAGAGTTATGTTGTTACATAATAAAGAATTTCAAACTCTGCTTCTAAATAAAAATGGGATCTTGCCTGGATTCAATTAATGCAGGTGACTTCCACCCTCAATTCAACTTGACTTTGGGTAGCGCTACAACCTGTCATTGTTGCTTTTATAGCAAAACCAGGTCTTCAGGCAGTAGGTAATTCGGAAGCCATGAATATTTTGATTGAGAAAAATCCCATGTACTGAGGAGAAATACTGAGTCAGAAATAGGAATTAATCCTCATTCTGTGTCTCCACCCTCTACCCTGTTACAAATTGTTTTAATATTAATTCCAGAATGGCTTTATAGGAGCTGCCCAGCAATAAAGCATAATGCTCACATGCATAGCTCTGCCATTTATATATAAGAAAATTAATTTCTTATTAGTAGTAGAGGAAGGAAAAGGATTTTTACTTACTATTGCGGTGCAGCTGTTCACATAGCCCTTCTGAGTCTCACCATCCGAAGAGCTCACAAATGGACTAAAAGAAAGAACTGACTGTAGGTTTATCCATACTTAGCTACGCATATTTACAAATCATAAAAGAGGTATTATTCAAAATAGTTTGTCTGGAAAATGAATATAGCGTCAAATCACAAATTAATTATCTCTTGTTTTCATTTACATTCATCATAAAACACCTGGCTTTGATAACTGCACATATTCAGTCCTTAAATTAAGGTGGTCTAATGTTAATAAGAGAACATGAGAAGAGTATCTAGAAGACGTTTGTTATGTAATAGCACAAAAATGCACCACAACACAGTAAGTAATCCTTCTGTTTGTCATTAATGTGGCTCTACACAGAGCTTTGCACTGTATCTTCTCTTTCCTTTCCAAGCAAAAAGTAATTTATAGCTTCTTTGAATATGAATGTTTTACAATAGGTGAATAGTATATGCTTGCAAGCTTTACAAAATGATCTTGCTGATTAAGAAGCATATAGTTCTCCAAATTCTGGGTTTTGTCCTAAAAGGTGTAAAAGATGCACCTCCTCCATTTTCCAAAGGCTTTGAACCAAGCCAGACACTTTTTTTTTTCCTAGCTATTGCTCAATTGGCCTTGTGTCTGTGCTGCAACCAAACACATTCTGTAGCTGGATATGCAACACTGTGTTTAGAGAGCAAGACAAAATTGTGTATTGAAACATAAGTGACACATCTAACTCTATTACTGCACTTTCTCAGAAAGCATCTGCTGACACAGTTGTCCTAAGTAAACTTGATGAATCTGCTTTACACATTGATGTTTGGGTTATTGTAAATAAAGGCAATAGAAGTGATTAACAGAGAACTTGGATTTATATGAACTTAAACAAATGAGGGGGTGTTAGTTCAAGAAACACATTGACAAGCTGGTCTGAGCGCAGTGGTGGCCCTACCAAAGCAGTCAGCAGGTGGACTGGGTAGGTTCAGCTATACAAAGAGAAGGCACCTTACTGATGTCTATGGTTTCCAAATGGGAGGGTATGGAGAAGACGTTTTGACTCTTCTTTAAAACAGATGATCTCCAGCTGTTCCTGTCCTTCTTAAAAGATTTTGTGATGCTATTATTCTGAAATTTAGGTTAGCTATGTATGCTATTCAACTTCAAATTTAGCAGCTCTGTATCCCCAAAACATTTTCTACATAGTTCAGAGCAGAAAAAGATAATGATACACCTGAGCAGCATTGATTCTACAGAGCAGTGGCCAGTAGTTCCTTAGAGTGTATGAAATAAAAATTAAAAATACCCTAGTACACATGCATAAAATTCAGACTTGACTTGTGTGGTTAAGTAACAGAGTTAACTGCTTAAGGTATTATATTCATATTTCCCTTTCTTTAAGATTCACAAAGTGTCAGATGATACTCCCCAACCCATTATTACTAGGCAAAAAGGAATGGCATGTAATATTGAAAATATCTTTGAAACTTTATGAGTTCTGTTTGAAATTCTCAAATTAGTTTTATCATGTAATTTTAGCAGCTTACTGCAAATAGTACAGCACTAGTAATGTACATACTGGAGAAGCAAATTCTGCAGATGAGTTTACTTCAGTACTTGCATTTTATCAAGCTTTATTGTCTGTTATTTTATGCAGTAGTAAAGCAATGATAAATTAGTCGTGGTAAATATAATGTGAGAAATGTGACTGCACAGCTCATCACTTGTTTGTCATTTTTCTTTTTTAAAATTTACAATGCTTACACAGTATAGAATATAGATATTACAGCTGAATTTTTTAAAAGGGCAGATTAATTTATGACCAATAACAACATCTCTAGTTATATTGCAAAAACAAGCTTTATCAGATCTTATACTTCTGGACATAAACTGATCATTGAAAAGGTCAGGATATTATTTTTATGCCCACACAACTTTTTTCTTTAGATAAAGTTTTTGTTGTTGCTGATCTTTTCTTTGTGTTTTGTGGAAGCCAGAGAAATTCATCAGTAAAAGAAACAGATCACTGCATCTGATAGGGCTTTAATGAGCCTAGAACTTCAGGAGTCTAGGAAATAGTTTCTTTAATCCAAAGGAATATATGACCATATAGTGTTACTAGTCACTGCAACTGTCTAGCAATTTTTTTCTTTATGCAGAGGCTAGTAATACTTGTAAATGAAAAATAATGTTATTTTCCCCTAATGCTTTGGGGAAATGAAGTATTAGTAAGGGAACTATAAATCAAGTGTTCCAATATCACAGAATTATCACGTTGAAACTGTTTACTGGTTAGAAACTGAGGATGTCTATTGTTTCTGTTGTTTTGATTTCCATTCCAGGAGGTCTTGATCAGACATATCTAGACAGACCTTATGATGCAGTAGTGTGTAAAACATATGAATAAATCTTGCCTGGTACAGATGTAAAACTCTGCTGTACTTACTGCAAGAATTGAGAATGAGAATAGTCAAACTAGGAAAAGAAAAAGTGGTCTCAGTGTTAAGGCCTCTCTGTAGAATTTGATTCACTACAAAATTATTAAGTAATTCTGAGCAGTTCCTTAAAACAATACTTTTTACAGTTGGTTGTTAATTGAGTCTATCCAATCTGACAAACTTCTTATCTTCAGAAGAAATGAGAGCTTTTAGCTGCAACTAATTTTAGCATAGAATGTATTCTGAATGCCTGACTTTTTAGAAAAATTTTATTACTGCAAAGAAATCAATCTGTCACATACAGCATCCAAACTTAGTTGTTTATTTGACGTACCTCTCTCTGTCCATTTGATATCTGCTACAAAATAAAGACAGTAGTTTCCAGTGCATTTCATACATGCTGTGAAGATAAGCCCAGATATGTAAAGCATTTCAGTTCTGTGGTGATGCACACCATAGAAAAGGTGATTATAAAATTAATAACTTCATATTGTGTTGGATTTGGTTTGTGTCAGGTGAGCAGCCAATACTACGGGTTAAAAGAGACATTAAACAGGCTCTGATTCCTTGAGACTGACTGTCTTATGCAATGAATCAGTCTGGGTCTGGTGGGAAAAATAAAATTTGATCATAATATTTTTATGGCCATTTGAACTTGCTCTGGCTCTTAGTTCCATGTGAAATATCTGAGAACAGAGTCATGGTATGGTCTACTCAATTCTCTGCGGAGAGACTCTGAAAGTCAGAGTAGTTCTACTGCAACAAACTAGTCAAACTAATCAGCTCTGTGGGAGAAGCCTAAGCTGGATTTCATCTGCAGAAAACATCTCAGGAGAATCTAGCAAAATTTCAATTGGGGAAGTGGACAGCATAACTTTTTCGAGTGCTTGTCCTGATTAAGGTGTGCAATGAAATCATTTCAAGATTCAGAACCTGAGAAAATAGCATCAAGAAGAATTATGCCTGTCCTTTTGGTTTCACTTATATTTTTAAATGTGTTCACTTGTCAACTGGTTGCACAACAGGAAAATTCATGTCCAATAAAAGTTCAGGTAGATTTAGAGGGCTCAGTCTTCAGATATGTTGAATATCCTCTGTCCTTTTACATCCCATAGCAACCGAAGGTTCTCGGTATTCTGTAGCATTCATAAATTAATGAGAACTATACTTTATTCTATACTTTGAATATGTGTAATATTTGTAGGAATTATGGAGTAGTAAGAGTGTGTCATAGGAAAAAAAAAGATATTTTGCAAACTCTGGTTAAATGAACAGCAACTGGAATTATAATCCCAATGACCAGTTCAATCGCAGTTTGTGATTATAACACAAGATCAGTAACAGTGGAGATGCATGTGAATAGACAGCAATAGCAAGACATGTATGGTTGCCAGCTAAATGACCCATGACAAAAGGAGAAAGCTTGATCTCTCTTTGAACCAATAGCATTGTTTTCACTCTCACATAATGAGCCAATACTTCGTAGTAATATGGTTAACATTTTTATTTAGATGATGTAAATAAAAAGTGTCTCCATTTTGCCTACAAAACATACTCCAATTTGGTGGATAAATAATACTTTTACAATGTTTTTACTGGTATTAGTGTCTCCAAACTACACAATGATCTTTATGTCCTGTCTTTTATTTTCTTTCTTTATTTCTTCTGCAGCTGTCCTTGCCCTTATTGATTGGTATCTTGTAGCTGACTTCATAAGCCTAAATTTTTTTTTGGTAACATTAAAAATATAGTCATCTATCAAATATCATGGTATGAAATTAACATAAAACGTGTAATTGAGATAGATGTTCTTACATATATCTATAAATAGATGTGAATTTGGGTGTTGTTCTTGTTTGGTTTGGGTTTGTTTTTTTTATTGGAAAAGCACCCTATCTGTGACTTAAGGTTCTCTTACATATAACACTTTCAAAGCCAGACAAAACTTCCCTTGGATAGACAGCTTAATTTGTCAATTTAATAAGACATTTTTTTGCTTTCACTGACAAAGCCCCCTATATGTGGTTCTTTGCCCATTTATGGGCACTCACAGAGACTTGCCAGTCCAGCAGAAGCTGTGCTCGGTCCTCACTTCCATGAGCGAAAGGATCATTTGGTTCTCACTGCTGTTCAGTGTTAGGATGCTCTGCTGTGACTCTCATAACTAATGCTAAATGAGATTTGGACTGAAACCCTGAGCTACTAGTGATAGTAAATCATAAGAAAAGAAGGCAATATGCATACTACCCATTTCCAGAGCACACCACTTTAGTTATAAGGAATGCTTACAGGGGAATCAAATACTGCTCATGCACTACTCAAATGGACAGAAATGGGCATATTAGGTCTTCTGTTCTTTCAAGTTTTTCTTTCAGATAAGAAAAAACACTTTCACGAAGATTTAATTTAACTCTTAAAAAGCCCTCTGTGGATAAAATCACCAATATGAATCTAAAAAGGGATATTTCTGAGAGATGAAAACTTTCAGAGGAAGAAAGCTTGATTTGATTATAAGTGTATGAAGCTCAGAATTCCCAGTGGTGTGATAATCCTTAAAATGAAAATGGTTCCTAAACAGAACACCCAGTATGGGGACATCTTTCAACACACACTTATCTGAATTTCTTTACAAAAAAAAATCCCTATCAACAACAAATCCTTATGGTATAAAGGAGATGTCTTGGAATTAAAGCCATGAGTAAGAAACAAGGTCAACAAGCCTATGGTGTTTTTAAGGATGTGATCAAATTCATTATAGAAATAAAATAAAATGTTTACTACAAGAAAATCTGTGCCTGCCTCTAGCAAAATATCACTCTATCTAAATGATCAGTCCAGTATGAAAGAATATCCTGAAAAATTTTATTAGCAAATACAGAAATTTAAATCTATGACCAGCAGGTAATAAATCGTATTGGTCCACTGCTCAAAAATAGTATACAATTCTAGAAGAAAATTCAAAGAAACAGTATTCAAAGAAAACCGGCAAATAAAGCTTACTTGAAAGGCCTATTTTCCTACCTTTGTCAGCTTGTTATTTAAAAACTGTTACCCCTTCCCTTTTTATCTAAGGCAATGATACATTTTTCCTTATTTTAGTGCTTCTCAACTTAATATTTACTGCTTTCCAGTCCTTTGGAAATGCTGTTAACATCTCATGTACAAATAGTGGCTTTTTCTGTTTTACATAAAGATCACAATTGTGTTCTTCCCTCCCCAGCAGCATTTTTTATTCTGTCTGTCATTTTAAAATCTCTAGAATAGCAACTAAATGGATCATGTAGGATGTCTCATATCTAGGAAGATATTGTGAGCTACCAATCTTTCTAGCACATAAATATTGGAGGCAAAAGAGTTTTAAAATATCCTCTAGTGATATTGAATATATGCAGTCCTGTCAGTGTGAAGGAAGTCACAAAGAAAAAAACTTTCTCTTTATTAGAGCAGAGTAAATGTCACACCAATTAATAATTCAGTAATATTTCTTTAGCTACTATTTCACAAAAAACATCTAGATTTGCCCAGTATTTGAACAAAAACAGATGATGGAATGGTATTTTATCACTGTATTTAAATAACTGGAAGTGATGCTTGTCTTAAAATCTCTGGATTTTCATACAGTACACTGTATTCTGAATCTACAGTATAATCAGTAACTAAACTCAATAATATGGTAGATTTTTCAACTTGTTTAATCTCACTGTCTTGATTTCATGGTGAGATTGTGATGAGCAAATCCCATTTACTCTTGAGTTCAGCATTAAGATAATTGCATAATAAACCACAATCAATGAGGCCTCTTAAAGATTGCCACTTTATTTTCAGTTTTTATCATTTTTAAACACAAATCTTGACAACCAATTTTGGCTAATACACATAAAGTGGTATTCAGAGTGGAAAGGAGATTTTTGTATAGGCCTGAAAACTGATACCTGTTTTATCTCATTTATCAAACATCTTATAAAGTGAATACTTATATTTTCTAGTCCAATAAGAGATCAATACACAGTCAAATTTGTAAGCAGCTTAAAAAAAAATAAACAATTGATCATTAGTTTGTATTTCAAATTTTAATCTGTTTTATTGGTTGCTCTATTTTTTTCATAATTTCTTTTCAGGCTTTTCTGAAAGAAACCACAGTAAAACCACAGTAAAATGATTCCGCCTAACTCTGAGAGACCAAATCACTTCTTTTCATATTTTATAATAACATATGACATGTCAATTTAAACAAAATACACAATATTTGCTGACTGCAGTAAAAGGTTGATATTAAAATAATGTGTTGCTGTTAAGAGCAGATAATTGAGCATACCGAAGCATAGGCACTATCTGCCACAGCAAATGAAATACAAAAACCTAATGTTTCTTTAACAAAAGGTGCTCATACAAATTGTTTGGTACGTAGAATTTTACATCTTCTCAGTGTGACTGTTTAGCAGAAATCTCAAATTTTTTGTATGTTTATTCTACAACAACTTTTAAAATATGAGTATGAGTCCAAAACAGTTTAGTGGAAGCAAATATTGTAAAATATTAATAAGATCTGTTTTTCTGGGTATGGTATGTGTATGTATGTATGTATTTGCTCCTGTCATATTTTTATACACAATGCAAAGGTGAAAGCTATATACTACATCCTTTTCAAAGCATTTGTATTGCAGTGAATCTGTAACTTCTTGTTGTCATATATGTACAGCTACAAGAAACAGACTGTTTTGCTATGTATTCCTACATGGTTTTTTTGTTATAGTAATGCTACAATTTCAGTGATGCTCAAAGCAGGAGTAGGGAAAGAAGTTTTTGCTTATAAGAATGCTGTTTTGGTTTGTGATACCTATCAATAAGAATAAACTCAGAAATATACATAATTTCCTATTCACGCTGGTCAAATTTCTAGAGGAAACCAAAAAAAAAAAAATCTGAAAACAAACAAAACCTAAAAATCTTGAAGTAGGGTGGCTTTGCCCTTTTTAAAAATGAAATATGAAAATCCACTCCAAATGATTTCACATTTTATGTGTCTGAACAAAATCTGGTTTTGGCTTATCTTTTTGAAGATAAACTTCATGAAAGCAAGGATTGTTCTGACTTTTGTCTGAAGTTCCTCTAAATTTTAATGGTTTATGTTATATCTATGATCTATCACTGAAATTTATCTTATTTTTTGAGATCTCTACAATAATTTGCTGCTACTTTGGCATGTTTACTGTTCTTTGAAACTATGGTATTTCTATGCCCAGAGAGATGTGATGTAGGTCATTGTCAGTAAGCTTGCTATTGGAAATGGCAGGAGGAAATCTTGTTGCAAATCTGCCTACAATATCTACTCAACTTCACTACTTATCCTTTTGTTGTGACTGCTTGTCTGCCACAATGAAATAAGATACTGAAAAGTTTTGAAGGCATTTTGAGGTCCTGTGAGCTTTAGAATAAAACCATGGATATGCCTACACACCTCTTGTAGTCCATGTATATATTTCTGCAGCCATGTACCTCAAAATAAATTTACACACAACCAAATTTAAACTTTATCAGTTTAGTTTCTTCTCTCCTCAAATGAAATGCAAAACTGTATTCAAGTACAATTTAATTGCAAGTCAAATATTTTGGCATTTTTGGTGGCAACTGGAAGCTGAAGAGGGTCCATAACTGACACACAATTTTAATGTAGGATTTTCCAAATGGGGAAAACAAATCCAAGAAGTTGAAAATACAATAAATTGCATTTTATTTACAATTTATTCTGCATTTTCTAGAAAGGTGGAAATTACTTGTATTGTGGTTCAATTTTTCCTTGGGATAGTGTGCTCAGAGCTATCTTTTCAGGACAGAGGACTGTCATCACAAGTCTTATTTGATGGATTAATTTTTAACATTGTCTATAATTTCTTTAAATAGTTTCTGCTGTCTTACCTAGGTACTGTAGCCAAAATCTTAATTCCTGTAACTATTAATAGAGAACAATTTAGCTACAGCATGGAATTGAAGTCTATGTAAGTCAGGATAAATTGAAACTAGAGTTCTTCGTACTAAAAGTGTGTATCTTGAAAACCTTGTCCTGTTTCTTTCCCCCTCTTCCCCTCTGTCATCAAAGATATGAAGGGCTGAGGCCCACTTATCTCAAGCACTGTCTTTCACGATTTCCCACTGCGATTGCTGCTCTCATTTGGGATACTTGGTTGATAGATCCCTGGCTTTCATCTTGTGACAATGGAAAGGAGGGCATTCTCAGCAACAGCCTGAAAATGTGAAACAAACTTCCTACGAAGCTGATCGCAAGCAAGTAGAGCCTCTTTCCCGTGACTTTCAAGCTCCATACAGGGCATATCTGTATTAACTGGCATTCCCCAACAGCTATGTAGTAACGACAGTGAACTCAGGAGGAATCAACCTCCAGAACATTATGGTAAAGAAACATCTTCAAAGCAGAGAAGGGAAAGCAGTACCTTCTAGAAGTAATTTTGATGTATCTTTAATCATTTCTATGTGCTCAAATACTCTAATGATTAGTGCCATAGATATACCTATAAATAAATCACAGAAGGTTAGAAAACATCTCTGAAACATAAACTGAAGTAGTCATCATGTGCAATGAACATCAGAAATATTTAATAAGTTTTGCAAGTGAGCTGACGTGCAAGTACAATATGTTAATTTGCAGAATGTTCTTTGAGGAACACAAGCTATTCCTAAACTGTACAAAAAGAAAAGTAGCTTATACAAAATTAAGTCCTGAAATCATTGCCAAAGTTTCTTTAGCAACTTTAGGTAGTGCTTTATAAAGACATTGCAGTTAAGGGTTGATCAGTATGTTAAATGTATATTCAAATGTTGAATGCAATGCTATTGCCATTATAGTACTATTCTAGTAATTTAAGACTGTTGGAGGTAAAAAAAAAATAATAATAAAAAATAAAATATATTTTGAAGGATGTGACAAAAGTGAAAAAAACGATAGCAGAAAAAATTTTTACAATTAACAACTAGGGGAAAAGACGTGTTACTGTTGAATTAAACTTGTCAAGAATTGGGATTATCTCATGATCTGTAATAGTGTAATAAAATATTAAGTTCTGTATTGCCAAATGCCATACTGTCATCTAAAATAATGAGGAGGGGAAAGAAGTACAATCACTAGGTAAGATTTCGAGAGATCTTCAGCTATTGTAAGTGGAATAGAACAGTTTTGTTCTGTGCTGGAGATGAAAATCTATCCTACTTGAAACAATCAAAGAGATTATTATTAACAAGGTGTTTGGAATGTTAAGATCAATATATTTTCAAGAACTTTAGCAAGAAATAGAAGGTTAGAGGTAGCATGATAGTTAACAATGGAATTTGAACTACATAAAAGCTCCTTAATGGAAGGTGCTGAGAAAGCACCCACTTTAAAAGCTCCAGGAAGTGTACTACTGAAAAAGTGATCATTAATAATAGCTGTTATGTGGTGCGAGAATCAGAAGAATGAAAATCATCAAACATAAGGTAGAATGAAAGTGCTTGTGTTTTTTTATGAGATTATATTAACTGAATCACGTAGGCAGAGCAGGGAGTAACTGCAGTTGCTAATAGAAGAATGATAACAGTTACAGAAAAGGAAAGAAAAAATGCTTGGTTAAGCAGTAACTTAGATGAGCATTGTAGCAATTTTTGTGATTGGAAAAATTCTGTTTATTAGTCATTAAAAAACACGTTCAAATTGATGTAAAAAAAGAGGATGTGATGGAAGGTTACGTTTGCAAGGTACTTTCTAGATGAATAGATTTATAGGTCAGAGTATCAAAATTAAAAGGTATTTCTCAATTTCAGAATAAAAAGTAATTTACTTAGTACTATATTTTTTATGTTACTGTGATCAGAAACTTACACTGATATTTGGGAGTTTAGTAGAGAAAATAGCTATATATTTCTCAAGAGGGATGAAAATCATAAGTATAAAATCAAAATCATCTAAATTTTAGGTTTATATAAAATAGATTGGCATTTTTTTGTGCATATTTGCAATTATACCTATAGTTTCTTCCGATTTAGAGCCCCCAATGTTAAGGTAAATTTGGGGTTAATGAAAAGCTTTTATAAATATAGGATGTAAATCAGATAAGGTATTCTTTGAATTGTGACAACTTAAAAAGTAATTGATAATCTTCTATATTTCATTCCTATCTCTTTTTTGTTTTGTTTTGTTTTATCTGGTAGTTGTCCACTGGTAGATATCAGTGAATTCAATTTCCTCTTAAAGAAGAAATATAAGTTATATACTTAAGAGATTAATAGAAATGTATAATTTTACTTCAAATGTTGAGAAGAAACACAGTCAACCCCTACCAGGAAGTTACAAGTGAAAATTAAACTGTGTTTAGAGAGATACTCTAACTACTAAAAAGGCAAGGAAAATTTCAAGTTATGGCATTTAAGGTGAGGAAGGATAGTTTGAAATGGAGAAACAAAGAATACAGTGTTAAGTCTAAGAAAATTATTGATATAATTTTCAAAATCCCTAAGAAAAATGATGTTAGTATAAGAAATTATAAAAGAGGCAACACGCTTAAAAGAATTCATTTTTGAAGGACCATTTCAGGTTAGCTAGAAAAGAAAGCAAAAGAATGTTTAGAATTTCCTCAAGACTACAAATTGGCTTTCAGAATGTACAGGTAGTATGACAGAGAAAATTAAAATAGCTTAGAAATAAAGGGCTAAGCAGGAAGTGTGGCAACTATGACAAGGAAGATTGGTCCATATTGGGGAATCTACATGAAAAGGAGTAAGGCAGGATGAAGTATAATTTATATAGCGATAACACTGCAAAGAAAAATGCTGTATTTTAAAATGACATACTGAACATACATGAGTTTTGCAAAAATTTAAAAGAAATTAATTGTTCCAAGAATTGCCTATGAGAAAAAGTAAATGTTATGCGATAAACCCAGCAAATTTTACAAGAAGAACAGGAAAAGAAGAAAATAGAAAGCCCAAGAGAAACAGGAGATGAGGAAGCTTTAAAGAAAAGAAAAACAATCCAACAGCAGTGTAATAGATGCATTGTAACTAGAAAGTAATAGGGATGATTAATGGAAGGTGAAATTAAAAGAAGTGATGCAAGAGCAAAGAGTGCTACAAGGTCATCTATAGCAATGAGCTATATGAACCCTGACATTTTTACAATGGGTTTTCAACAGGGTGAACTGATTCTAAAGTATAGAAGCCTGGGTGGGACAGAGGAGGAAGAAAGAAAAGGTTATGCTGCAGCATGATGGAAAAAAAGGTTGTCTTAAAAAATTAAGTCTTTTCAACAGCTTAAGCCTCAGAGAGTTCCTTAGTGACCTGATTTGTCAAATGGATTTTTGTCCCTCACTTGGTATTTTCAGTTCACTGCTTCTCCTACCCCAGGTTTCAGTAAATAATATCTAAAAAAAATTAAAATGCTAAAAAAATGTAATGTTTAATTTAATATCTTGGCTGAATTAGGTTTCCCCATCTACTTAGTGTAAACATTATAGGATTACTTTAGGAGGATGTGCTTTCTGACTATTGTTGGCAATTCAAGGGTCCCAACATGCAGGAAAAAAATCCAGTTCAAAGTATCACTACGGATTTCGACTTGAGATCGTATCTCGAAATCACTTTTTGTAGTAACCTACTGCTCTACTAAACACTAATAACAAATCAATCTGGCATTCCCAGAAGCCCAGGGAGAATTCTCACAGAGCTTTCACTTTAAGCGTGTTCAGGTTGCAGCAGTTGATCTAGGATTAGGTATTTAGCATACTGCTAAAAGAATTAGACTCATTAAGAAAAATAGAAAAAGAGAAATTTAAAAAGGAAATTAACCTGTAAAATTGCAAAGTCATCATCAGGCCATAAATATGTACACTTGCCCTTCTCCACAGGTAGGGAATCAATAATAATGCATTGTTTGGAATGTCAATCCCATTATAATGTCTGAGAGAAACCTGGAAATTATCATTATTACTAATATAGGAATTACAGCTGTGTGTTCTACATAAAAATCACATCAGCTTTTTTGGTTTTTAACTTGCAAATTTTGTACCTTATCACACAGTAATGAAAAACTCCTCCTCTTTCTTCTTTCAATATTGCTATTCTTTTTTGCATGTGAAAGCAGATTGCTGTTTTGTTTTGTTTTCCCAGACACTTTGACTGAAGTGAAATATGTGAAATACATATAGCAGTCTGGTTTTGTTTTGTGTTTTGTTTCACGAATGACTGAGGGAAAGTGTATATTCCTACTACTTCAGCACATTTACATTTTTATATAAACTGAATCTTGGGAAGGGGTGAAGTAGTTCAAACAAAATAAGAGCAGGTACATATCTTAGCTCACTTCTTAAAAATCCTGCAATATTTCAGGTGCAGCACTACAGGGGGAAAAAAAACCCCGCAACTTCAATGGGCTTTGATCCTAAGGAGAAATCAGGCAATTCTGCTTGTGTTTGTGCAAAGCTTCTGCCAACCCCCTGCAATGGTCCTAGCACAGGGAAGGAAGAAAAGTGTATGAACAGCTCATCAGCACCAGATACAAAGAACAGAAGAGGAAGGGAGCTGCTGAAACTGTTTCTTGTCCTTGACAAATTGCAGTTTGAAGTTGCTGCTTATATGACTCTTCCTAGGGTAAGCGGGAGGGACATTCAGGACCTGAATTCAAGAAAAGATGCATCTTTAAAATAAATTAGTCCAATTGCATTCAAGCTGTCTTTGGACATTCACATTCAGAATATTATGTTCAGTATTGAGGTTTTGGTGGTTCTGAATTGACAGGACCTTATGATCTTGTGGCAGCTGCCAGGGACTCCTTCACCCACTCTGTTCTCCAGTCCTGTATGCCACATGAGACTCAGGCCCCAATGAGACTTTATACTATATCTAATTAGGTCATTACTCATTTTGTTGTTGATATCTGGAATTTAATGAAATGATTTCCAAGAGTGCCAATTGTAACTATGAATTATATATACCCTGCAGTAATATTTAAAATCTGCAGTTCAGAGATGTGGTCTCAGTTACTGACTGGCACCTATGTGCTTAACCAGTTGTACTGACTGTCTTAAACTCTCTAAGAAAGTACATATTGGGACATATGTATATTTCAATTCAATTCTAAGGTTTTAGGAATATTGTTATTACCAGTGAAAAGGGCAACGCTCTGCTATTAGGCCTCTTAGCAGATTGGATGTCTTGCATTTTGCTACCTTAAAATAGATTAATTTCTGATGAAGGTAAAGCACCCAAACACTTGGCATACAGCACAAATCAAGGATCTTCCTTACAAGATGTGAGTCCATTGAGTAGAAATATGGAAACACATACCCTATATTTCAGTACTAGCAGCTAACCCAGTGGTATAAATATTTTGTTTATGACTAAAAACATATTGATGGGTAAAATAGGCTTTTCTTCTTTTTCTATTAAATTTTGCTACTAGGAAGTTGCCAGCTTTCTTACTAAACAATTAGTCTCTTTGCTCTTCATACAGGACCCATTTCTTCACTTCTCCTTGGATTTTAAAGGTTGATCTCCCTCCTTCTTGGTGTAATTTATCTGTTTAGGGAGGAAGGTTATCTAGTGGTTTCAATACAGAAGGCAGAATGAAGCCAAGTCTGGCTTCCAGAACTGTTCCACTGAGCACTTGGAGCCTATGCAGACCACAATTCTCAGCCCAAAATCTTGTACTGACCTAGTTGAGGTCCTCTACTTTTGGAAGCCCGGCTGAAGATATTTGGTACAGGTAAGTTATTCTGGAAACACCTTTAGAATGTTGAATTCTGTTCCTACCCAAGTACCCTGTCGGTAAAACACGGGGACAACAGTTTCTGTCAAGTGTTCAGTAAAAAATAAAAGCAAATCAAATAGTGAAATATCAGCTGTGATAATATAACTTTCTGCCTTTCAGCAAACACAAAGAATTTTAACACATTTCCTTTGCAAATCTAAAATACAAATTGTAATTTTGTTTTTTAAGCTATTTGTCTGCAGGCAGCTTTTGAATAGGAAGAGTAAGGATTATAGGGGAAATTTAAGGGAAGAGGTAGTGTTATTTTTCTGAAAAAAAAAAAACAACCATAAAAAATTAGGTTGTCACCATAGCTCAGATTTCCAAATCTTGAAAAGAGCAGCATTCATCCTGAGGTTTTTCTAAACAAAGTTACTGTTCATGCTCCCTCTACAGACCCTGCAAGATAAATCCATAAAACATTTGTAATTCCCAGATTGTAAGTATAGAAACACCATGAAAATATGGAAATTTGTGACTATGTTGGTGAAGAGGCAGAGGAAAGCACAATATTTTTAAGGTAGAAATTTCTTTCACTGACAAGAGAAGGGGATAGTGTGAGACTTCTTGAGATGACTTCAGAGAAAGTCCTGGGTTATAAATGAAGTGATGGAAAAAGGAAATTGAAGATTAGATGTGTGTTCCCCACCATCACCTCCACAGGCAACATTTCTCTTCTTCTGCCCGTCCTCCTCTCCGGAAATATTATTTTATCTGTTAAACAAAGAAAGAAAACAAAATCCAGCAGGGAGATCTGTGTCTTCAGCAGGCTTTAGGAAGATTCTGGCACGGCTTAGCCCTTTCTCATCAGAGAAAATAATCCTGATTTTTCAACAGAATGAAAACATTGAATAGCAATTTCTACCCATATCCGCATTTTCAGTTCCTCTTCCAGACTAGAGGGTCAAAGAAATAAGCTTTTTCCTGATCCCTGTTACAACTCTGTTAGCTGTAAAAAGTCCTCTGCTCCGCCAGAGAACCTAAATGCCACTAAACAGAACCCACAGGGATGAGCAGCGAATTCAGACATGCATACAAAGGAATCACAAGAACATTAATCTTTTCAAGAACCAACTGACAGTACATTTCAGAAAGCATATATAACTCAATTAATGTTTGTGCTCACAAAACCTTTCAATTTATGCACTATAGCTCTTGGGGTTTGCTAAACAACTAAAATCAAATCTAACTTCTCCCCTAAATTTCTCAAAGCATATTTTATAATTTTAATTCCTGCAACTTCAGCAGGAACAGCTCTTCTACGTGACCCTGGTAATAAGAAAGGAAATCTTATTGCTCAGTGATCTGCTGTCATCAATGGACAAAAATTAAATGCCTTTGCTAATCTTTTCACTCTCTCACTAGCCATTGACTGTGAAGCTTTGTTGACCTTGCTGGAAACCCTGGCAAGAATTACTGAGAGGCGCTTGAGTGAGCTATTATTTTGGTCTCAGGAAAGAACCAGAAGCTAGTTGTTGATGATTGCTCTTTTGACTTGATGAGGTCTTATGCAAGATATTCTGTTCCTCCTATTTAATATACATGCTACATTGTTAGAGTAATTCAGCAATATATTGTAAACAACATCTGGACTATGTGTCATGGCCATGGTGAAACTGGAACTATAGTTCAAACCAGATTAAAAAGAGCTACTGCTGCCAGATTACTTGAAAAACCTTAAGAGGAGATGGATAAGCTATTTCTTTGTTAATGTTGTTATTTTTAACTGCCTTTTCACTTTAAGACTGTTTAACAGTCTTTAAAGACCTGGGTACTTTTTAATAATCAGTAGCAGTTATTCTTTTCTTAAGTGGTTTTCAAATATCACTTTGAGCTGGGAACTTCAGAGCAGTAATGTCTGGTGTGCCTCCTCAATACTGGTATTTCAATGTCAGACCTTTTAACTGTGGCTACATACAGAGCTCTTTCTGTTTCTCACTTGTTGGTCTGCAGCAATTTGGGCCCACCCAGCCTTGAAAACTACTTCTACTTTAAAAGGACCTTGATTATGCAAGCTGAGATGACCCAGCCTAAGGTGTTGCAGCCACTGGAGGAGACAGTTGTGCTCTATCCATCCCTCAGACAACTTCCAGGGCCTTGCTGGTGCCTACTGTAGCACATCTCTGGCTCTCTGCTGAGATGCTAGCTGTCTAAATGAGTATAAAATTCATCCAGGAGTGAAAAGCATCTCACTCTATAAAAATGAGGTACTCTGTTGATGTATTTTTATTTTAGAATTCCTTGCTGGGAAAAGACCTTTGAGATCATTGAGTCCAATTGTACCTGTCCGCTACTAAGTCATATCTTTCAACACTTCATCTACCCAATTTTAAATAAAACCAGGGATGGTGACTCAACCACCTCCCTGGGGAGTCTGTTCCTGTGCTCGATAAATCTTTCAGTGAAGTTTTTCCTAATGTCTAATCTGAACCTCCACTGGTGCATCTTGAGGCCATTCCCTCTCGTCCTATCACCTATTACTTGGGAGAAGAGGCCAACACCTCTCTACAGCCTCCTTTCAGATAACTGTAGACAGTTATAAGGTCTCCCCTCAGCCTCCTTTTCTCCAGGCTAAACAACCCCAGTTGCCTCATACACCTCTCATGGGGCTTGCTCTCCAGCCCCTTCACCAGTTTCATTGCCCTTCTATGGACATGATCCAGCACTTTCTTGTAGTGAGGGGCCCCAAACTGAATGCAGGACTCAAAGTGCATCCTCACCAGTGCCAAATACAGAGGCACAATCACTTCCCCGGTCCTGCTGGCCATGCTGTTGCTGATACAGGTCTCCCTGGGCACACTGCTGACTCATAGTCAGCTGGCTGTCCACCAACACCCCTGGGTCCTCCTCTGCCCATCAGCTTCCTAGCCACTCATCCCCAAGCCTGTAGTGCTGCACAGGGTTGTTGTATCCCAAGTACAGGACTTGGTACTTGGCCTTGTTAAACCTCAAACCGTTGGTCTCAGCCCATTGATCCAACCTGTACAGAACCCTTTGTAGAGCCTCCCTACTCTCAAGCAAATTGACACTTCCTCACAGCTTAGTCTCATCAGTGAACTTACTAAGGGCACATTCAGTCTCCTTATCCAGATAATTGATAAAGATATTGAACAGAACTGGACCTAGCGCTGAGCCCTATTCTCTTGGATGAAGACCTACAAATTAAGGCTTGCCATATTTTGGTCAGAACTCCTTAAAAAGTCATTGCTTGGCATCGTGGAGCACGATGGTCTCGAGGGGATATTGCAAGAAACATGGACAGCACCTTTTGCCATGTGGGCGATGGCACATAGGCCTGAGGGCAGGTTTTACTCCTTTAGTTACTACTGGCTTAAGATATAAATTGTTAATTTTCTATAACATTGTGATGTGGTTCATGTTATCTGTGAACAGAATAAGATGGCAGAGTTTTAGAAACTACATGCAAAGTTTATTTAAGAAATGAAGTCATTTCACAGTTCCTTGAAACTTTTCATAATTCCTATTTACAAGAGGACCCAAATTCCATTAAAAAAGGGGTAAAAAAAAATAAAAAAAAAAATCAGTAGGGACCGTTTTTTCCAGTGATGAAATAGGTTAATTTCATAGCTGACTTGAAATCTTGTGACAAGTTATGGTATTCTATTATGCCATTATTAGCAGAAGAAATAATCCCTTGCAGCTGTGGTAACTCATGATAAAACACAATATATACCCATCAAGATATCTCCTGACAGCAATGAAATTAACTCGTGTCACCCCTGTGTCTAACAGAATGTGCTTGCAGCTTCTTCTTAGTATGCTATTTCAGATACCAATGAATTGATATATGGGGAAAATGCATCTTTTAGAAACAATTACTTATACCGAAATTTTCAGTGCCTGCATTGTACAATTGATAACAGATGTTTCAAGCAATGTTAGGAGACATAATTACATAGCTAAGTGATCGAAAGTAAAAGAATTCATACTTAGTGCTTATTTCTTGAATGTGCATTTTCTTGAACTTCAACAGCATCTGTATAAGTGCCCTGCACAGTTACTGTAGCCCCCAATACATTCTTGGTGAGGTTGCAATCCGTTTCTGTGTCCTATGGCTCGGAATTGCTGCGTGAGCCAAAGCTTAAAGTCATTGCAATGTCTGCTCTTGCAAGGAACTATTTTGAAATTACAAAAACTATCTGTTACTTACAGCTTTTTACCTCCTAAACTAATACATGTAGTACAGAATTATCTATGTGTCTATGAAGTTTTGAGGTCATGTTCTTTATGGTTAGTTCCAAATTGCTGGGATGCAAATATATTTTACAGCATTCCTAAGCAGAAGAAGAAAGTAAATCAGATGAGAACAAACACATTTCAGCAACACTTTAAGTCTGTATTTTTAATGACTTTTTAAAAGTCATGTTTTGAAATAACAGTTGAACAAGCGAAGAGACAAACCCCATTCTTTACTGCAACACATATTCTCACTTTCTGACAGGTTTCCATAATCAAATCTCAAACGTTATCCAAACACTTTTTAGTGTCAGCATAGTATGGATTATTTCCAACTTAACTTCACGTACTACTTCCCTGATGACTAGACCACTTCTGACTTTCATTTTTTATTTAAAAACAACAAGAGCTGAACTCCAAATTAGACTCATGGAATACCCTCAATTTAGCTCTTTTAATAAAATGGAAAAGTTGAAAGCAGTCTGGTCACAAGGGGAAGTGTTACTCAAAGCTTTAGTTCGGCCATCAGTATTACAGAAATAAAAGACAGCTTTAAAAATAGAGGCTACTGGCTTTACTGCTGCTCTGTGTTACTTCCCTTGTGGCTGAGTAGCTTTTAGCTTTAAAGTTTTATTAAATAAAAAAAAAAAATCCAATCAAATAAGACGCTCTTTTTTGTCTTGATTTGGGCAAATCCTATTTTGGGAAACAAAAGCCAATAACCGTATAAAAATAAACAAAATACTAACTGGGCAGAAAGTTTGATTCTCAGCATTTGCAAATTAGAAAAATATGAATTTTCCCCGTAAATAAAGCATACATTCATTCCGAGAACCACAGGCACTAGATAGCACAAACAGACCCTCACTGGATTATAAATGACAGGGTTTATAGCCTGTAACATTATAAATTGTAAATTTACAGTAAGTAATTAATGAAGATGTAAGAAATACTGGAAATATGTCTCAAAGAGCAGTACAATTATATCTTACCAAAAAAAAATCAGTTGTTGACACTAAAATTCTACCACATAGGTTTCTTAAGGGGCATGCAACATATTAATGACAGTCTACATAGAAACTAATATTCTTTGTTGTGCTTGAACATGTAAGGATAAACATTCTAAAGCCAGAGGTTTTTAGGGGAAAGGTATGTCGGTGAGCCTGTACTGTGCTGCAACAGTTTTGATTGCACAGCTTCGGGATTGCTGCATGGATCTTGCCTTCTGAACCTTCAGGCACCTCTAGCTCCATAAGACACTGAATCTCTTAACTGATTCATTGATTTAAAGCTGTTTTAGAGGGGCCAGATATGATCCAGTTGGAAAAGGTTAGATGCCTGGACCTATAAAACTAAACATGAGAGAGTGTCTTTGCTACGCTAAAGTGGCTGCCTCCCACTTTTATTTTCAGTCTGTTGGCAACTCTATGGCTCTCCTCCCAGAAGCCACCTGCTATTGTTCCTGTAGATGCTGTACTTTTGCTCTGGAAAAAAGATTGCAGGTCTCTGTAAATTACATGTATGTAGGTAACATTTTCATAATTTCAGATAACTTTCATAAATTGTGTGTATTATTCTATGACTAGCTCTTATCCATCAGCTTTCAGCTCCTTTAAATATCATCTTGGAGTATTATTTATTTCCCCCTTCTCAGCTTCTCTCTTTGTACTGATTATGTTGGAAGCAGCTTTCAAGGCAAGTGTTATGTTGTGCTTGTCAAGGAGCAAGGTACATTTGGGGAATCATGAAACCAGCAGAAAAAAACAGCACATGGAATTGCAGTATCAACAAAGGAATTACTAACAAATCAGAGAAGGTACTCTTAATTAAAACCCCTCACTTTTATGTAGTACTTTTATCTCAGAAGTTTACGAAGACTATAACAGCCCAAACCATAGCCAATCTATAAAACTAATAGCTGAGGATCAATTTTTGTTCAGAAAATAATGTAGACTGGAACAGGTGCAGAGGAAGGTTACTGGGATGATCAAGGTAAGGAGAAGAGGAGATGCTGAAAGCATCTTACTAAGGATGAATGTAAGATACTTTGACAAAATAAAATAAAATAAAATTTAAAAAAATCAGAAGTTTTAAACACCAGGGAGATAGGAGTTGTTATAACTGAGTGTCAGCATTGTTCACTCATCCTGAAAACTTTTACCCGGAAATACTAACATGTTTTCTAACATTCACCAATTCTGATACACATTTCTGATGAGAGGAGTAGTACTTAAGCATTTAGGACACCATTAGATGAATGGTATAACACATGATCTCTGTCTGTGATAGCAGGGACTTGATTTGATGAACCACATTTTTCCTTCCTGTCTAAAATTGTGATGTAAATTATTATAATTTTAAAATCTTAGTAAAATATACACATTGATTGTGGCAGCAAGCTCAAAGCACAGAGCAGATGATTCAGATCTGTTAAAATCGCTCACTTGGTCCAACAAACAAAAAGGTTGAATTAACCTTTTTCAATAATAAAAACCTAAATAACTAAAAACCTAATTACTGAAGTCTTCAGTTCTCTGAAAAGTTGTAACTGATCTGACTACACTGTAGTCTTTGGCAAATTATTTTGCTGATTGAAAATTTTCCTTGTTTTTGTATGCCTCAATTTTCTTTGGCTTATGCATTATAAAGGGACAAAAGGATAATTGAGAAGGCACAGAATACAGAATTGGTTTCATAATTCTACCAGTGCAATAGTGTAATATGAGTTTTTTGGAAACATGAGGAAGAAAGTATACAGTCAGTATGGAAACTCCAATCTGAAATTTAAGTTTTTTATAGAGATTTTGGAAATAACTTTCTTTTCCCATATGATAATATCTTCTAATTTCCAGGATACATTTAAATATAATTCTTTTTTTGGTAGAATTAAAGGCAGTGAAATTGAAAAAGTTTTTTGACAGTGGAAGCAGTAGAAACTTCAATTATGGAGAAGCAGAAGCTAAATTACTGGACATGTTAGAGCTTTGGTATTTGAAAAGAAAATCTATCTGTGCATAATATGTTTTGAAGTATATTGCTTAATAAGCATGTTCTATGTCAGCTGCTTACTCTAGTGTTTTATTCTGAAAAACTAAGGTATATATGTGACTACTTTTGGAAAATGTTTTCCAGGGTATGAACAATTCCGAGAGCTAACTGAATAAATTATAACTTGATGATGCAAATTAGGGGAGTGTATTTTTTCCTGATTACTAAATAAGTTTAGTGAAAATCAAATTCATTAGTAAAGAATAAACACACAAGCTATAATTAAACTGTATTTACCTTTGACGTATGCCTGTTAGATGAAAACATCCACAACTGGTGATTATAAACTTTCTGATGAAAGTGTCTCCTGCCAAAACCCTGGTGTTCTGTTGAAGATTAAAGCAAATAACTTGTGGTTTCTTTATTATAGCTGGCTCTGACAGCATATATAAACTGACGGAAAATTTCCATTGAATACATGGCGTTTCAGGATTCTGCTAGATGTGCATATGCACATACAGCAAGGTTCAGTGGAATTTCAGCTTTAACAGGAAATGGTGGGATATGAATTGCTGAGGAGGCAGGGCTTTGGGGGTGTTGTGATTCCCTAAAACTCTGTAAAGAGAGCTGAGAGCACTTCACTACCTACTTCAGGCTTGGATCAAAGGAATATTTTTTTCTTCTCTCCCTCTCACAGAAAAAAAAATGAAAACATGTACCTGTTGGAGCAATTCCTAAACAGGCACTAGATGAGCTAACTTGGGTACTGGAAGCAATAAAGCTGCTTCAGACCGAGGTTACGCCTCAGCTAATTGTCCAGGTGCAGTGTCATGCTTCAGAGGCTACTCCATTCCAAGTAATTGTAAACTTACCTGCTCTGAGATGTCCAACATATTTCTTCATTGTAATATTTAGACATAACCCAAAGAGGGAATGGCCTCAAGCTCCGCCAGGGGAGCTTTAGGCTGGACATTAGGAAAAAATTCTTTACAGAAAGGGTCACTGGGCACTGGAACAGACTGCCCAGGGAGGTGGTTGAGTCACCTTCCCTGGAGGTGTTTAAGGCACGGCTGGACAAGGTGCTAAGGGGCATGGTTTAGTGTTTGATAGGAATGGTTGGACTCGATGATCCGGTGGGTCTCTTCCAACCTGGTTATTCTATGATTCTATGATTCTATGATTCTATGAATTATCAAAATCCAGAAAACAGAAAAACTGGAGTGACGGAAGCAATGGGACAACACTCAAGGATCAATGTGATCCAAGTGAAGCCGCTTTATTTTGGGTTCGTTCTACCTTTATAAGATTGTTTAACCTTAGCCCGACTTCAACAGCCAGCTTCCTAATTTGCATAACACAACAGAGTCGTTATAACCTTTTATAACCTTGAGGACCCTGGCTATGGCTTCCCAGCTCCTCCCAGCCACAGTGCTTGGGCTGCTCATTGTATGCTGCCACCCAAAAACTCCCCCGTTTTCTTTTTGAGCGACCCAAGCACCATTAAAAGCATCAAAACACTTAAAACTACAATAATGGCAATCAAGATAAACAATCCTTGCTTTAACGCTCCAACAAGCCATTTTCTTGACTTGTGACACAGCTTCAAGAGCTGCAACTCCTGGGGCTAATAAACCGGCGAAATTTTTTTCCTCAAAACTCCAAAAACGTATTGTATACTTGGTGTAAACAACGTTAACTTTCCCAAATAACAAGGTCCACCAACTGGTTTGCTGGGTATTCCGCCCCATGCTCTGTCACCACAGATTAGAAAATATCTGGGTGGAAGAGCCTTTTCAGAACTGTTATTCCAAATTCCCTTTTCTGTCAAAAGACCACCCCAGTTTCTTCTTCCGATGTGAGGTCCTCTTGCTCTGTCGTCTTCCTTTCTTTCCAGGGCTTGGTCCACTTCTGTGGCACCCAGTGAGGTCCAGTATCTGTTAGGACACAAGCATAACCTCTTCCTGTCATTTTTAGTTCAACAGGTCCTTTCCATTCACCTGAGTCCCAGTCTTTGTATTGTACCTTGATACCTTGCTGGTCCTGGTTATTCAATCCTGATTCCAGTGATCGATGATGAATTACGATTGGAGGGCTATTCCTAGTTCCAGTAAGGCGCAAAAAATTTAACACATAAGTCGCTTTTGCAATTCTTTCACTAGGGGGTAATACATCTCCTCACTCTTTTTGTTTTTGCAAAAGGGACTTCAAGGTTGCATGAGAACGCTCAATGATTGCCTGACCTGTTGGAGAATGTGGGATACCTATATTATGACAGATTCCCCATTGAACACAAAAATGTTTATATTTTTGAGAGACATAAGCTGGCCCATTATCTGGTTTTATCATTTGAGGTGTCCCTAATGCCATTACAGCAGCATACATGTGTTTAATTACGTGTTTTGCAGATTCCCTGGTCTGTGCCGTGGCCCATATGGCCATAGAAAAAGTATCTACTGAGACATGCACATATTTCAATGGCCCAAACTCTGGAATATGGGTCACATCCATTTGCCATAATTGTAAGGCTTGAAGCCCTCTGGGGTTTATTCCAAATCCTAATCCCATACCTTGTTTTTGACAATCTGGACAAGAATTGATTATACCTTGTGCATCAGACAGAGGAATATTAAATTGTCGTTTAAGTACTTTAGCACTTTGGTGAAAAAATTCATGTGAGGGTTTGGCTTGTAAAAAGAGATTTGTTCGGGGATCATTCCAAACTGCAGCAACAAGGCGATCGGCACAATTATTCCCCATTGCCAGGCCAAAATTAGGTTGATGGCTTCGTATATGAGTAATAAAATACTTATGCTGTCATTGTTCCAACAGGTACAGCAATTGTAACAATAAGGCATACAAAACTGCATTTTTAACTTCTTTTATCATAGCCCGGTCTATTCTACAAACAGTACCTACAACATATAATGAATCAGAAACTATATTAATAGGCTGTGATGTATATTGTTGAAATACCCAAACCACGGCTTGTAGCTCCATAGTTTGTAATGAATCACCTGGCTGTGTGAATATGAACTTCTGGTTCCATTGTCCTCGCTTTTGCCAGGTAATAGCAGCCCTACCAGATTTCTTTCCTGCATCTGTAAAAAATGTAATGCCTTTCACTGGCGTTTCAGATCGCATCGGTATCTGTTCAAAGTTTTGGTTTTGTATCAAAGGAATCAATTTGCTAATCGGATACGTGTTGCTAATTTCTCCCATAAAATCTGCTAATGCAATCCCAATAGGTTCTGAATGTTCTATAAGCCAATCCAAATATCCCTTATTAATTGGCAGGTAAATTCGTGCTTTTCCTACCTTTCATAATCAATTGACCAAACAGCTCGAGTCTAGTGGTTATAGTATTTTTCGGTTGATACGGTAAAAATATCCATTCTATGATTTGAAACTTTTGTTCTGTCTGTCCCAAAAGGCCAAAGGATGTTTTCGATCTTGACCAGAGTTAACCAATACTAGCTCCAAGGGCTTATCTGCCACATAATGAGTTACATTAGCTTTTGAAATTTTTTCTATGATTTTGTCCAGCTGCCCATCAGTGGTCGCTCCCCAAAATTTGATACCAATCGTGTCCCCATTTGAGACAACATGTCTTGTCCTAATAATGCTACCAATCCACTGTGTATTTATTTTGTAGTCCTTTTCATGGGCATCGGTGGCTACCCATACATATATATTAAGTGGGGTTTGGTTTTTTTGGGTTTTTTTGGTTTTTGTTTTTTTTTTGACCTTTTGCAAGTATGATTTATTAACACCCAACTAAACTGGCTACAGAGACAAAAATAATAAATCGAATTTTGCATCAAGGTGCTCCAACATTATTTTTGGAGTAAGTGAAGCAGAAAACAGGAATGGTCCTGACTACAGAAAGTGTTCTTAAAAATATGAAAGTCAGTGGTAATGCCAACACATAAGATACCTTTCTTCATTCTGAATTCACTATTGCCCTATCAAAACAAAGAACAAATTCAGCATTTAGCAGCTTTGCATAATACCTCATACATGTAGTATTTTTTTCCAATGCTGGAACTAGTGAAACACTGTTAACATAAGAACAAGACTGCCCAATTCTCAAGGATACCAACCGTCCCAGGTGTGGAGCTGAAGGAGCTCATCACCTCTAGTGGATCAACCTCCCAAACATTCCCAAAAGCTTTAATACGGTTTTGGTTTATATAACAAAAACACCAAACCCACAATTTATATAAAAAACGAACCACTTAAAATATTTTTTTTAACATATGGCAACTATTTATGTGGAAAATTTCTCTTATTGTGACGGAAGAAAAATGGGACAACACGCAGCAACGATCAATGTGATCCAAGTGAAGCCGCTTTATTTTGGGTTCATTCTGCTTTTATAAGATTGTTTAACCTTAGCCCGACTTCTACAGCCAGCTTCCTAATTTGCATAACACAACAGAGTCGTTATAACCTTTTATAACCTTGAGGACCCTGGCTATGGCTTCCCAACTCCTCCCAGCCACAGTGCTTGGGCTGCTCATTGTATGCTGCCACCCAACACTGGAGCTCTTTGGGCTATTTTATTTAATCACATGTTGCATGGGCATTGCAGTAGCCTTCTTAATTACTCAGCAACAGTATATTATTTCTGTGGGATCACTGCTTCAGTCACTGAACACTCTTGGTGTCACATAAGTCTAAACTGCACAGTGAATCGCTATGATATAGAGTATTGTGTATTATAATCTGTAATGTCTGAATGATGTCTCATGAACACAATTATGCCTGCTTCTTCTTGAACTGAAATAGGTGTACAGTGTGCAGTGAATGGAATAAGGATCAGCTGCAAGGTAAATATGAGTTTCAAGGTTTTATGGACGCATGGATTTCATTCCTTTCTTTCGCAGGAACGGTCTGTCTGACTTGCTGGAAGTTCCTAAGGATATCTCCATTTAAGTTTCTTGTTAGTAAAATGCGGGCTCATAATACTTCTTGGTTAAAGAGGTGTTTTCTTACGGGTAGTGTTTAAAGTTTGTGAAGCAAACTAAAATCTAATGGAGCAGTAGAAATCATTACAGCTTTCTCACCAAGTTTATCAGAACCTGAAACTTCTCTCCTAGAAGAGTTCTTTGTTTCTCTGATACTTTTCTGGGCATTTTTTATGGTTATACGTGTGAAAGACCCATAAAGAATAATTCAAGAATCACTTCAGAAAATGTTTTACTTACCCATTTTCTATTTCAGCATTTCAAATGGCAGAATAGAAAAAATTTTTTTTGCTCTACGCCTAGCTCCTGGTTGTAAAATTTATTTTGGATACCTCAGCACATAGTACAGTACACATTAGACATTGAAAATAATATTATTATGTTTATGTACATTATGTTCTGATTAGCATTAACCATAATGTCCATTACAATAAAATAATCCTTTAGACCTAGCCCACTGAAGATGATGTGTTTAATTCTGGAGTCATCAGTACAAGGAAGACAGGGGTCTGTTGGAGCAAGTCCAGAGGAGGGCCATGGAGATGATCAGAGGGCTAGAACACCTCCCATTATGAGGACAGGTTGAGAAAGCTGGACTTGTTCAGCTTTAGAGAAGAGAAGAGAAGGTTCTGGAGAGACCATATGGCAGCCTTCCAGTACTACTAAAGGGAGCCGGCAGGAAAGAGGGGGAGGGGCTTTTTTATTAGGAAATGTAGCGTTCAGATGAGGGGTAACAGTTTTAAGCTGAAAGAAGGTAGATTTAGGTTAGATATTAGGAATAATATTTTTACTGTGAATGCGTAAAGGCACTGAAATATGTTGCCCAGAGAAGTTCTGGATGCCTCTTCCCTGGAAGTGTTCAAGGACAGGCTGGATGAAGCTTTGAGAAACCTTATCCAGTGGAAAGTCTCCCTGCCCGTGGCAAGGGGGTTGGGCCTAGATGATCTTTGAGGTTCCTTCCAACCCAACCTATACTATAATTTTATGATTCTAATAATATATCTGTTTACATATAACAATAGGCTATTGCAACTTTGTATTCTGCAAATTTCACAGAAAATTGCAGGTTAAATTATTGAGTTAAAAGTCAGACTCTGAAGTTTTTTCATCTTTTATGCCATCTTTTCCTATGAAGTTTAAAAAATGAAATCCCTTTTCTATAACGTGTCGAAGAAAACACAATGTAAACTAAGTATAGTTCCATGCATTCATTCCAGTGTATAAAGCTAAACTAACTCTCTGTTATTTGTGAAGACCTTCATGCTAGCTCAGTTATCTTCTAAATTTGTGAAAACAATGAGATATTGTATCAGAAATAGTGTGGCTAGCAGGACTAAAGAAGTGATTGGGCCCCTGCACTGAGTACTGGCGAGGCTGTATCTTCAATACTGTGTTGAGTTTTAGGCTCGTAACTAGAAGAAAAAAAAAAAAAAGAGATTCTGGATTGTGTCCAAAGAAGAGCAACAAAGCTGGTGAAGGGAAAAGGAAAATATACAGTAGATGGGGCCTTCATATTTTATAGAACCATAAAATTATTTGGGTTGGAAGGGACCCTTAAAGGTTAACTTGTCCAACACTCTCTGCAATAAGCAGACAGATCTTCAACTAGATTAGGTTGCTCAGAGTCCTGTCCAGCCTGACCTTGAATTTTTCTGGGGATGGAGCATCTACAACCTCTTTGGGCAACCTCTTCCAGTGTTTCACCACTCTCATTGTAAAAAACTTCTACCTTATATCTGCTCTAAATCTACTCTTTTCAGTTTAAAACTATTACCCCTTGTCCTGTCACAACTGGCCTGCTAAAATGTTTGTTCCCCTCATTCTTTAAGGTCTCATTAAGTATTAAAAAGCTGCAATAAGGTCTCCCTGGAGCCTTCTCCTCTCCAGGCTAAATAAACCCACCTCTGTTAGCGTGTCTTCATAAGTGAGGTGCTCCATCCACCTGATCAATTTGTGGCCCTATTTCTCAGGAATTAGATGAATACTTTATTGATTTGTGTATTCTTTTTGTACGTTTTAAGTGTTCAGTCCTGTTCACCGTATATCCAGTTCAAAATAAAGGCTCAGTATAAGAAGATGGCCATACAATCCATTAAGACATTCTCATAAAATTTTAGTTCAGGCTTAGAAGATAGTAACATTTTCTACTGCACATAAAAGTGGATTTAAAATGCTAATAAATAGAGTCCTTTCCCTTAGATCTTTTACACCTACTTAGCACATGGTAAATATTATATAAAATGGTGGAGGGTCAGACTACTTCTCTTCTGAGTGCATAAGAGGATGGATGAATTTAACTCAGCTTGGATATCTGACCCAAGCAGATTCTCCTATCCATGTTTAGCCACTTACCCCTCTAGTCTGTCCTCTGCAGCTCTGACCCCAATCTTCAGTTTCAAAGGATATTTGGTAGCAGGGAAGAAAAAGCTGTCTATTTCTTTGCTGTGCAGTGCTTTAGGCAATCAGCTTACAGCAACTGCCACTTCCCGTTTTATGAATTCTCACCAAATCCTGAACTTTCTCAGTAAAGTTCTATATCGCCTTCTCCTCCTTTTCACCATGTTGCAGCACTGTTGTCCAGGCATGGTGTACAATTCTTATTCCTAAACTGACCTTGCTGTGACCCCAGGCACTCGCTCCGAGCCTGCACTGATCTGGTTAACACCACACAGATAATGAGGTCTTCAAATTTTGTTTCCAGGGTTTTTTTCCTCCTGCATTATTTTGATTATAAAATACTGTTGTATCTGTACATATGTGTCAGGGTGTCACAACTTACATACCAAGATGTATTAGCATTTCTTCAATCAAGCAAAAACTTGCACATTTTTTCTTCTTTAGCTCCTGCTTCGTTACTTGTGATTCATCATTTCCAGTGTTTTGTTCTGATAAATCTTCAACACGGTTTCATTTTTCTGCTATTATACAGTGTCAACTAGCTCACAAAACCAGAAGAATAGTTATTAAAATGTTCACGCTTCACAAATAATATTTTGACTGTTGGAGAGATATAAAAGTCCAGTAGGAAAAATATTCTGACATGATTTGTAACATGCTATCTTTCAAATGGCAAAAAATACCAAAATATAATTGAAACAGCCTGCTCATGATGCAATCCCCTTCCCATTTTCAAATGAATGAAGCAAGCACACAGTATGCATTTTTCTGTGAATCTCAGGGCATAGATCTACACAATATATCTATTGAGGCAGACACTTAAGAAACTTTTCACAGAAGAAAAGTAATCAACAAATATTGTCATTGATTCGATAGTTTGTGACTTAGAATTCATTAGTGAATGTGTTTCTATATATGTCAAAATTTAATACGTAATTGTAGGATGAATTTGTCTACAAGTATTTGCAGCATTTGGGCCATCATGTTTAATGGAATGTGAGGGTGAAGGTGGAAGTGAAAACACAAGTCGTCTTGTTGAATTTATACCATTAGCTTAGTACAGGATGCAGGAAACATGCTGAAGAGATGAGGAATCCCTCTTGTTAAATGTTTACAACATGTGCCTTATTTGAAAAGCAGAATGTTTAGCTCTCTCTGTAATGTGTTGACCAGATTTTTCTCTGCAGATTCCTTTGGGCACGGAAGCTACTTTGTGTAATGGGAGATTAGCAAAATATCATCTGAATGAAACATTGATAGATACGCATGAAATAAACTGTGCCTTTTCTATATAGACACTGTAATATAAAAAGTGAGACATGATGGACATATGTGTCTAGAATATACACTTATGCATGGACACATATGTCTGAAAATAAAATATACACGAGTACGTTATACAAGTGTCTGCCTTCTCCCTGCAAGGTTAAGCTATCTGATGAGATCAAATTATATTCTTTCTATTTCGTCTATCACTACCATCAGATAGCAGAAACAACACACACCTTCTGAAATTTTTTTTAGTTGCTTTTATGATGTGTGAGGCAGAAAGAAAGAAGGCTTAATCTTTCGCATTGACTTTGCAGAGATGATAGTAACAGAAGCAGTATCTTTGGCTAAGTAACCTGAACAAACATGACATGGAAATCAAAAAGGAGTTTATAAATACAATACTTGAGTCCCACTTTTACCTGCTCCTTTTATAAGCATACTTGAACAAGCCACCTCCTATTACAAGCAAATTTGACATAAGAAAGCTGGTGTGTTTTATGTTGTTGGTTTGGTTTTTTGGTTTTTGGGTTTTTTTTATTGTTGGGGTGGTTTTCATTCTATTTCTCCTTTTTGCTTGTTTCTCATTAACTTTCTGGAAGATCTCTTTGATGTACGTGCTCGTATTATTTAGTGAATTTTTCAGTTGTTTACAAATAAAAATAGGAAACTCAGAATAGTTATAATGTGTTTTGTTCTATACTGAGCATAGTTCTTTGAGGTAGTTATTGCTCTGCATTTGTTTTTTACAAAATTGTCTTAGCAATAATGCAGGTTGTAAGGAACAATTTTCTTGTTTAAATGCTTTTCAAATTGGAAATGAAATCAGAAGGGTCTGATTTTTTTAATGACTTTTCCATACAGAATGGTTTGGTTTGGATGCCAATAAAATTTAGGGGAAAAAAAGAAATTTAGAGTATATTAGAATTATAGTAGTAGCATGTGTTTCTTTGAGACCTCTGTCTCACCCCTTCCTCACCCAAATAAACTCAGCCCAGATTTGAGTTTTGAATTAAGAAAAATCTAATCCTTACATCATTTACAGTGCTTACAGACTGCTACATCTTCTGAAACAAAACGTAAAAGTACTTCTGAGATTCTATCTGTAACCATCCAAATAAATGCTTGTCTTCATTAGCAAAGTATCTGTTTAAAGCATTAAGATCGCACTTCTGTTTTTAATTCAGTTTCAGGCTACAGTGTGACTTTCAATGAACCAGCAATCACAGCTGTTTCTTTATGAAGAGTCAATCCCTAATGGTTGTCATTCTTATCTGCATTCATCCTGGAAAGGACTCTAGCATAATAACTAAGTAGCTGCAAACCTTGAAATGTATTGTATAGATACTGCAAATGTAACTTTGGACGTGCCATAGTTTTCACCTCTGTATAAGCTCCACCTTCTGAAATTTGTCTTTCACCAGGTCCAAGCTCTGGTTGTGATTTTATGCTGCCATAGAAGCATAAAACTTCTGTCTTCAATGTGAGATCCTTCCTCATATTTTCATTAATTGTTGAAATTACCCTAGGGGTATAAGTAGAGATTGACAGTATTCAGAATTCACTGATTTAGAATGTCAGCTTTATAAACTTGTTACTTAATATACTCTTCAAATTGTCAACTATCAGCTTTTTTGCTTCCTTGCCAAGCTATTCTAAATTAGCACTGATGAAAAGTTTTAGTAAAGAACAATGTCAGATTTTTACACTTTAAGAGAAGTTGATTCTGCCTATGAAGTCCTCTTGGGCAGCAATAAAATACATTCTTAAATGGACATAGTACAGACAGAAGCAATGGTGTTATGCTAAAGCCTCCATGTTAACCTTATTAACGGTAGTTAAACACAGGATAATTTAGCAATGACTGCAATATATAAGAACAGATGGCTGGTAGATGACTTCCTTCTGTATACTGAAAAATTCCAATTAAGGAAAAATTAAATGAATTAATAATATCATAAAACTGCTATTCCACATTTTACTATGGATTATGCCCTCCTTAGCAGGGAAAATTGCATTAATTGCTTCAAGAAAGGAACTATTCAGTGGCTGCAGGGGACTTGGTGGTGAACTGTTCCACTTCCTGCTATTGCACAGTTATGCATAATGTGACCGCATGGAATTCACAAATCGTAAGTAGGAATAGAGAGCAAGTTTTTTGCTCTAAACCCAAAGCACTCTGTCATTTAAGAAGCTGGAGAATCTTCAAGAGATGTGTCATAGTCTAAAAAGTTTTTATCCACGCTGGATTGCCACTAGAAAGAGAATGCCTGACATTACCCTAGAGAACATTATTATGCTTGGTGCATTGCATAGCCTATGTTCCATAAGCAGCACTAAATGTTATAGTATTAATAAGTTTTCTCTACATTTTATAAAGTAGGTCATTATTTTGCTGTACAGAAGGTTAAAAGTGAGTGAGGAACTACCATATATTGCTTTCAAATAGTTTATTTTAATTGATAACATTTTACTGTAGCCTTGAATAGGATATATTGACCTTCATTTGTACGAGGCGTTATTTTTTTCTAGTGAGTGCGACACTGAATCAATTCCTGCTCTTTTCTAGGTTTCTGTGACCCAGTCTTGTCCAGATGTTTAGGGTATAGTTGTGCTTAGAGTACAATAAGGGTACCATCTATGTGAATGCTGCAAACAATATAATAATCGTTTCACAAAAGGATGGATTTATACTTTTTATTTGCTATTTTTGTAAGTGTTTCATGTCCAAATGCACCTCAAGTCCAGTTTGTTCAGATGTGTGTCCCCAACCAGGTAAGGGCTTGAGGTAATTTCTGAAGCGAAACTTAAGAGTTGCTTTAGCTTTTGTAGCCTCTTTATTGGATCTGGCATGGACAGGTTGGATATCTGGCACTCAGCATAAATGTTTACTTCCCACCTACCCAGCAGTGGTGCATTGGGCTTGCATGCATTGGGTATAGTTACAGTTGTAAGAGTCCTTGAGGGTTGTTCCTTCAGCCCTGATATCTTGAATAGTGAGGGCTGATGTAGCATGTAGCAGCCTGGTCTCAGACTTCACTCACCATGTAATACTGTGTTCATAGTTGACGTGGACTGCAGCAATCCAGCAGCTGGTGGGACATCGTGACTGTAGACAGCCAGAGCTTTGGTGTCTGTGTCTGAGCTAATCTCCCCAGCTTCATTCCTAGCATCTTTATAGAAACTAGAGAAGTAAACCAGATAAATGAGCTGTGCATATCTACAGGTTAGCTATAGGCAGTCTGCTGAGTCCGCTCTGGCATGCTAAAGATTGAATATATAAATCCTCCATGGAGTATTTTCCTCTTCTAGTGTTTCATAGCAGCATGAATTGTCTGGAAGTGCATCTCAACTATGAGGAAAGCATAGAAGAAAGCACGTTAGCCTGTAATTGGACATTAACTTGTGTTATGAAATGTCTGCAAAGTGAGTCTGGAACAATGGCAGTGGTATCCCTATAAATATGTGAAAATACTATAAGAGAAACCAAAGTGAATCAAGGCAAATCTCCTAAACTGAACTTTATGAGAAAACATGTTATCAGTTACAGAAGAACAGAAACAGTTATATAGCACCTGTCATTTTGTACTACAAGTTTTTCTATTAAGCCAGACGGGTAATATAGAATCCTTAAAGAAACAGATATTTGACGATAATACACACTGGACTGTGCAGCTAATTAAATTGTGACAATTGTCCATACTATATGTTTGTAACATCATTAAGCTTCTATACCCATCATTGTAGCAGTTCTGGAGACCCCAAAGGAGATGAGTGAAATGCCTTCTTAGTATTAAAATGTACTGCTCAGCTGTTGCAGCAGCAGGAGACTGTAAGATCAAGAGGCTTAATAGCTTTACTACAAGAGGCAGTGCTACATTAATTGCAGTAAAACAGAAGAACTTACTGCACATCCATACCACTGCAAGCACTCTAGTTATACTTAAAGGGGCTGACAAACTGTACATCTCTAGAGTTTGTAGGTTAAAGAAGAGTCTTACTGTATGTCACTTCAGATAGTGGTTTTATTTGAAAATTATGGGTTTGTGTTTCTGAAAATTTTGCCTAGCAAAATATTGTCTCACAGGATTTCAAGCTCATCAAATATGGGGTTGTTATATAGCATGAGATGAAAAACTAAAATTTCAGAGGTATATTTCAAGTATAATTTTCAATACAAGTGTTAAATATTTTGTTTTTCCTCATTGCTCTCTAAAACTACCTGAAAGGAGGTTGTAGAGAGGAGGGTGATGGCCTTTTCTCCCAAGTGACAGCGGACAGGACAAGAGGGAATGGCCTCAAGCTCCACCAGGGGACATTTAGGCTGGACATTAGGAAAAAATTTTTCACAGAAAGGGTCATTGGGCACTGGAACAGGCTACCCAGGGAGGTGGTTGATTCACCTTCCCTGGAGGTGTTTAAGGCACAGGTGGATGAGGTGCTAAGAGGCATGGTTTAGTGTTTGATAGGAATGGTTGGACTTGATGATCCGGTGGGTCTCTTCCAACCTGGTTATTCTGTGATTCTGTGATTTCCTAACTGTTTCAAACAAGTTGTGAAATTTATTACCTTATTGTTTGTGGTGCATCTTCAGACTTTTACTTTGTTCCTCTCAAACTTATTTGTGTAGTAAATGCGCAGATTAAAACAACAGATGAAATATTTTTATTTTTGTAAATTAAATTATTACACTTTTTTTGTTTGTTTTATTTATATTACTACGTAAAGAGCCCCATTTTAATTTTTCCTGACAAAAGTATTAATACAGGACAGTAATGTAAAGGCTTTCATAACATATTTTGCAAACCTGAAGAAAAATTCTAGATTTTGTACAAGACCAGAATAACCTACTTGCTCTTTTACTTACCCATGCATATGACCATATGCACTCTGTCACAAACTGGCACGTTAACTCAGGTTCTTTACTATAATAGCATCCTTCTTTACAGCACTGACCTGTTTTACTGAGACAGATCTTCATGAAGAGGGAAATAAAGGACTTGAGCTATTGCCTTTAGTTTGTGTCCACTCTCAGCCTTTTAGCTGCCTGTGGCTGCTTCATCTGTACAAACTGCCCCTGACGCATTCTGAGCAGCATCAGCAACTCTCCCTGCCACCCAGTCTGTCTCCTACCTCTTCTTTACTGTTTCCAGTTTGTGTTTTTCCGTCTTGGAATACAGCTCTTTCTGGTGCAGAGTGAGTTCAGTTAACAGTACTTGTGCAACTAATTTGCTGATGTCTATGTCAGGTTGGGACTGATTGCCTGAGGGTATCTTTGCCTCAACAGCTTCTTTCAGGCCTAGTTCTATGAGCATCATTTTGAGCTCTTTTAAATTCTTCCCTCCATATTGCAATTTTCTTACTGAGAATAATTGTTCACATTCCAGTTTACTGAGTTTAGAATATGTTTTTGACTGGCTTATTTTACTTTGCATAAGACATTTTTTCAAATGCACTTCCTTTACACAGTTTTTCTGGGGAAATTCTACCATTTCTCCAGTGAAGGGTTTCTTTTACATTGTTGTGTTTTGGTTTCCTTTCCCTTGCGGGCTGGCACTTTGTGGTTGGGAGAAAGCTTTGACATGGATTTTTCTGGGTTACTTTGTTTGCCCAAAATGAAAAAAAAAAAAACCCAGAAAAACTAAACAAAACAAATACACTATCAGCCTCCACTGTCCAATCCCCATTCCCATCCCCCACCCCCCAAAAATAGCAACCCCAAAACAGAAAATGGGAAAAAATCTGATTCTGTGCTTCACATGAAGGTGACAGGTCTTACAGGTAGACCTACCTCTCAGTTATCATTAACCTCTTGAATGAGAGGGAATAAATTTTCACCACCTTCCATGTCTGTTGCATAAAGGAAAACATTTTTGCTGGTATTTACACACATGAGCAAATGACATAAAACTATGTGGAGTTAGAAATGTTTACTTGTGATGTCATCTACTACCAGAAAAGAATATTTTCATACCCTCTCCACTCATTTTATTCCAAGACTTGTTGGTCTTTTATGGCAAATTGAAAGGCACAGTAGAGAACCAGCTTCCAGATTCCATCTCTGTGCATTCCCACTGCATGGAAAAGCAGGCACTGTGAGAAGTCTTAACTATCTTGACACCATGGTATTCCTGGAAATCCCCTGACAATAACCACTTTCCACCTTTAGAAGTACAACCAAGATAACAAATTTTGGCCTGAGACTGTTCAAGGCTTATTCTTAGAATAGGATGACTTGAACGCATGTGTTGACCTACCTCCTGCCCTTTTGAGCTTGCATCGTCTGTGACTAGTAGTCATTACCTTAAGAAGATCTTGATAGCCATGGCTTCTTCCTGAGCTCTCTTCTGCATCATCTTGCAGGTATATTGGTAGGAAATTCGACGCCTTGAAAGAAATATTAATTTATATCTGGCGCTTAGATCTGTCATAGCTTGTGACAGCTCTAGTTATGGAGAAGTATAACAAGGAGTAAGTAGAAAGTCCTCTGCTATTAGACACTACAGGCACAATGGTTCTTTCAGCAAGAAATTATATCCCTTTCTGATTTCACATATCTTGTTTGTTTGTCAAGATATACTTGACCAATTCATGTCATCTTCTAATTTTTTCTCAAGGGTTTTGAAATTATTTTGAGTTATTAATAGCTGAAGGAATGTTTCAGAATATAAGAATTGTGTTCCAAATCCCATTTAATACTGGTTGCTAGTACTTTACTCGCAGTTGTGATGTTACAGAGGTAATCAAAGTTGCAATGCTTTAGTTTCCCTAAGAAGATCTGATCCTCAACTGACAATGTTCCTTCTGAGGGAAAAAAAAATCTATTCAGTGATGAAGTGCTGCAGTCATTAAACTGCAACATTGTAAATCTTCCATTGGACCAACAAAAGAAGGCAAAGGTATGATTAGTGCCCTGTGAGGCCTAATTTCCTTCAGCTTTCTTTCCTTTTCATACTAATTAAAGGCAAAAAAGCTTGTGTACTGAAGAAAACTTCTGGTTCAGGGTCATTGACTCCCTGTTTGTCAACACTGAGACAGATCTTCAATGGACCTCGGAAGGTCCATTGAAAAGACACAAAGCAATTTTCCTTTTCACTCTATATCAGCATCTTTCCCTGCTCTATATCATTTAATGAGCAAGTTGTCATGCTTCCACATGGAACAGTGCTTTGACAAGAGGTGAACAAACACTAAAAGCAGAGAGGTACACTAACCATAACATCATCTAGTCTCCAAGTCCTACTGGTGTTTTGATGGTTGTGTTTCTTGTAAGGTCATGCCTTAACAGGATTTGGATATGCTTTTTTGTTAATCTCAGGGGAGAACATTTTGCAATGACTGTTTCATTATATTAAACAAACAAACAAATGAACAAACAAATAAATAAAAAGGAAATCAATATGCAAAAACCTCATAAAGGCTGGAGACCCATATTGCCAAAAGAAGCTTTGAAAACTTAAACAGTAATCTGAATAATGAATGAAGATACCTCCAGTGGTGTTTCCATCAGCTCATAAGGAGATTGATGTGTATCTTCCACCCTACAACATGTTTTGGTAGACCTTCAGTGTTAAAAAAACCTATTCACTGTAAAAAAACTTATTCACTGTAAGTCAACATTATTTCTAGTCCAAGATCATACCACTCAGTATGGCACTAGAAATCTTGACCTCAGCTCCTGCTTCTTGTTTTCTTTATTCTTATTAGTGGACATCCTTCTTCAGAAAGATCTTACATACTCTGAAAGTTAATGCATGACTTTTCTGCTCTCAAGTGCATCATCTCACCCCACCAGTTTTGTGTCATCTGTCCACTTGATGAGTGTGCACTCAGTTCCTTCTGTCATATCATTGACAAAGATAGTAGAAAGAGGTGCAAGGATAGACCCGCTGTGGTTCTGGAGGTGCCCTGCCTCCAGTTAGAGTATGACCCGTTAATTGCTACCCACTGAGCCTGATCATTCCACTAGTATTTTTACTGATCCAGAGTATAGCACCATAATATGACCTACATACAACAATGTTGTGAGAGATGATGTTGAAAGTCTGGCTAAAGCTAGGGTAAAAGACAACAACTGACCTTCCTTACCCAGAAATCCATGAGTCAACCTTTCATGTTCACATCATGGTCATCATAGGCAGATAATAGCAGACGATACCATCAATGTGTTTTATCAAAACTCAACATGGAACGAAAGCTCATCCACTTTTTAAGGATGTAGTCAGTCAGCTGACAGATTGTGTTGAAACACTTACTCACAGTTTATCTACCCTTAGCCCAAAATATACTAACGGTAATTTCAGACATCTGGAGAAAAAAAGCTATAGGGTGATGTCTCAAAAGACACATTCAACAAATGAGAGTATGCCAAGTGTGACATTTTTTCCATAGACGTAGACATTAAAAAGAAACATTCATCTTCCTGCTTATTAGGAGATGATTTACTTACTTAAGAAATTTCAGAGATCTAGCAAACATCATCATGTTTTTTTGTTTCAAGCTGTCATATTGAACTCAATTCATACTTACTACTGCTGAAGTCTCATGGTTTGAAATGCCAGCAGAAAGGGTCTGGTGAATGGGATGATGATTCAAATGAGGAAAGGAAGATCATCCCTCAGGCTCAAGCCCCCGCTCGCAAGCCATTCTTCCTCTCTTCTAGTTTCTGAAGGTTTCTAGGGGTTTAGGAGCTGACAGAAAAAAAAGATTTTCTTTGTAAGACTGTGTGTTCAGAAGAGTATTGGCTGATGCTGTAGTTAGGGCTATGGATAGGTAAATGCAACTGACAGAAATCGCATGTAGGACTATCAAAAAGTGTTCTCATATCTATATTCACACTATAGCAACTGCCTAGAAGTATATATAAGCAAGTTCTAACAGGCCTAACACCAGCTACCTCCCGCCAAGTACCATCTCTATAGCTACAGTGTGAATACAGCTGTAAACAGTGCATTTCAAAGACTAGTTGCGGCTAAATAACTCTCATGTCCATGCTAAGATACATACTTCAATTAAACATTTTTTAAATTAAAGAGGTTATATTGACAAAGAAATTTCTTTCTTGTCATTATCTTTGTTTATGCAACTTTTTCATGCTATCAGTGCAGAAACAGAGTGATGTCTTTATTTTTATTTGTGTCTCTCAATCTTTAGTCATCCAAATACCCACAAATTAATGGCCTAAATATGGTTATAAAATTCTGGGGATAAAAGCTTTACCCTGATCTGATGGTTTCTTTAAATTACCTGCCAATTAACACATACTTATCAAGACTATATAGTTCTTCATCAGGAGTCCTTTCTATATTATGTTTATAGTCCACCTTTTATTTCAAAGGTCTTTACAGGGCACAAATCATGTACAATAGTCATTTTCTTTATATGGTGCTTGGGGGCATTACACAACAAAGTACAAACAGTTTATCCTTCACCCCACTGAAATGTAGTCACCTCTGAAATGAAAGGTGGCAGCTTTATAACAGCAAAAGAAAAACACTATATCTAATTAATGCTGCAAGCTACATGTTCTTAGAAATAACGTGGTTGTTCAAACTCAAATCTTACACATGACTCATTATTTATTTTTCTGCTCTCCCTCTTCACTTTACATGTCAGGAGAGGAAAATGTCTTAATGTACAACCTGATCTTTACTTAGACCTTGTAGTTATCCTCTACTGTTTTGATGGACTTTCGGAACTGTTTGAGCTTGATCCCTCTATGTTAGTTGTGAAAGAATCCAGCAGCTGCCACTTCATCTGAGGGATTTCTGTGGGGGGAAGGGGTTCTTTTAAACTAATTCCTTAGGCTGCTCACAACCTGGACTTTCCCCTTTAGATGTTCTCCATGTCTCTCTAACACTTTTGGGACTCTTTGAGCTGCCTGAGCTGTCTTCATTTCCTGATGGTGGCATTTTCTCTTCAAAGAACAATTTTTGCTTCACCTCTATTCTGCACAGGGAGAAAAAGCCTTTGAAATCACTGTGGTTCTGCAGCAAGGTAATAAGCATTTAAAAATATGTCTACTTCTCATTTGTTTAAAATTTACTAAATCCTCTTGCAGTTAAACAGATGTGAAGTGCTTTTCCTTTAATGTCGCTTCCTTCTGATAGACTGTGCAATGAAGCTACATCAATTTCAAAGGTTTCCCACTCCCTGCCTAGAACAGAGCTGTTATAGCAATAGCCCTTTGAAAAGGAAATGGCAAATGGCACCAGCAGGACAGGCAGACAGCTTAAGTCAGGTTCATGTAGCCCCAGAAGTGCTTGGAAGCAGAAGACAGCATGTGAAAGAGGGAGGAGGGAAGAGAGTCCAAGCTTAGAAAACATCTGTTGAAAGAATTCATTGAAAAAGTCACTCCACCCCAAACAAAGCAATAGCAGTCAGAAGCAAAGAATAACAGCTGCAAAGACAGTAGCTGTGGCTGTAGAGGACTCCTACACTTTTGTAAATACCGAAGACCCATTATCTTTTAAAAATTTGAAAAAAAAAGTGTTCAGACTGACAGCCTCTCCTTCCAAACTGTTAGGCACACATTTGATTTAGTTTTTATAAGCATTTCTTATATTTAATATGACCACTCTTTTATTAGTTCCTGTGTGACAATGTTTATTAGCATGGCTCTCTCTAAGCAAGAGGCTTTCAGGATTTTTGAGGCCTTAGTGCTTTGCCTTTACCTGTCTGCTGCACAGTGGTTCTACAATGCCATCTGTAATTGCAAAGAAAATAGATCAAAACTTAATCGCCACACAAACAGAGAAACTCTCTTCCTCACTACAAGCCTGCTGGACTTACCAGTAGTGCCTGTTCGGAACAATTAGTGACAAATCACAACTGGCCAAACTATGGCTGGGCAATAGCTGGGACAGAGCTATTTGGAGCAGATCAAGACCATTCCATAGATCATCCCAGCATGATGAAGCAGTATGGACACTCATGTAGCACTGCTTGCATCCATGGATTAACTGTTCAGTTTACTAGTATAGACATATCGAGATGTCCACTGAACAATGATAATCCCCCTGCTGGTCTCCACTAAATAGCAAGGACAGTGGTCTTTGATTACTATGGTTCTAAGTCTTGAATGTGCATGCAAGAATGCTCAAACACAAGAAACAAATAGGAAAGATGCAAGTAGTAGAAAAGTGGTTTGTGTTTTTGAGAGCATGCAACTGCTTAAAGACCATTCTTTCAGATAGGATGGATATAGTTGTTGATTTAAATCTAGACCTGCGTGCAATTGTGTTGCTGAATGGACAAGAGTATTTTGTTAAATTCTGTGTAGCTTGATTTTTTTTACCTTCTGGTGGGTTCAATCAATCAGGATATTGGATTTCTTTGTTTCATACTTTTCAAAAGCAACCATGGGAAAATTAATGTCCATTCAGAAAATTTTTCAAGAAAGCTGATCATAGAGAGCAGTGGCTTCTGCAGTTAACTTTAAAAAATGTGCTAAATAGTTAAATAATCATTAATAAGTTCTATCACTTCAGCATTACTCAGAAAAAAAATATGAAGTAAGAGTTGTACAGTCAAAAAATAATTTTATCTTCATCAGAATCCTTAGTTTTGCAATTTTTTTAAACATGAAATGTGGAAAAACATAGTTCTTACTCCAGAAAACAATGCCAGTTTGTATAAAGCCTGGGCAATGTTGCTTGATATAATTTATATCACAGAATCACAGAATCACAGAATAACCAGGTTGGAAGAGACCCACCGGATCACCGAGTCCAACCGTTCCTAGCAAACACTAAACCATATCCCTCAGCACCTCGTCCACCCGTGCCTTAAACACCTCCAGGGAAGGTGACTCAACCACCTCCCTGGGCAGCCTGTTCCAGTGCCCAATGACCCTTTCTGTAAAGAACTTTTTCCTAACGTCTAGCCTAAACCTCCCCTGTCGGAGCTTGAGGCCATTCCCTCTTGTCCTGTCCCCTGTCACTTGGGAGAAGAGGCCAGCCCCCTCCTCTCTACAACCTCCTTTCAGGTAGTTGTAGAGAGCAATGAGGTCACCCCTCAGCCTCCTCTTCTCCAGGCTAAACAACCCCAGCTCTCTCAGCCGCTCCTCATAAGGCCTGTTCTCCAGCCCGTTCACCAGCTTTGTTGCTCTTCTCTGGACTCTCTCCAGAGCCTCAACATCCTTCTTGTGGTGAGGGGCCCAGAACTGAACACAGTATTCGAGGAGCGGTCTCACCAGTGCCGAGTACAGAGGGAGGATAACCTCCCTGGACCTGCTGGTCACGCCGTTTCTGATAGAAGCCAAGATGCCATTGGCCTTCTTGGCCACCTGGGCACACTGCTGGCTCATATTCAGTCGGCTGTCAACCAACACCCCCAGGTCCCTCTCCTCCAGGCAGCTTTCTAGACAGACTTCTCCCAGTCTGTAGCACTGCATAGGGTTGTTGTGCCCCAAGTGAAGGACCCGGCATTTGGCCTTGTTAAACCTCATGCCATTGGACTCTGCCCAGCGGTCCAGCCTGTTCAGATCCCTTTGCAGAGCCTCCTGACCCTCCAGCAGATCGACACTTCCACCCAGCTTAGTGTCGTCCGCAAACTTGCTAAGGGTGCATTCGATGCCTTCATCCAGGTCATTGATGAAGACATTGAACAGGGCTGGACCCAGCACTGAGCCCTGGGGAACCCCACTTGTCACTGGCCTCCAGCAGGATTTCACACCATTTACCACCACTCTCTGGGCCCGGCCATCCAACCAGTTTTCCACCCAGGAGAGTGTGCGCCTGTCCAGCCCAGAGGCTGACAGTTTCTCAAGCAGAACGCTGTGAGAAACTGTGTCAAAGGCTTTGCTGAAGTCCAGGAAGACCACATCCACAGCCTTTCCCTCATCCAGTAGCCGAGTCACTTTGTCATAGAAGGCAATCAGGTTAGTCTGGCAAGACCTGCCTTTTGTGAACCCATGTTGACTGGGCCTGATCACCCGGTTCTCTTGCATGTGCTTCATGATAGCACTCAAGATCACCTGTTCCATGACTTTCCCTGGCACTGAGGTCAGACTGACAGGCCTGTAGTTTCCTGGGTCCTCCCTGCGGCCCTTTTTGTAGATGGGCACAACATCAGCCAGCCTCCAGTCCAGTGGGACTTCCCCAGTCTTCCAGGACTGTTGGAAGATGATGGAAAGGGGTTTGGCCAGCACATCCGCCAGCTCCTTCAGTACCCTAGGGTGAATCCCGTCCGGCCCCATAGACTTGTGACTGTCCAGTCGGGCTAGCAAGTCTCTGACCACCTCCTCTTGGATCATGGGAGCCTCATTATGCTCCTCTAGCTCCTGGGTTTGTACACATCATATGCTTGATGATAGGGAAAAACTAATATTTAGGAAGTTGCATTGTGTTTGGCTTATTTTTATTTGTTCACCTGTTTAAAAAAAATGGCCAAGTTTAAAACAGGCAAGCACTCAAGGATGCATGTAGAAATTAGGCACAGATTTCTCTCTATTGTAAGTAGCAACTGTGCATTTACCACTTGCTCACTCTAGTGGGAACCTGAACCTTAATCTAATGTGCATTGCTAGAAATTACTTTATTTTTCCATTGGAGAGTACTATGAATGATGGAGCTGTAGTAGAGAAAGCAAATCAGATGAGGCTCCATTGGACCAGGGACCATAGGCAGAAACAGATATACTTAACCTATCATCATATTAATAATGTAATACCACTGATCTCTCATAAAGGACAGAAGTGTATTAGTTTTTCCTTTAAGACTACATCTATCTGTTTTTTTCTTCCCTGACTGAAATTCCATTTTACATAGAATTTCACCAAACCAAAGAACTTACTCAGAATCAGTGGAACTACTGTGTATAAATGGATACGACTCTTTACTAGATCTCATGTAAGCCTCTATACAGATTGTGAAGGAAACCAATTTCCATAGTATTTTGGACTGTTCCTTTATTCTTTCTTACTTTGTTGCTTAACTAGGAATTAATTCACTACTTCCCATTGGTAGGCAGCTGTTTAGCCATTTCCTGAAACCAAGGATTCATCGAGTATAATGGTTGCTTGGGAAGACAAGTGCCATAACTCTGAACATCTTCCTTGCCTCCTTTTCCCCCCAGGTTTTATTGCTGCAAACAATGTGATACAATATGGAATGTGATATCACTTTTGTCACTTGATTTCAGCTGTCCCAACTCTGTCCCTTCCCAACTCCTTGTGCAACCCCAGTCTACTCATGGGCAGGACAGCATGAAAAAACAGAGGAAGCCTTGATGCTGTGCAAGTACTGTTCAGCAACAGATAAAACATTCCTGTGTTATCAACACTGTTTTGGTCACCAATTTAAAACAGCACCATACAAGCTGCCATGAAGAAAATTTACTCCATCCCAGCCCAAACTGGCACACTCATCTTCACATCATTATTTAGATTTCACATAATCAGCTCAAGGATTACAAGGAGGCAAATCCATTTGGGGATTATTTTTAGAAGAATTAGATCAGAGTGAGTTGGGGAATCTTGAGCAATGCCATGGTTTCAGGTGATGCACCATATTTCTACAAGGAACATATTCACACAGTTCAGGAAGTCACTACAGTGAGATAAAGTAAACGTAGTGCATTCTAAAATAAACCCTGTGGCTCAAGGCAGGATGCTGAGAGGAGAGCATGACATCAGGAATAAAATAAATCAATAACTTACCATTGAAGGATAAAATTCTGGAGGAAAAGTTCCTCCTGAACTTTTGCTGTCATAGGCTGAGTTAGTTTTACATATCTGAGGGAATAAGACATTTTTTCTTTCACAATTTAAACTCCAATGGTTTCTGAAAGATAATGAGTGCAAATTACACTATTCTAGTGGATGTACAAACTGATGACACAAAATATTATTACAAAAGAATCAACAAGTATCACGGAAACAATAAAGTTTCCTTGTAGGCATGAAATATGACATATTGATCAACTAGAAAATAAAAAGGGATAAAACGATCTTGTTCTTCTCTCGTGCTTGTTCAATATTCCTTTGATGTAAGTGGAATTTATTCCAGCATAAACTGTTGTCAGAGGAAATCCAACTGTAAAGAAGGTACGCTGTATTATTTTATAATTTTGATTGCACTATCATGTAGAATAATTTTATAAATGTGTTTTATTGGCTTCAAAGTTTGTGAAGACTTCATTAGCGTAGTGTTTTGAAACAAAAGATATATGCCTTACATGCCAATGTATTTTCTGACTATATAAACTAGGCAAAATTTAAGTGATTAATGATGGTAGAAGAATTTATTTCCAGGAAAAAATTAATGAATCATAGCTCTATTTTTATTCAGCAAACTTCCTAAGTTGTTCTCAGCTACACTGTAAGAATGTTCTCAAATAGTTGTTTCACTGATTTAATTTTTTTAAGTGCAATTAAAACTGATAAAATGTTAGTTAAGGTAGCTCTACACATTGGACAAGGTACAAGGTTTGGGAGCTCTCATGTTCTGCAATTGTTTGTTTGCAATTCATAACTGCTAAGTATTAGTGTAGAATGACCAAAGTTTTAAGTTAATTTATAGTTATCCAGCTCTTTCTGCTGACATCCATCATGCTGGTTCACTCAGAATTAAACATGAAAGTGTATTACAAACAATTAATTAATTGTGTTATATGATACTTATGAATCAGAAGAGCTTTAGAATATTAGCAAAATACAAGCTAAGCAGTTTGATTTGTCAGCAGAAGCTAAGTATCCACTTTAAAGGGTCATGTACAAAATATAGACTGCTGCCTGGAGGGAATAATGATTCCTTAAATTCAGAATGAAATATCCAATAGATAGCAGCCTATACGGAAGGCAAAATACCAAAATTGCCTGCAAATGAGACAGCTGGTATCTTTAGTTCAGTAACTAAACTAATGGAGAGTAATTTGGAACATCCTCAAGATCTACTCTGTTTACAGTTACTGTCTATCTATAATATGTTGATTATCATGTTTAGAATATTTGGAACAAGCTTTATAATTTATTTGAAACATGTCTGTAAATAATTGCAAGGAGTAGGTAGACTGGCATCAATCAAAAGAGAAATAAGTTCCACATGAATGACAAAAAGAAAGGATGCAAAGAAAGATCCTTAAAATCTTTTTACTTAGAAAAATGTTGTTCTGTCTCATTGAATTACTAGAATTAATTTGCTCTCTTTCATTCCACTCGCTTAAGATACTTTAGATTATGGGTCTAAATAAAGGCTTCTAATTAAAAAAAAAAGTTAACAGTTACACTCTTGATTTATACACTAACTTATTTTAAATAAATGAAAGTTGGATTTTAAAGAAGGAATTATCAAAATGTATGTTCACTGCATTAATTTTAATCCTTGTTATTGTATTTTCAAGATGGCAAACAGTTTGAATGGGAAGCACAGCAAATCCCAAAGTAAATTTCAATCATTGTGATGCAAATTTCTAGTGTTTATTAAGGTTCATAAGTGTGGCATAGTGTTTCTGTAAATTATTGAGACCGAACCAGGGAAGATTCTTTGCAAAAATTCAGCAGAGAGGCAGAAAAGGTAGTGTAGGATTAACAGAGCTTTCTTTATACTGCTGAAGTTTCATGCCCTATATTAAAAATTTACATTCTGTCATTGATTGACACGGTCATGTAAAAGGATTCACTATGTATCTTTGTACATTTTAACCATTAATTTAATTCTTCAAATACTCCATTTTCTGAAAAAAAAACCAGGCTGGTTTTAATTATCTTTCCATGAAAACAATCTATATTTTAATCCTTTCACTTTTTCATAAGATATCTGTTTAGTTTTTCTAATATTCTGTATTATGGAGGCAATTATTGGCTCCCATTTGCATGTCATTATAGGACACAATGTCATAAAAGTTATAGAAAAATAGAGTATATCCATGTCTCCTATAGCTATTCAATCATAAACTTCAGGGAAGAAATAACGTACACTAAAGGATAAACTAAATTATTACTACCAGAGACATATTAAATGTACATTCATGACTTAGTGAATCAGTTCTCACTATTCTGTCCTTGGTAGTGATGACCTATAGTTCATCAGAGTATAATTACTGTTACAATGACATGTGGAAATAATCTATGAATGTTTTTATCTTATCTATTTTGATCTAATTTTGTCAAGACAGAAGTGGAGGCTTTTTTGTTTTCTGATTTTACCAGTATAAACACCATGAAACATAAATCTGTCTTCTTCACATCTCTTCTATGCTTGTGCTTCCCGTTTCTCTACCGCTTTAACCTTGGCAGGCACTTTTGTTAGGGCCACAGCTCCAGGAACTGAAAATCCTTGTCTTACCACACTGCAGCTCTCCTTATCTCTGCCAGGTTCTGCTCTCTGTCTGTGCTGGTACTCCCAGCCTGACATGTCTTCTGGATGGGGGTCCTCCTCCAGCTCAGGCTTTTCCTGAATAGCATCTCAGACTCCAGTGCTCCTGGAATATCCCCAGCTTTTATGTTACACACAGTGATGCACAGTGATGTCTCTCATATCCCATGCTTGACTAATTTTGTTGCTGTCCAGTAGGCATCGGGGGCTTACTTTAATTTTCAGGATGTTGACCCTGTTGTGCCCCTCGTGTCAGTCTCTTCTGTCTTTCCCCTGTCATTACTATTGAGGCCAGAATCCCTTCTACACCGACAAGCATCTGGAATAATCTTCAATATTTATACCTCCACACATGTGATCTTGGTTTAAGTGTCTGATGAGAATGTATTCTTTCTTCCTTACCTTCATTCCTCTGTGTCAGTCTTATTCAACTGTCTGTATTTTTAATTAAACCTATAAAATAATCATAGAATTTCTTTAAACAGCCTGTACAAAACTAAGTTGTATTTATACACTGGTAATTTACACTGCACAAATTTTATAAGCCTATTCCTTTACTACTCATGAGAATACCTGCTGTTTATCTAATAACAACCATATCATGAAGTACATATGCTATCTATAAGCGACAGAATTCTTAAAAACCACACAACCACACACTAATTTAGCATATAAAACTTCTATTTTTTTTGTAAGAGTGATTTCACAAAACGTGTAATGACAAAAGCACATGCTTTTTCAATTTACCTGTTATTGTTGTTGTTATTTGTTGTTTTCAAACTTTGAAACCTGTATTGGATACTGAGACAAAAAGTAGGTTTTGTCCTCTTTGATAAGAGGAAGCTGGTGACATTTTTGTGTGTGTTTTTTGTTTTCTCATACGGAATCTAGCAGGACATATTTCTAATTAAGTAATGTAGATGTTACTGCATTAAGAGCATTAAGAGTCTTGCATTGTATAGGGAATGACCAGGTCATTTTAAGCACGAGCAGATGTTTCTATCTGACCATCTGGCCTTTATTTATTTTATCCAAATTCTGTGCTCCTTCATATACGTATGGAGGAGAAAGGTTACAATGATAATTTTTTTTTGTTGGTTGTGGTAGTAAATCATAATTGTGCTATTTCTTGGTAGCAATGAAAAGGAAGCATGAAAATAGAACCCTAAAAGTAGAGGGAAAAAAAGATTAAGTGATGTATAAGAAAAGGATTTATCCATTCAACACATCATCAGACCTGACACTTCTGATCTGAACGTGATGAGCTTTTCTCATCCCTGTCCTGCTAAGAACCTATAATTGAATGCTTCTGTGCAACTGACCTGTAAGGAGAGTATGACTGGGTCTTTAGTTATACATGAGCCTTGTATACACAGTCTGCAAGGGAATATGTTTTATTCCTCAGTGAACAGTTTTCATCAATCTGTAATATTTTAATCTATGCAGCCAACATTCTTTTTACCTTGATTGAGTTTGATGAATTTGAAATACTAGGACTGATAAAAAATTCAAGTAAACACAAACTTTCTTGGTTTGCCTTAAAAACTCCAGAATACTTACTTGTACTTAAATATTCATTGACTCCACAAAGCTATTAATAATTTTAAATTGACCTTAAATTCTGTTTAAAAACAGTGTTAGTATCAAGAGGTCCTTACAATGATTTCTACGAAATTCAGATATTTGAAGACCAGAGACCGTTCCTCACTCTTTACACCACAGACTAAGCAAAAGAAGGTCTGGGTTTTCCTGATAATGCCTACAGAGACCAGCCTTAAGCTATCCAAAAATACCTTTTCAGATTTGAATCACATGCAAATTAATTGACAAATGCATTGTAACTGAAATCTGTCTTGAGATCCAAACATTTCTTCCTCTCCTTCACGGGCTAAAAAAAAATGAAGTTTGTCCTATAGATACCATTGTGTCAGCAATCGTCAATGGAGAAAAGCTGCAGAATCTCCTGTAGCCCACTGATTGAAGCTAACTAAGCAGGTAATTTCACTGCAATTACAGATCTCTTCCCTTATAAATATGTTACGTTTAAAAGGCTGGATTATTTTCCTTAGAACATTAGTTTGCTTTGCAGATTGCAGTTGCCTACTGGAAAGCCTTCTTATTCTCATGTGAATATTAATATTTCCAGCTTTCTGAAACATGAAGATCAGAAACTTGTACAGATTCGTGTAGCAAGTAAACATTTTAATGTCTTGGGTTTTGCATTTACTGCAGCACATTAAGCTTTCACTACTTCCACGAGCTGCATTGCACATTTTGTGTTTAATTTTCTTTAATTCACTGTGAGACACAAAATATTAACACTGTCAGCAGGAAGACTCAGACTGAAAGTGAAGTAGCTTGCTACAGTAAGAAAGCCAATTTGTGTTCTCCATTATATCATTGTGAATCAAGACTAACTATATTGACTTCAGTGGGAAAAGGGGTTGACAGACTTATTGCTACTTCTACAAAATAAACCATGCACCTCTAATGATACAGCAGTACAGTTAATTGTTTAAGTCTGGCTGAGAGGATGATGGCTGAAAACAACAATGGTTGCTTCCAAGGTTAGAGCTATACGTGAATTTTATGCAGGCTTCAAATGGGCCTATTTAGCTAATTAGCTGAAAACAACTGTTGTGATATTTTTTAAAAAACTCAAATATTGTCTGTCTTAAACAAGATGTAATCAATGAGAACTTAGTTTAGGATGACTGTTGAGCACGAGCCCCTAGATCTTCTTCTTGTCTACACATTCTCATCTGAACAGAAGGAGATTAATCTCTTAATTAAGCTAAGCTTTTATTTTTCTGTCATTACTGTTGTATTTGAATGTAATATAATCATAGGGAAGACTTCTTCTGAGGTGTTGAAGCAGCATTTCAGAGATAAGAAAGGCTGAAACACAAAGAAATTAAAAACAGAAGTATCCTTCTCAAAGACCCAACATCAGACATCAGACATCTGATTCTTTCAGAGTACTTGGGCTTTTTGGCTAGCTCTTTATATGTGCACCCATGATATGCATTTAAATCTGCTGAAATCAAGTCACACATGAGGTGAAATACATACTCTTAAATGAAGTAGCCAAAGAAAAGATAATACATCACTAACTTTGAAAACACTGGTCAGAGTCATCTACCTGTTGTCACCCAAGTACTTTGTGGCAGAGCAGGCTGTTGAGCAGAGTTTTATAACAACCCAGTTTCTCAGAGTTATATTTACCCAAACCAAACAGGATGTTAAATTCTGCGGTTTCGTTCCCTATCTCTTTTGTATACAACTTCTATTTTTTTGTGCTATATAAGAAAAGAGATCCTGGACAAAACCAGTCTGCATATAAATTAAAGAATATTTATGTAACCTTTGATATGAATCAGGCAGCGTTGCTATGAGAAAAACAGGGTGTGATTATTGAAGCAAAGATTGTAACATAACACTATATTGTGTTGGTATGGACAATATTAATTAAATAATTTCCTAACATTCTGAGTCAGGTAACCTATACTAATATCTATACTTACGTATCTTATGGTTTATTATGAATAAAGAACTGATACAGTCACTTACCATGTTTTTTCACATCTTACAATCATAGAATAACCAAGTTGGAAGAGACCCACCGGATCATCGAGTCCAACCATTCCTATCAAACACTAAACCATGCCCCTTAGCACCTCGTCCACCCGTGCCTTAATCACCTCCAGGGAAGGTGAATCAACCACCTCCCTGGGCAGCCTGTTCCAGTGCCCAATGACCCTTTCTGTGAAAAATTTTTTCCTAATGTCCAGCCTAAACCTCCCCTGGCTGAGCTTGAGCCCATTCCCTCTTGTCCTGTCCCCTGTCACTTGGGAGAAGAGGCCAGCACCCTCCTCTCTACAACCTCCTTTCAGGTAGTTGTAGAGAGCAATGAGGTCTCCCCTCAGCCTCCTCTTCTCCAGGCTAAACAACCCCAGCTCTCTCAGCCGCTCCTCATAAGACCTGCTCTCCAGCCCCTTCACCAGCTTTGTTGCTCTTCTCTGGACTTGCTCCAGAGCCTCAACAGAGCCTCCTTCTTGTGGTGAGGGGCCCAGAACTGAACACAGTACTGGAGGAGCGGTCTCACCAGTGCCGAGTACAGAGGGAGAATAACCTCCCTGGACCTGCTGGTCACGCTGTTTCTGATACAAGCCAAGATGCCATTGGCCTTCTTGGCCACCTGGGCACACTGCTGGCTCATATTCAGTCGGCTGTCAACCAACACTCCCAGGTCCCTCTCCTCCAGGCAGCTTTCTAGACAGACTTCTCCTAGTCTGTAGCACTGCACAGGGTTGTTGTGCCCCAAGTGCAGGACACGGCATTTGGCCTTGTTAAACCTCATGCCGTTGGACTCAGCCCAGCTGTCCAGCCTGTTCAGATCCATTTGCAGAGCCTCCCTACCCTCCAGCAGATCCACACTTCCACCCAGCTTAGTGTCGTCCGCAAACTTGCTAAGGGTGCACGCTTCTCATCTGATGTGATTTTCATCCTTACTTGTTCTTAATTCCTTAGCTGTAGTGGTTGTAAAGTAGTTTAGTTCTCCATCAACAAGGTATGACTACTTCAAGTTACTATGCTTTCTCTTTGTATTAAAATTATCGGCATTGACGCTTGTTAGATCTCTACCAGTAATATTCGCCCTGAATTTGAAGGTGAAATTTCATCTGCAAAAACAAAGTGAAAGAATAGTGGGATTTATCAATAACAGTGTACACTCAGTACCGTATCTTTTAACAGAAGTTATTTCCCGTCTTTTCCACCACCCCATGAGATCCCAGCCCAGATGCACCTCTTCAGCAAGACTCAAGATACCCATATCTCCCAGAGAGTGTCTGCTCCTTGAGCACCACAGTTCATGGGTGCCCCCATGGATTATGTTTTTGTACCTGCTGTCTGAGACAAGGCCCATTAAAGTCAATGGAAAGGTTCAGAGTAACTTCAGATATCTTCTGATCAAGCCTTTACAGAATGTGAACAGAACAAGAAAAAGAAATTCAAATGTCTATGCTGTTATATAAATACTTTTTCCTCCTAAATCTCCTTATTCCCTGGTCAGCTTTAAGGTGATATGCCATTAGTTCTGACTGAGTTTTTACTGGCCCTCACTTGCCAGTAGTGACCAAGCACAGAACTAAATCAATCTTTGTCCGGCCTGTAACTGAGCACTTCCCTAATTTATGTGACAGCTTTTCAATTAACAACAAAATCTTGAGAATTAAATAAAAACCAGACCTTCACTAGTGCTGCTGCATTGGTAAATAAAATAAAAACATTGATAAATGTACACCCCTTTTCCCTGTTTGACTTTGAAAAATTCTATGTCGCCGACCCAGGTCATATTCTGACAACAATTAGGAACATTAAAATAAATAGTTGGCAATTCTTTCTTATGACAGGCTACGCAAAGTTGGGAGGTTTTGCCAACTAATACAGTAGTTTGTAACTATGAGTTATGTTATTACAGCACAGTTATTATGTTTGTTAGTTCTTGCGCATCTGTACTATTATACCCTTTTCAAGGAATGATAACTTCTTTTTTTAAAATCTGATTCAGCTAAGACTTGATGAAATTTCACACAGAGGGATGGAAATATTTCCTAAAGTTTTGCTGTAACTGTTTCCATTTTTAAACTAAACCACTTACTCAAAACTCAACCTGAACATTTTTTAATTTGGTCTTTCAAGTGAAGCTTTGAATGTCTCATCAATTAAGACACTTAAACTAGACCAGATAAATCACTAAAACATGCAAGAGTCATGACAGGGAGATGGATTGATTACCTAATAGGTATTTTCTACTTCTAAATACTGCATCCTTGAAACTTACATTCATGTGGATAGTTCATTGATGTCAATTGTAAAATTTTATTCAGGCTTGAATCAAACCTTATATTTTATGACTGTGAAGTTAAAAATAATGTTTAGTTTTTTTAATGATTTTTCGGCAGTTCCTCTCATCTGTTTCGTGAATGTGCTTGGATTTGGAAAAGGAAAGTAATCTCATTACAGAACATATTGACACAACATTTTCAACATCTCTTTGAAATGAAAATGATGTTTAATAGGTGCTTACTTTAAAGAAGTTAAAAGACTGAATTTTGAGATTTATTATGCTTGATAATACTGCATACTTTTAATTTTTTTCATTTATACAAAAGCACAACACATGCTATCTAGAATACTTATAAACTTCTGTGAACTACATAAGGGATTTGGACAAGTTAGCATTCAGGCTAACATAATCTCTCAATCAAAATGAACCCACCCTCTTAAACGCCATTAGAAACAAGAAAAAAAGTACATCATACATGTTGTGGAAGCAATAAAAATAGGAAATATTTTCTTCTGTCCCACTGAAAACAGATTTAAAATTTGAAACATTTAAACTCTTACCATTGCATATATTACGTATGGTTTTTTTTCTGTTTTTAGCATTTGGACACTTAAAATATATGGCAAGCATTTGGTAAAATTATATAATTACATAATGACAAACAAAACAGAACATGAAAGTTTGCTGATGGAACAGGAGAAATAGATAGAATAAATGAAGTTCTTAAACCAAAATATAGATAGAATTAGAGGAGTTAATACCAACATTTGATATCCCAGAAAGAGCAGCATAGCATTCAAGTGGACATCTGTTCATTTGAACACTTCCACGGAGAGGACATCCACAACTTCCCTGGGCAACCCGTTCCAGTACCTCACCTCTCTCCTTGTGAGGAAATTCCTCCTTATGCCTAGCCTAAATCTGCCCCTCCCCAATTTATAGACATTGCCCCTAGTCCTATCACTACCTACATGCCTTTGTAAACAGTCCCTCCCCAGCTTTCTCGTAGGCCTCTTTCAGGTACTGGAAGGTCGCTAAAAGGTCTCCTTGGAGACTTCTCTTCTCCAGGCTGAACAACCCCACCTTTCCCAGCCTGTCCTCGTATGGGAGGTGCTCCAGCCCGCTGATCACCCTTGTGACCCTCCTCTGGACCTGTTCCAACAGCTCCATATCCTTCTTATGTTGAGGATTCCAGAACTGGACAAAATACTCCACGTGGGGTCTCACAAGAGAGCAGAATAGAGGCACAGAATGACCTCCCTCGACCTGCTGGCCACACTTCTTTTGATGCAGCCCAGGATACGGTTGGCCATCTGGGCTGTGAGTGCACAGTGCCAGTTCATATCGAGCTTCTCATCAATCTGCATACCCATGACCTTCTCCACAGGGCTGCTCTCCATCACATTATCCCTCATCCTGTATTGAAACCATGGATTGCCCCAACCCAGGTATAAGACCTTGCACTTGGCCTTGTTGAACCTCTTGAAGTTCTCACAGGTCCACTTCACCAGCCTGTCCAGGTCCCTCTGGATGACAACCCGTCCTTCCGATGTGGCGACTGCACCAGTCAGCTTGGTGTCATCTGCAAACTTGCTGAGGGTGCACTCAATCTCACTGCATATATCATTGATGAAGACATTAAACAACACTGGTCCCAGTACAGACCCCTGAGGGACACCACTTGTCATGAATCTCCACCTAGACATTGAGCCATTGACCACTACTCTCTGAATGCGACCATCTAACCAATTCTATATCCACTGAACAGCCCACCCACCAAATCCATATCTCTCCAATTTAGAGGGAAGAATGTTGAGGGGGACCATGTTAAAGGGTTTACAGAATTCCAGATAGATCACGTGCTGGTTTACCCATGTCCACTGCTGTGGATATCCCATCATAGAAAGCCACTAGGTTGGTTGGTCGTGCAGGACTTGCTTCTGGTGAAGCCATGCTGGCTGTCTCAAATCACCTCCCTGTCCTCCATGTGCTTTAGCGTAGTTTCTAAGAGGATCTGTTCCATGATCGCCCCAGGTGCAGAGGTGAGGCTTACAGGTCAGTAGCTCCCAGGTCATCATTTTTACACTTTTTAAAAATGGGCACAATGTTACCCTTCTTCCAGTCACCAGGGACTTCTCATGGTTGCCATGACTTTTCACATGTCATGGACAGTGGCTTGGCAACCACATCAGCCAATTCCCTCAGGATTCTGGGACGCATCTTGTCAGGTCCCATAGGCATGTATATGTTCAGGTTCCTCAGATGGTCATGAACCAGATCCTCTTCTGCAGTGGGACAGGCTTTCCCCTGGTCACCATCTTGTTGTCCATTGACCCAGGAAGGGTGAGAAGAATGTCTGTCAGTGAAGGCAAAGAAAATTGTTGAATGCCTCGGCCTTCTCCTCAGCTGTTGATATGAGTTCACCATTTTCATCCATCAGTAAGGGTATGTTCTCTTTAATGTTCCTTTTCTGATTGAAATACCTGTAGAAGCCTTTCTTTTTAGTCTTCACTTCCCTTGCCAAGTTCAGCTCCAGCTGTGCCTTGGTCTTCCTGACCTCATCCCTACACAACCAGGCAGTGCCCCCATACTATTCCCCGGTTTCCTGTCCCTGCTTGCATTGCCTGTGCAGTTCCCTCTTGTTCTTAATTTGATCAGCAGGTCTCAATTCAGCCATGCTGGTCTCTTCCCTTCCCTGCCTGATTTCCTACATTTGGGGACTGAGAGCTCTTGCGCTTAATGGAAAGCATCCTTAAATATTTGCCAGCTCTGTTCTGCTCTGCTGTACCTGTGGACTGTACCCCAGAGGTTCCTATTGACTAACTCCTTGAAGAGCTTGAATTTTGCTTTCCTGAAATTTAGGGTCCTGACTAAACTCCTCATTTGTCCCACATCCCTCAGGACCTTGAACTCCACCACTGCATGATCACTGTCTCTATCTTGATATCAATGATGAGCTCTCTTGTATTAGTGACCATCAGGTCCAGTATTGCATCTCCTTGGGTGGGGGTCTCTGTCAGTTGGGTTAAGAAATTATCTTCAATGCACTCCAGGAGTCTCCTGGATTGCCTACAGCTTGCCGTGCTGCTTTTCCCACATATGTCAGAATGACAAATCAATCTCCTCTTTAACAATGGTCAATGATTAAAGCTTTTATATGACCACTCTTTAGACACTGTAGATTCAGATCTTTTAGACTCAGCTGGGCATGCCTGCATTACACAATATCAGGGGTTTACTGTTAGTGGCCTCAAGTTATTACTTAAGTATCTTTTCAGTTGCAAATCTCTGGTGATCCCATTAGTGGTCCTGAGCTGTAGCCCATCAGCCCAGGATTGGTTTACCATTCTGCAGCCAGCAGGTTCTTGTGTCCCTTCAGACATGAGGAAATTTTTTCTTCTGCATCATTTTGGCTTCCTAAACTACTCTAAGCTCCTCTGCTGTTCATGGCTTCAGATACTGAGGCAATGGTTTGGACTATTTTGTGTCAACCAGAACAAACTTTTGTCCCTAACTTGCTAACATAAAGGCCCATTCAGAACAGGACAGTGAGCTCTTCAGTGGTTACTCCCATGATCAAAAATTAGATCTGTCATTTAACTAGTACTTTTGATGGCAATAGAGTTTTAATAAGGCAACATGTAGGTAAAGCTTGTAAAATATACTATGAAAAACACAGTTCTCTACTCATTGATTCTGACATCCACAAATGCATCTTGCTGATCATTTGACAGGTTTCAGCTTAGATATTTACTTTCTAGAGATATCATGTTTAAATGGAATGTCTAATTCACCTCACTCTAAGTGGATTATTGGATGCTATTTAGTAATTACAGAATCATAGAATCACAGAATGATTGAGGTTGGAAGGAACCGCTCTGGAGGTCATCTAATACAACAGCTCTGCTCAGTCAAGGGTAGGTTATATGTCTATGGACAGAGGCTACACAACCTCTGTGGGAAACCTGTTCAAATGTTTGACCATTCTCTCAGTAAAAAAAGCACATTCAGCAGAAATTTCATGTATTTTATTTATTCACATTGCCTCTTGTTGGTGAGCTCTGCTGAGAAGAGTCTGGTTCCTTCTTCATCAGTCCGTCCCATCATTTGTACATACATATTGATAGGATCTCCCTGAGCCTTCTCTTTCTCAGGTTGAATAAACCTAGCTCTCCCAGCATGTCCTCACATGAAAGATTCTCCTGTCCCTTGATCATCTTTGTGGATCTTTACTGGATTTGCTTTAGTAAGTCCATATTTTTCATGTACTGGGGAACACAGAATTTATAGAAGATCAGTGGTCTCCTTCAAGCAAATTGTGGACTAGACAGTATTTTACAGAAACAAAAAAAAACCCCATGTAAACTGAGGTAGCAGAAATGGATAACTTCATTACTTGTTTTTTATGTCAGCAGTGAGATGAATTTAAAGAGACGCTGAAATATCCTCTTACCCCCATTTTTAGTCCTTCACTTCCAGTTAAGGTATGCACTTTTCCCCCCCACTCACACCAAGCATACTCATCCTGTGAATATATAGAGGTCTTAAGTTTCCAGCGTTGTTAATCTGACACTTTCCACAGTACTAAATTGACTTAAAATTCTAAGAACAATTATTCATACATTGTATGAGGCGTTTCCATTGGCATTTCGTCAGAGCTGCTTGTCCTTTCAATATAATACTGTATCAAAAGAATCATTACACTTTTATCATAATGTTTTTATCAATGCTTTATGCAATGGAGATTTCTTGCTCTTTGAAATGCTTAAGGGAGATATGTTTTGTAAAGTAAACATTTACATTTCTAACAAAATATTTCAGGTCACAAGCTATCAGTTCTAGACAGTCAAATGAGAGAAAATATTTCAATATTCTATGTAACAATATCTTCACATCTATATGCACACCAGAATAATTTTTAACAGCTTTAATTGACTAATGTTCTTAAAAATGTATAATTTTTATGCAGACTGACAATGTCTATGCCAGTATTTAGCCTGATACAGATTAAAACAGCTAAGGTATAAACCCCTGAAAAATGGGGTTTATAATGGAAATGGCAACTGACCCTTAACTGTAGCGGTGCTACCGGATGCTGCTATAATAAGCTTCCCTAGATGCCATGGTGTAAATGTATTAGCTGTACTAAGAGACCCACTCCTGCTATAATTATGTTAGGAACCAATAAGACAGCTCAGAAATCAATATGCTAAGACAGATAGAGTAAAGGACCATGGCCAGCAAACTGGGAATAGATTAGTCTGGCAGGTCCCTAGCTGAGCCATGAAGAAGGGGATATCTCTGCTGTTGTAAGAAAGCCATTAATTGTAAATTTTCCTGAACAAGGAACTTGAAGGGAGAGCTTAGGCTGTTGTTCATACCACTCAGTGTAGGCTGCAACTATTATTGATCAACAGTTAAGCTTTTTATTCTTATTTCAAAAACCAACTGTGAAAAAAAAATCTAAATCTGGAGGAAAAGGGTGCTTCTTTTGTTTTGTTTTATTTCTTAAAGAGATAGTCCTACCCATTGAACACTAGGTTTTCCATTTTAGTCTGGTGTAACTAGTTTAAAAATAATAGGATGTTAAAATTTTTCCAGATTTCCTATTCCAAAAGCAGCTAGTCCTGAAGAACTGCACAAATTATCTAGTCAATAAAATTCTACAAATGTGATATAATTGATATGATTTGATGTGATAAAAAAGGTACTACTCTTAAGAGCATTTTTAAACAGTCCAATCAAACTAACCTGTGCCATTAAACACTATCACAGTCTGTAGTAATTAAATCTATGACAATGAGAATTTTGCTGCTGCTTATTTAACTAATTTCAGCTAAATTTTTCTGGGTTTTTTTTCAATGTAAGAGAGCAATTTGCTTAATAAACAGAAACAGTATAATTCAGTGACAGTTCCAGAAAAAAAAATAAAAGAAATGCAAAGAAAACAAAGGACAACCTTTTGTGGTTACAGTACGGCACATCTGCTCATGTCCAATCAAACTTTCAAAAGCATAGTAGTAAACAAAAGCAGCCATCAAGCAGGGACAAAGTCAGAGACATAAGTGGTTTCAATGAGTGTGCAATTTCTGCCCATATGACCATCTTGACACAATTGCTCTAATTTTCTTTCCAGAAATGACTGATAAAAGATTTAGGTAATTGCTATGGAGACAGACTTCCTTCCATCACGGGGTATCTTGAATAATACAGCCTCAGGGTCATAAGATGGAGTGTCAGTTTCTGCAGAGTCCTAAATTAATACTTGTCCCTGTTTCAGCTATACTTCCTGTACATCTAATGAAGTGAATGTAATTTATTTTGACAATGTATTGAAAATCACTTGATCAAATGACTATTCTGTAATGAACACAAAACACCATATAGCCTTGAAAACTATACCTTAAAAAAAGACATAAATACACATCAGTTTTTCAAAGCACATATTCCTCTCCTCCTGCAAATGTTGCATGTGTTCAACAAAAGAAAAAATAAAATAGTTTCTAAAAGCTCAGTGATTCATGTGATTGCTGAAAAGAGCTTTCTGTGATGCCTCAGTTCGACCTGTGTCCACTCAACTCCTGACCTTGTCCCCTGTAATCAAAGTTAATTTATCTAGGTGATCTCTGTACTCCCTAGTATTGAGTAGTACTCAGAAAGAAATTCAGAAAGCTCCCCCAAAAGCTAATGACTAGCAGGAAGTTTTAAAAGTACTGTAGATCGGCTCCAACATAAACCAAAGTACATGCATGAACAGTCAATTTTGAGGTAAATCTTACACACTCACCCACCACTAAAATTTCATAGTTTCAGACAGTCTGTAGTCCACTGCCTGGAGTGTTACAACATATTCAACAACTAACAAAATCAAGTGGTTGCAACTGAAAGATACGTACACAACCACCATATATTTCTTACAATTGCAGAAGTTATCAAAAAGCCACAATTTGTAACACTGCTAATGACAAATATTCCTACTATAGGTTTGCAAGTGCTTTAAAACATTTTGATTTTAAATTAACTGATTTTTTTAAGGGAAAAAAAAATCATTTGCAAACACACAGCACAGAATTAAAATGTTGATCTTTATTTCCTTTTCCCATTTTTAGAGGAGAAATAGCTGTTTTCAAGATATATTTTTTTAAACAAAGGTGCATCTAAAACATACATAAAGTGACTGAAGATGTTTTGAAAACTAAGTAAACCTGTCATAAGCTTGCCAAGATTGCCAATGTAAAGGCAAACAGCTGTATAATGGCAGCAGAGAGGCACTGTGTTGTGTTTAAATACAGTCAGGCAGAAGCCAGTGGATAATGCTCAGTAATGGGTTAATCAATACTTATTATGGTTTTATTGGTTCACTAAAGAGAGAACAGAACCTAGTGAGCACAGAGTCGAAAAATCACTGCATCTGATCTAGATAACATCTTCTATCCCTTAGGGATTTCCCTATTCAAGAATCCAATTTACCATGCCTGATTGACAAGGATTGAATCCTAGGGAATCACATAACTCTTTTTAGGACCCAATAAAATCCTAATGGATTTGTCTGACCGGTCAAGAGATTCAAGTTTTACTAAACTGAGGGGCTTTGTTGCAATTAGCCTGTATTCTACTTGCACTTGAATAACTAAGCTATTAGGAGTCATTGCTTTCTTAAATGCTGGAGTCATGCTGGGTTGAAAACACCAGATAGAGTTACCTTTCTTTACAAAAGGAGAACCTTACAATGAATCACAAAATTCAAAAAGCTTAATGTTAAATTGTGTTAAATTGGTGACCCAAATAATTAAAAATAGTATCTTTCAAGTGAAGGGCAATAGTTTCCTTTTGCATCTTATGCTGTTAAGAAGATAGTATACAGTGAATTTCAGCATTTTTAATACATTATTTGAAATGCATTATTTTGACTAGTGTATTTAACACCCCTAAAAACCCAGAATAACTAGACGAAGGTGTTTGTACTAGGAATTCTTTGCGTCAAACTGTTACTCATCATGGAAAACTACTTACTAATGTTTTGATTTTGTTGATAATGTCTTTTATTTTATTATATTCCTATGGATATTTGTGTGAAAAAGAAGACGAGTTCAAGAAGGAACATCTGTTTATTTCACTCAAATCCCTACCCTGCCATGCAGTAGTCACAAGAGCATAAGTTTTGAGAACTGAAATGTTGTAGCAAACTCTTCCTGGCCTTGAAAAGTTACAGGGATGCCCTGGACTGGATCTCATGTTTTGAGTATCACAGTCTTCAATTAATGCTCTAACCCATACTAGACCACGCTTTGCCTGTGTGTCTCAATCCTAGCGATTCTTTTGTACCACAACTGAAATAACTCATTCTTAGTTTTCCAAGGAGCAAGTTTACATGGACAGTGACTGTCATGCCAGCTGACTCTGCTAACAAAGGCACATATTAATTTGTCTGCCACATGAGAAAAATAGAAGTTATTTAATACATTGTTTTGTGACTGGAGTCATACAGGATTATTTGTAGAAATTCAGCAGCTGTTACTTTCTGTTCCTTTTACAGCATTCGAATAAGGAGAAGTGTTGTATCACTTAACAGGTGACCCTCATTTATGTTGTCATTCTTGATTGGTTGAGAAATTAATATAAAGGCAGAAATGGCTATAAAAATTTAATAGAAGCAAAAAGCACATAATAAAGCAATACAAATTTTGATCCACAGGTCTCTTCCTTTGGAAGGAAAGAATGAAGAAATAACAGCAACACTGTTTTGAGGGTTTCCTTTCCCCTTATTCCTTCAAGATCCTAGAGTTTGCCAAGAATATGAACACAAATCTGGCAAACATTCAGTGGTCTGCTTCAGGCTAGTGTCATATGTGCTCTGCATCCTTGTAATCTCTGAACAACACTGAAATAACTTCAGTAGGAGGTCTACAAATCCAGAAAAATGTCAAGCTATATTATGTTTCACCCTGATGCTTTCCTCACTCAGTGGAGTAAGGAAAAGGGCTTCTCTGAGGTCTCGTTTGCAACTTCCAAACATCTTTCTTCCAAAATCCTAACCTATGTCTCATCTGTTTCCACACGTCCTTAGATAGATTCAAACTTATTTCACTTAACTTCATCTAGAAATGAGTCACTGAATAGCATTTAGGCATCTAAGCTACTTCTGCAGTCAATGGATAAAGATGAGTGTCCTTTGTGGGTGCTTCATCTCATGCTGCAACAGGGACCACAGATATCTTTTGGAAGTGCTTATAATGATAGAACTCAGATGAGAAGCTGAAAGTAGAAATATGATTTTTAAATGGCTAGAACTGGACTAAGCACATCCCTCTAACAGTCATGAAGGTGTCTGAGAGAGAGGGAACGAAACTAAAGAATTGTTAAATGCTCAAAAGATTTAGATCTTTTCTAAGCACTGGGACATTTTTGAAGTCCAGATATTTAAAAGACTTGTCTCTACCTCTTCTAGTTACATATACCTCAACATCTAATAAAATTTGTAAGGAATTTCTTTAGAAGAAATTCTTCACCCACAGATCAGATATTTTTTACGTCACAGTGACTGATTTCGTGGAAATTTAATGCTTAAGGAATATATATATTGGACAGTACTAGGCTCCGAAGTCTTTTACTTATTTAAATTTAAGCAATAGTGTTGTTAATGGCAAGCCAGTTATCCCATATCATCCACATATTGTTTCTTGTTTTATGATAGGTTTTCAGTCTTCTATACTGTGGAACATATTTTAATAGACAGATTATTTAAAGTCTGCCTTACCTCTCCCAAATCACAGTCACATAGACTACTTCTCTTCTTTTTGACTGCATGACAGTTCCGTGGTAACTAGACCGATAATTTCCAATTAACATTTATGTTAGGAAAGGTCAAAAATTTCAAAAGTGAATATTGACTTGGAACGACCACCTTCCTAAACAGAAGTGGCCTTCCCTTTTCATAGAATCATAGAATCACCAGGTTGGAAAAGACCCACTGGATCATCGAGTCCAATCATTCCTATCAAACACTAAACCATGCCCCTCAGTGCCTAGTCCACCTGTCCCTTAGACACCTCCAGGGAACGTGACTCAACCACCTCCCTGGGCAGCCTGTTCCAGTGAGGTAACCATCTTCTGAAAATTATCAAATTTCTTACGGATTATAATGTGCAAGATGTCTCCAGAGATCTTTAGAAATTCTTTCTCAGTTTCAGGACTTAAACAAAACTGCAACTTTTAACAATTTTCCACTTCAATTTCAGCCTTCAAAGTATCTCATTTAGTTCTCAAAAACCATATTACAATACAGCATTGAACATGACTATAATGTTGTTTACAGCAATTTCTTATTGAAAAATGTCTCTGGTTTTAGCATTCAAAATTTTTCAGTGTGGAGGTGTGATTGATGTTGTCAAGCTGCCCCAATTAACTGCACTAATCAAACAAATGGAATAAAAAGAACACAGGGATGTTTCAAACAAAATCCAAATTTTCATAACTGGGCTCCTAAAGCATTGTTCCAGAGTCTATGTGGATGCACATGGATTACATAAATTCTCCTGGATACTAAGACTACTCTGTAATCCCAGAAATCAGTCTGATTTCTGGTGCCAAATACTGAGATGCATTACTTAACCTTAAATTTCATTACTTTCCTTAGCAGTATTATTTCCTAAAATTATTGAAATGTAGCTTTCTGTCTTTGACTTCATATCAGAAAACTATTTTGTTTTCTAATGAGAAGATAGCATGGAAGCTGACTATACATTCTCAAGATATCTCTTTCAACAAGCATTAGGTATCTACTTCAATCAGCATTTGAAAGCTATTTCAAAGCTATCTAAATTTTTAGTCAAAAGTGCACTATTTACTCTTGTTTTCTATGATGGCTGTTTTTTAAAAGATGTAAGTTCAGTCATGCACAGTTTAAAAACAGGGTTTATTTTGCTTTTTGTCAGCAGTTGAAATAGAAAATACAAGTGCTAAATTTACTGGTGGCAAGTCATACGTTCATAGTAGACATTTCACACATTTTATACACATATACATGATTTTTCCCCTTTTTTTTTTGTTTTAGCATATATTTAAGACATTATAGGGTCTTACTAAGAGAAACAAAACAAATACTGAATACATCATGCCTTATGAAATAGCCTGCTGTATTATTCTATTGATGATTCATTTGTTTTTGTTTGGTTTCTTCAATGACTGTTAATACAAAAAGACTATGACCTTTTAAAGCTGTTCCAAACATTTTATTGCTTTTTACATGAAGATTTCTTCCCACTTTGTTATAGCAATAAAGAGGTTAATTTAACAGCAATTCAAAAATAAAAGACCCTTTTTTTCCTACCTCTTAAACTTAAGCTGCAATGTCTAGTTTGGGTGCCTTTACCTGCCAAATTGTTGATATTAAGAAAAAATACATATCAATGTTGCAGAAAGGAAAGTTCCATTTTAGGCCTTTTTTCTCATGCCAAAGCACAGGTGCTTCAGATACACCTAATTATAGCAGTAATTAAAGTTATTACCTTACCTGTTTATTCAAGGGCACAAGGACTTCTAATGGGAACAAATCAAGATATAAAGACTTGCTGTCAATTAGGCTTGAAAGCTTGAGGAGATAATGAAGGCGGTTTGGAGTTGGGTTTCAGTTCTGTACAATTACAAAAATAGTAATTCAGCGCCTCTTAGTTTTCCTGGAACCGTCCCAACTACCCAGGAGAAGAAAGACAAGAAGATTACCTGGGTAACATGATCTTAAGGGTACCAGAGAATAATGGTGTTCTCCAGTAGGCACATCTATGGCTGAGGCTGCTGCCAACAGAAGATGGGACCTCCACAAATATAATCCTGTCAACCTGAAAACAACAAATCTGTTCAGCTTCTTGTCACAGATCCTGTCAATAGAGTGCAGGCTGCAGAAGGACAGGTGAAATGTGACTCTGCTGTGGGCAGTGCACTCGTGAGTCCTTGTCCTAGTAAAATGTCATGACATGACTAGTGCTACTTTCACAGAGATGTAATTTAGGACTGACAGTACATTGAAAATATCCTTCTGCTACATGCTTTCTTAGACAATGTGCCTCCATTAAAGTAAGGAAAGAAGAACTATGGCAACTATAGAGCAAGATAAGTGATTTACTGAGCTTCTATACTTGTTCTATCATTGGTTATATCATTTTTAACTTAGCAGGTTCAAAAAAGGTGTGTCATACTGAGGTATTATTTCTATTGGATTGCTTATTCACTTTAATATAACTGTGTACATGCATAAAAATCAGGAGAGAGAACTACAGTTTGTTTGTGTATTACCAGCCAACTGAAAATATCAAGTGTGCATCACTTAATGAATTAGATTAGTCACACATTTTAAATACTCTGTTCTTGCTGTCTGATTTCATTATGTATATTACACTGCAAATTACCAGGAATGTTGCTTGATCAGTTGGAAGGTAGCATATTCCAGTTACAACCATTAATTTTTTTTTTGTTGGAGCTGCCAGTTCCAAATATTAATGAAAACACAAAGTCATTTCTAAAAAGTAACTGCTTGTAACAGTAGAAATTTAATGACAGAAATAAAATACTTACTTTTCCTTTTTGATCTGATAGGTGCAGGCCTGCAAAGAAGGGAAAACGTTAAATGAATATAACGGTCTCCCTTTTATTGCATGTGTCCCACAAATAAAGAAACAAGTTCTATATGCTGACACAGTAAGAATTTACAGCAGCAGGTGCATGGTACCTGGTTAGAATGTGTTCACACAAAAGTGAAACACCGTAATGCTGTTGATTAAAGGTAGGACTGAAATGTGGGATTTTTTTACTTTCACAATATTTTCCCCAAGATAAATTGGAAAATATAGTGTTATACATGCTTCAGAAGCTAGACATACATCATTGAGGGGGATTAGTTTCACTGGCTGAGCCATCCCAGTGGGAAGTTCCTACAGCTTCCACTCCTATGCTTGTATTCCCAAGCATGGTGTCCCTTAAGAGGCCATCAGGAAATAAAAGAGGGCTGATTTTTTATTTAAAGCCAGAATCCTGCAAACAGATATATTCACATATGTGCCATTGATTTCACTAACTTTGCAAGATGCAGAATTCAGACCCAAAAGGTTATGTTAATTCTGCAAAGGGATTTTGAGGAAGCTCTTCAAGGTTAGGGGTGGTGTGAAATAAGGTTCTTCCTTCAGTATTGCTGAAGCTCTTCTGACATTGTCTGGGTCACATTAAAGAAGGTTAGAACCTCAGGGAGAATTTTAGGAGAGAGTTTTATTTACAGATAATTCTCCTTATCTGTTATTTGTTTTCTCTTTTCCTGACGTTCTGCTCTTTTGTTAAAGGAAACATCAGTAAAACCAGACTGTTTTGCATTTTCCTACTGATTACTCCCAACTCAAAGTCCTAATCCCACAGAATCACAGAATCATTTAGGTTGGAAAAGACCTTTAAGATCATCAAGAAATTAGTGAGGTTGTAAACAAGGTTATGATTTTAGTGGAGGAACAAGCAGTAGGAAAAAAATCAGCATTAAGGAAATATGCAACCATTCTGAGATTTATAATTTGTTCATGAAGTGGTAATTCCTCCTTTAAAGTCAAGAGGTTTCAAAGAAATAGTCAAACTTGCAACATTGACGCCAGGACAAACACAATCTCAAAGTCTTCCAATGGAATCACTGGGTTTGATTCCAATTTCCATAGCAACAGAGAGCCAGCTTTTATGAAGTGGCAAAGAAATGTCAGTGGACTTTTCCTGTTATTAAAAATTCAAAGTCTTCATGGGGAGGTGAGGTAGCAAAGTATTACTAAGGGAAGCCCTGAAACTTGGCAAACATACAGACAGCTAAGTATAAACTTCCTTCTTTAACTACTTAGTTTATCTAGCCTAGGGCCTAAAATACGGATGCATGAACACAGGAGTAGAAGTCACTCTATTTGCTGTCAACAGGAGGCTACTTCTTCAAGAAATGTCTGTAGCTAGGCAATAGTAAATAGAAGGAATAAAACAGCTGATCTGAGTTCACATCTGTGATAGACATATGCATTTCACAGTTTATTCTCTGACATAAAAGTCCTACGTTCCAGCTCCTACTCCGTCAGTCATGTATGTACACATGTGTAATATTTTACATTAAACTGCTGTTAGTCTAAAAATAAACCAAAACCAAACATTAACAAGGAGTAGAAATTTTCATACTCTGTTAGGGTAAGGATGGGCTAATGGTTCGGGGCTGCTACATTTTGGTCAAGTACTCTAATTCGTGTAATTTAAAACATTCCCTAAGTTGAAGAGTGAACTTCACAATGAGTAAGTCCCTTTTAGGATCTTCTGCAGGTGCCCAGCAGCTTCAAATGAATTTTCTCAATGTGCATTGCACCATGATGGCAGCATAGAGGGAGACGCAGGCTGAGCAAAGCCACAACTATAGAGTTTCTGATTCTTCTAGAGTCAGAAGAAGTAGGCTTTCCATCACATTTACTTTCTTACTATGAGTACTTTAGATTATAATTTCCTCCAGGCAGGGATTAATCTGTTTATTTTAGAGTGAGATCTTCCACATACCATAATTCTCCAACATTCTCAAAGCAGGAGTAGAAAACAGAATGTATATGACATTTATGGTAGAATTATTTTTTAATACCTTATCTTATCATTGTGAGCTATGGAGTCAATGTATCCATGCAGAGCTCACCTTTTTGTTTTCTGGGTTTGTTTGGGTTTTTTTTTTTTTTGTTTGGTTGATTTTTAAGGAGGTTCTTTCCCTCTCCCTCAAGTATATCTGACTCACTATATTTTTCCTTTTTGTATCACTATATTATTCCTTTTTGTACAAGTACAACAAACCTCAGTATATTCTTAGTAACTCAATCATGTGAAAGCATTTTAAAAATGCTCTGCATTCCACAGTATTAGTCTTATGACAAATAACATAGAGTTGTCATTGTTGATAAAGTTAGCAAAAATAAAAACATATACTGTCTACATTTCCTTATTTTGCTTGAAGATCTTTTTTCCAGGGTTATTGTGATATGAAGTCTTCTCAGACAAACTTGACTTTATTTGTTTATTAGTGTGAAAAAATACCAGTCATTCTAGAGAAAATCCCTCTTTGTTTCAATACTGAATTATTTGCACTATGTACTTCTCTGATGACACCTATTCCCACTTAAGTGCCACAAAAAGAGAATGGAGAATAGTAAGACATGAGGTCCAAGAGCACTTATAGCAGACATCATGACACGTTATGTAACATTAAGCATCTGGGAAACCCCTGATTATTATCTGGAGTGTCAAAATATCTCCAGACTGCAAAAGGAAAGTGCCGCCTGCTTTCTCACTTTGTTTTTTAAATATTCCATGCACTCTTTGAAGGCAGTCCTATGACAGCAGACAACAAACTGAACTTCAAAGAAATAATGGATTCTGACATACTGCAAGCTTTTTTTCACTTTCTTTGAATTTTCACTCTCCAGTTTTACACTCTCCTGAAGCAAGAGGCAATCTGCCAAAAGGGCACAACTTGAACCGGTCAGCAAGTGGATCTCTGATTCCTTTTCATGTTACGGAACTGAAAGTGATAGATATTATATTCTCCTTCAGTTTAAAAGTGCTCTTGATTTGTGCATGTAAAAGGGGCAAATAGAATGATTTTCCCATATGCTTCTCTTGCAAAGGTGGGAGACCATTTTCGTTACCGTTATGATCTAGGTACTTTTTCCTTCATGATCAAAATTTTCTTTATATAATAAACAAACACGAATATGCTGACCACAAGAAACAGTGCCTTTAAAATAAATTTAGGGAATATGGGCAGTCAGATAATTGCTGGCCATCCCCAGAAGTGTTGCAGCTGTTCATATATGGACTAAACTTTGTAAGGTTCTAAACACTGCACCTCTCTTGGCCTCATATTGCAAAGGCAGCTCTCTAAGAAACGTGGGTGGTTGTATTATGTTCTTCTGCTGCAGTAGATCAGGGATTAAAGATCAATATAAGCAGCTTTGATGTTTCAAAGTCATTTGCCTAAACACATACTACAGATACAGGACAAGAATGGAGTTTGTCATATACTCCTCTCTCCTAGAGAGAAGCTTAAAGTGCCCTCTTACACAGTGCAATTTACCCTGAGTGCAGATTGCATTACAAAAGGGTGAATGGCCTCTACAAGGCAGCTATTCCCACTCCTTTGCAGATGCGTAGGGAGTGAGTAATGTCTGGCTATGACCCTTGCCCCGACATGCTGACCAGCACAGCCTGGCTGGTGCAGAGAGAAGAAATCATCTGTACCAGGTAAAAGGCTAATGCAGTTTATTTTCTTCCTGGAGCAAGGGGTAATCAGGGACTATATTGTGACTCTTTGAGTCATGGTTCAGTCCCTGATCTCTGGAGACAGAGAACTGCTAGGGATAATTCAGCAGTGTGCTCCATGAAAGCAAGATGTTAAATACAGTACTGAACATTGCATTTTAACGACTGGAAAAACTACCAAAAAATGTGCAGAAGATGTATGCCAAATGGCGCAGATTATTTTCTTCTGGTTGACTTTTCTTCCTTTGCAACTGCAGCATGCTGTGCCTTGCCCGTGTTCCTGCATTGTCCCAGACTATTACCAAACAATCTAATCATCCCTAAAACTGCATTGGTTGCAACTTTCAGCAATTATTCTTCTAAAATAAAGACTATTTAATAAAAAATTTATGTTTTCCACAAAAATTAAAATATTAGCTCAGGTTTATCCATTTTAAATACATTTTTTTTTCATCTTATTCCTAATAAGAGTTCTTATAGGATAACCTTCACCTAAAGCCAAAGTCTTTGTTAACACAGCTCTATCTGTATATGAATAATTACAAAATTGGAGTTCAGATGTTCTTTAAATAATAGTTTTTTCCAGGTTTTTATCTCTCTGAAAAATATTTTAATTTATGATGTTATTTTATTTCAAATTGTATAACAAAACTCTTTCAAATGTTGATTTGCAGCCACCAGTATGTACAAACAAATTAACTAATTTTTTTCCAGTGTTGTAAGACCAAGAATAGTCACTGAAAGTTTTGCTGGAGTGACATCGTGGACAAGAGATACAAATCTCAATTTATAGATTTGCCGATATCCTCGTGCAAAAGTTCCTGAATGCAAATTATTATTCACTAACGTGTTCTAGTGCAGTTAATGAGAATGCTTGAAGGAGTGTAGATTACTTGTATGATAAACATATTGCGAGGTCTGGCCAATATACATGAGGCAATATTATATCAAGCAGTGGAGATTCTCTGTCAGATAGGCATATCTCTGTTCCCCTCAGGGTAATGATCATTCAAGGGTGTGTCTAATGCATCACAGTACTTCTATTTTTTTCACTCTGAAAGAGTATAGGGAGATTTAGCAAGTGTGCAGTACCAGGCCTGCTTTTGCTGTTGTTCATTAGGGATCAGGCAGACAGTTTCCTTCTCTAACACCACTTTACTGCGGTTTTCAAACAGACACTTCACACTTTGTGTGAACACCAACCATAATTTCTGTCACCATTTGTTAAGATACAAAAAATCCTCCTAAGGCTACTGCTGAAACTTCAGCAGTTAATATTCAAAACATGAAAATCTAGGCTTGGATTCTAATTTGCTACTGATGCAATATTAAAGCAATATATGTATAAAATATTAATGCTGTATTTGTTCTGAATTTATTTTATTTAATTTTTTACACATGGATAAAACCCTTGTGGCCTTAAAACAACATGTCTCATTTTCAAGGATGTCCTAGGGGGCAAACAGACAAGAATATACACATAGCTTGGAAACCTGAACAATAGTGTGGTAGAGGAACTGTTTTGAAAGATATACTCCTTCCTGAGAAATAAGGGTTTTGCTGATAAAAATAAAAATGTTGTCTTATCTGTTTGACCAGTTGATAGGATATAATTTCTAATACTACACCCTTGAACCCATCCATAGAAGAAGAAGCCTGCAGACAACCTGGAGATAAGGTCCTTCACTTATTCCATCAGAATCAAGAAAAAACTCAAATTTATTTTTCTGACAGAGACTTCCTTTGCAATAATCAGATTGAAATCATGCGTAAGAAGTTTTGTGCATTCTAATTGTTCTGATCAGGAAAGGAATTTTCTGGTAATTCTGGCTTTATCTGTAGTGCTGTCCAAGTCTGACAGTTTAAAAATAAATAACTTGAAGTTTTATACTCAGAATTAGATTAATTAACAATGTATTTGTACAGTTCAGAAAATGCTAAGTTCTTGTAAGTATAATTTTTTAATTTTCTCCTCACAAGTATGAAGATAGAATATGCTGTGCCATATTTAACGTTCATAGCACCCTGTCCCACTGAACCCTCACATTTATTTAGAGATTTGGAGAGAAATAAAAAGAAACCTTTTTGTCTGTTTCTCTGTGTCCAGTGCTTAGCTACATTCAGCTGTAATCAGTAAAGTTTCTAACTATCAGCTCAGTGAAGTCCTGGAACAGCAGTGGTGACAAAAATAATGAACTAGATTTGAAATGGGGTTTAATAAGGTTATGAAAAAGATCATATGATGTGACTTCCTGGAATATCAGCATCCTGAAACTGATGATCTCAACCATCACTCCCAGACCCACGTTCCTAAAGTTGAAAGGCTTTTTGCATTTAATATTTGAGTTGCTAAACTGTATAAAAATCCTAATACTACTTTCTTTTCTTAAACTCTCTCATTTCTGAAATCAAGGCACTACATTCTGATTTTTACACACACCACTGCAATGTGGGTTATATAACGATATAGTTATAAAAAGTACTTTTATAATGATTGAAACAAGGGCTCTAATCTGCTCATATTCCAAGCTAAACGTGATAAAAAACTCCTGGTAAGCTACTTGAGGTACAAAGACTGAAGTTCTGCACAAAATTTTCGAAGTGACAGAGTAACAAAAACTAAGATGTGTTTAAGATATTGTTCATTCTTTTTTTTAAATCAATTCAGGAATTATGAATTGTCAACTGTCTGTCAGCTGTCTATGACATTAACATTGTGAATGATCTAAGCAAATATTCTTATATTTGCAGTGCAAATAAGTAGGTGGCTTATTCAAAGATCTTTAAGATGTGGAGGAACCTTGAGTTTTCTACCCTCAGAGTATTAACAGTAACAGTAATCCTTATTCATTTCAGCTAAAAGTTACTCTTAGTGTCTTTGCATCCTTTTTTTATGGAGATAGCAGCCATTGGAAACAGTTGTGTAAGTGACAGATTTCATGGCCTTCTTTGCCTCAAAGATGCCTTCATAGTGAAAAGTACAGACTTTCAGAAGGGAGCAAGGAAGCAAGGAGACATGTCTGGACCTAGCTAGGGACTATTCATCTCAAGATCTCTATTATAAGAAAACAGAGAATGAACAAGTAATAAACTATGAGGAAATTTAAACATCAGGATGCACAGGTTTAACATAAAAACTGTTCTGTTAAGCAGAGTTGGATCTTGCATAGGAAATAAAACAAAACAATGAAAAATTAATTAGCTATTTGAATTAAAAGATAATAAAAAGGAGCAGTGGTACTGAATCTATATTGAAAAAATAAACCTAAATCTGTTCCACAAACTAAAGTAACATCTAGTTTCAGTTTTCAATGGCCATGTCAATGCCGAATGTGAAAAAAAACACAGGATCACCAGTGAATTAAGAAAACACAAAAGAAAATTCAAGGATTTAAAGCAGAAGCAAAGCTCTAGCAGTTTAATGAACTAAAATCAAATCAGATTGCATGATGTCATTGTATAAATCTGAAAGATCTACCATATGAAATTGCAAGATCTTGAATTAAATCTTTTAAACATACCTGTCAAGTCACAAATCTACAGTTTTAATGCAAACTAGAAAATGTTTCGTAATTTGAGACAGTGCCATAAAAATGGTCAAGGTACTACTATAGATTCCCCTTAATTTGATTCCCATTTTATGCAAGGCATCAAAAGGAAATACACAAAAGGAAGGGTCTTAAGTAACAAGATCTTAGGTAACTACAGAGCTCAAGAGGCTCACTTCACTATGTGGTTGTGTACCACTGCTGTATTTGGAAGCCATAGTAACTTCTTCATATGGAATTAATCTGAGTGGGTTTGGTAGGTTAACCTTGGCTGGCTGCTAGATGTCTACCCAGCTATTCTCTTGCTGACCATCCTCAACAGGACAGCAGGGAGAAAAGCCATAGATGAGGACAAAGATAGGAAGAGGAGTCAGGAGTGACTGCCCTGATCAAAACACACTTAAATTGGGCAAAATTAATCTAATTCATTGCTAATTACAAATAGAGTAGGGTAGTGAGCAATAAAGACAAAACTAAAAAAGACTTCTGCATCCCACCCCAGTCTTTCTATGCTCAGTCTTAACTCCCTCATTCCTACCTCTTCAGTCTCTCCTACCCCCACTTCAAGAGGTGCAGGTGGGCAGGGAATGGAGGATGTGGACAGTTTTTAACAGTTCCTTGCTGCCAATACCTTGCTGTGTAAACAAAATACAATGGTTTGTGTCTATTTTAAAAAGCATATCAAGTTCTTATAGCTACTCTAACTTATCCATGTTGATTGGCATATGTGTATTTAGTTCTAGGTTGTGTCATAAGCATATACTCAATACATCTCTTCCTGGAAAAAATAAGTATTAAAAACAACGGATGTGTGATATAAGTTAATATCTTCTTCAATGACTAGTTACTTAAATAGTTCGTAGGTTTTCTCATTTCATTTTTCTTAACAGGAACTAAAATTATCTGTTTTGTAGCTTTGTTGATTGTAGTGGTCTGATTATTTTAATTAATTATTTGAGTGGAATAAAGGGTTAGGCCTTTAGATGTCTGGGGCAGGGTCTGCATAAAGCAACAATGCTCTAAACAGATATCTGAGATCGCTGAGAATTCAGAAATAGAAGACTTGATGAGTTTTATACTAGATTGGTAAGACACCACTTCCATGCTACGTTGTGTGATGTTTTCATATTAGAATGGTTGTGTTAAAGTGCTGGAGTCTGAAATAATATTTTTTAAAATAATTGATAAGGTGTAGATATTCTCTCAAACTTCCTTATGTTGCATCAGTACAGTTACCATACTGTCAGATTAGGAGAATACCTTCGAATTGTTCTAAATTAACTCCTTTTTCATGCACTCCTAAGGATATCTTCTATTAAGACTACAACCAATACAAGCTCCTTTATGTTAAGAGGAGTTGGGACTAGTAACATGTTTCATGTTTGGAGGACATTCTTAAAATACCTGTATTCATCGCTGAAGAGAACCTGTCTTCCTCGTGTTATTTTGCAGTGTCCCACACTTAAAATAGTAAATATCTAAAGACAAACAAAGCAAGTCCAATTTGGTGCTGCAGAAAATATTGCTACTTTTTAAATGTCAAGATTGTTGCCACTTTGTTGTTTGTTGTTGCTGTTTAAGAGAAACTCCTCTGGTTGCAAACACACTATTTTGCAAATATTTCCTTCCTTTACTGCTCAATGCCTTATTTTGTTAAGCCTTGCATGAAAGGCAGCAAAAGTCTGTCAACAGGGGCTTATCTTTCCACATTTTTATGAAACATGTTACATGCGTTAAGCGTTAAAGAAAGGTAATAAACAGTGCCCTAGCTAAGGACAGGAAGATGCCAGAGAACAGTTTTAATTTTCTAAAACACCTAACAAGAAGTGAAAGATTTGCTCACCACTCAAATCTTAAAAAAAGAAAGTACTAGTTTCATACTTAAAGCCAGAGGTATTTATGAATGCTGAAAACAAATATCACATTTCTTTAATAAATTGTCCTGACTGATGATAACAATAAATAATTTTTGAGTCATCAGAGAAGAAATAATAGAAGTGAGTTTATAATAAACACTTCAGAACTGCTGAGATTGCATTTTAAACACTGATAAGTACTTACTGGATGAATAAGAGCATTAGAAAAATGCATTCATACACAGTAGAAAATGTTAAATTGTTTATTTCATCACTAGATTTTTATTTCAGTAACCCTTCTCTCTCTTCTGGTGTGGGTGTACACAATTTTTGTTGGCATGGTTTACATGGCTAACCAATGGTTATGAAAAAAGTCAATAAATCAATAGCAATTGTTATGATAACAAGAAAAGGGACACTGTGGAATGGCAGTTGTAACATTATGCATGAGTAAAGCCATGACTTGTTTGGGTCTATTAAGCTAGTGTTTATCTACAATTACATAAGGAATTCAGTCATAGAGATGGAAGCTGACAATTACAATCTAATAATCAACTTACGATTCCATAAAGATATAATAAAGGTTAAAAGAAACACTCTATATCTTTGCAGAGTTACAAATAGCTCTACAAACAGTATTGATGTACCTTTTTTCATTTGTCATGTAAAAAGTGAAACTGTGTAATATAGATCACTGTATAGTAATAGGAAAGTAATGTGAGAAATGAAGAAAGCTTAATACTCCTAAAATATATTGGACTGAAATTCAGGTAGAATGAAGACATATTTTTCAAGGAATAATTAGTTGACTATTCTGTTTACAGTCCTATCAACCTTCTCTGAAGAGACCTAGAGGTCTCTTTAGAGGAGGTGGTTAGAGACTTGCTTACCCAGCTAGACACAAACAAGTCTACGGGGTCAGATGGGATCCATCCAAGAGTATTGAGGGTGCTGGTGGGTGTGCTTGCCAAACCTCTTTCCATAATATCCCAGCAGTCCTGGCTGACTGGGGAAGTTCCACTTGACTGGGGGCTGGCTGATGTTGTGCCCGTCTACAAGAAGGGTCAGAGGGAAGAACCAGAAAACTACAGGCCTGTCAGTCTGACCTCAATGCCCGGAAAAGTCATGGAACAGGTGATCTTGAGTGCTACCATGAAGCACATGCAAGAGAACCAAGTGATCAGGCCCAGTCAACACTGGTTCATGAAAGGCAGGTCTTGCCAAACTAATCTGATAGCCTTCTATGACAAAGTGACCCGCCTGCTGGATGAGATTAAGTGTTTAGAGATATGATTTAGTATTGGGCAGGTATAATTGGACTTGATGATCTCAAAGGTCTTTTCCAACCTAGGGGTTCCATGGTTCTATGATTCTGCTTTCAGGTAAACTTCGGTGTCATTTTTTTGACATTTTGACACCATCATTGTTTCTTTTAAAAATAATAAACAAAATTTTTTCCTTTTTTAACTGAAAATGAACTCAATTAGTGTTTACAAGAGCTGGGGTTGTTTAGCCTGGAGAAGAGGAGGCTGAGGGGAGACCTTATTGCTCTCTACAACTACCTGAAAGGAGGCTGCAGAGAGGAGGGAGCTGGCCTCTTCTCCCAAGTGACACGGGACAGGACAAGAAGTAATGGCCTCAAGCTACACCAGGGGAGATTCAGACTAGATATCAGAAAGAAATTTCTCACAGGAAGGGTCATTGGGCACGAGAACAGGCTGTCCATGGAGGTGGTTGAGTCACCTTCCCTGGAGGTATTTAAAAGATGGGTAGATGAAGTGCTCAGGGACATGGTTTAGTGGCAGACTGGAATAGTTGGACTTGATGATCCTGGAGGTCTTTTCCAACCTGGTGATTCTACGATTGTATGATTCTACAATACTGCATTTCCTTTGGCTGGATAATCAATTATCTTATTAAGAAAGCTACTGGGTTAGTCTGACATGATCTGCCTGTGGTGAACCCAGGATGCATTTTATCCCATTTTCCATCTATCTGGTTTTCTAGTTATTAATAGAAAGTTACATTGGACATGATGTGGACTTCTGTTAGATTCATAGTTAACTATCTCACACCCTGAAGTGCATTTAAGAATACATCTACTGATAATGGAAATGTACAGTGCATTTCTTTTACCACAATAATTGTATCATGAATATGACAGACTGCTTGTGACTCATTACTTGCATTTACACAGTATGATGTCATTGCTGAAGAAACATGAAACCTTAACCATACTGTAAAATAGACAAACATATTTGAATTTAAAGTAAAACACTTTATTGTGTTAATGAGAGTCTGCTTGATTGTGAATGTAAAGACCTCAAAGAATGAAATTGTTCATGGTTAACCTGATTATGTCTTATCTCTGTTTTGAAGCACTTACTCATGCTTCCTGCAACATTCTTTAGTCAAATAAAAAAAAAAAAGAAAGGAAAAAAGAAAAGTTTGTTTCTTTCTTTCAAGTGGTTTTCTCATTATGAGAAGTGAGAAGGATGATTCTGGTACGGAAGCACAGCTGGCTCGAGACATTTTAGCCTCCCTAGGGTATTCTGGCAGCTGTTCTGAAAGTTGCACAGGCCCATAGGTCTCATGTCATATCTACTAGATCATGTGCATGCCTGTAGTGCCACAGCGAGCTTGTATGTTCATTCACCAGAATCATTCCAGGAAGATGTCACATTCTAATTATAAAAAGAAAATTTAAGTAATACAATGCAGTCACACGTTCTGTTAATACTTGGTATACAAATATTTAGAACAAGGACTGTTATAGGTCAAGTAACAAAAATTGACATATAAGTTTTTTAAATTTCTCAAAAATCTCACATGAATTTTTAACGTGCTCTTAAAGAAGGTACTGAGAAACTCTTACACATTTGCAGTGGGTAACACAGTAACAACGGCCTCTATTGCTATTAAGCTATCACTGTGACAAGAAAACAACAAGAAGTTTCTGAAAAGTCATCTATGAAATAAAGTAAGTATTCTTAAAATCTTGTCAGACTTCAAGAGAAAAGGACTTCCATTTGGAAAAAAAAGCTGTATATCACATCTAAATGATTCGGTTAGGGGTATTAATGGCAAAACTATCCATGTCAATCTCAATTGCCATCATGAGGTACAGAGTGGAAGACACAGTAATTAGGAATTAGAGCTGTGGTAGCTGCATACTGGATAATTTTGGAAGAGAAAGTACATTTAATTTTTATGTCTGTACTTTATCCCTTTTTGATATGCAGTGCTTAAGTGCCCATTTTAAATAGCATTACTTTTCTGAACAGAAGACTTACTATTTTATATGAAGAGCCAAATCTTCAGATGCTATGAATACATCTAAATTTCCTACAATCAGGGGTGCTACATTCACCTTAAACTTTGAAACAATATTATAAAGTTTTGAGTCCTTCCGTTTCCTTCCTTTCCCTTCCCAAAATTTTCATTTCAAAAACAGAGAATGTGCTTACTTGTAGCAAGAAAGGAAACTTAATACATTACTCTATGATGTTTCTGTACCTGATTTTCCCAGTGCTTTTTATGGTAGCGTTCTTTGAAACGGTGTCAACGAAAATTGCACAAAGTCAGTGTCCTCTAAAACTTAGCAAAGGTAGGACAGAGACCATGTGTGGCATACTGCATTATCATACTGGTAATCTTAGCAGTTCTGATTCTAAGGAAACAGCATTAGACCACTATAGAAATGAATCAATATTAAAGACTGCATGGTTATGTATACACACATATGCTTGTACATATGCATATACAGTATCTCCAACTATACTATGATTGGAAACAGTAATTTCTGTTGTGATAGGAGATAGGTCTCTTTAGTATTTCTCAAACAATAGTAAAATTGAAAGTCTGGGTCTGGTAAGCAGAAGTACAAAGTAGGTTGTGTTGGTTGGGGTAATTTCCATTTTGAATATTCCACTCTGAGTACAGAAAGAAACAGAACTGTCCAGATATACCTGAGATCTTCACTTTGTGCACCTTGAAGAAAACAATGTTAAAATATTAAAAGTAGGTAATAAGTAGCTTCTATAAGTGATTCTATAAGTGATATAATTACAGTGATTCATAAAAAAAAGGGTAAAGAAGAAAATCTCAGATTACTCAGACCTCTAGAAAATGGATGCGCTAAAGAGAAAAAAAATTATCTTTGAAAGATTAAAAATATTTTGAATTTTTTTCTTTCCAATTATTTGAAAACTAGAAAAGGAAATTAGCATGTATGCTTTCTGGCCAAAAAAAATAATATTTTTATCCAGGTTTTACAGTATCTCAAAAAATTCTTTGCGAATTTAGTTATACAACAGTTGAGTTCTATGGAATTTTGTATTATTTGGTTTCACAGAATCACACAGAATCACAGAATAACCAGGTTGGAAGAGACCCACCGGATCACCGAGTCCAACCGTTCCTACCAAACACTAAACCATATCCCTCAGCACCTCGTCCACCCGTGCCTTAAACACCTCCAGGGAAGGTGACTCAACCACCTCCCTGGGCAGCCTGTTCCAGTGCCCAATGACCCTTTCTGTAAAGAATTTTTTCCTAACGTCTAGCCTAAACCTCCCCTGGCGGAGCTTGAGGCCATTCCCTCTTGTCCTGTCCCCTGTCACTTGGGAGAAGAGGCCAGCACCCTCCTCTCTACAACGTCCTTTCAGGTAGTTGTAGAGAGCAATGAGGTCACCCCTCAGCCTCCTCTTCTCCAGGCTAAACAACCCCAGCTCTCTCAGCCGCTCCTCATAAGGCCTGTTCTCCAGCCCTTTCACCAGCTTTGTTGCTCTTCTCTGGACTCTCTCCAGAGCCTCAACATCCTTCTTGTGGTGAGGGGCCCAGAACTGAACACAGTATTCGAGGAGCGGTCTCACCAGTGCCGAGTACAGAGGGAGGATAACCTCCCTGGACCTGCTGGTCACGCCGTTTCTGATACAAGCCAAGATGCCATTGGCCTTCTTGGCCACCTGGGCACACTGCTGGCTCATATTCAGTCGGCTGTCAACCAACACCCCCAGGTCCCTCTCCTCCAGGCAGCTTTCTAGACAGACTTCTCCTAGTCTGTAGCACTGCATAGGGTTGTTGTGCCCCAAGTGCAGGACCCGGCATTTGGCCTTGTTAAACCTCATGCCATTGGACTCTGCCCAGCGGTCCAGCCTGTTCAGATCCCTTTGCAGAGCCTCCCGACCCTCCAGCAGATCGACACTTCCACCCAGCTTAGTGTCGTCCGCAAACTTGCTCAGGGTGCACTCGATGCCTTCATCCAGGTCATTGATGAAGACATTGAACAGGGCTGGACCCAGCACTGAGCCCTGGGGAACCCCACTTGTCACTGGCCTCCAGCTGGATTTCACACCATTTACCACCACTCTCTGGGCCCGGCCATCCAGCCAGTTTTCCACCCAGGAGAGTGTGCGCCTGTCCAGCCCAGAGGCTGACAGTTTCTCAAGCAGAACGCTGTGAGAAACTGTGTCAAAGGCTTTGCTGAAGTCCAGGAAGACCACATCCACAGCCTTTCCCTCATCCAGTAGCCGGGTCACTTTGTCATAGAAGGCGATCAGGTTAGTCTGGCAAGACTTGCCTTTTGTGAACCCATGTTGACTGGGCCTGATCACCCGGTTCTCTTGCATGTGCTTCATGATAGCACTCAAGATCACCTGTTCCATGACTTTCCCTGGCACTGAGGTCAGACTGACAGGCCTGTAGTTTCCTGGGTCCTCCCTGCGGCCCTTTTTGTAGATGGGCACAACATCAGCCAGCCTCCAGTCCAGTGGGACTTCCCCAGTCTTCCAGGACTGTTGGAAGATGATGGAAAGGGGTTTGGCCAGCACATCCGCCAGCTCCTTCAGTACCCTAGGGTGAATCCCGTCCGGCCCCATAGACTTGTGACTGTCCAGTCGGGCTAGCAAGGCTCTGACCACCTCCTCTTGGATCATGGGAGCCTCATTATGCTCCTCTAGCTCCTGGGTTTGTACACAGGCGGAACGACCCTCCTTACGACTAAAGACTGAGGCAAAGAAGGCATTAAGTACCTCAGCCTTTTCCTCATCCCCTGTTACTGTTGTCCCTTCTGTGTCCAATAGGGACTGTATGGTCTCCCTAGTCCGCCTTTTATTATTTATATATTTGTAGAAAGATTTTTTGTTATCTTTCACTGACTTGGCCAATCCAATTTCTAGCTGAGCCTTAGCCCTTCTGATTTTTTCCCTACACAATTTCACTTCCCTCCCCTTCCCCTTTGCATTTGTTTCTAAGTAATCATGGAGAGTTTTTTAACATCAATTTTGCATTCCATTTTTAAGAAAGTAAAACCTTCATCTGAAGCTAATAAACTATCTTTTATTATTATAAACATGCTCTTTTCTTGGAAATTTTATTCCACAAGATTAATTTTTTTTTTAGGTTAATAAATACAGTTAATTATGTATGAACATGTACAGTCTTCTGAGGTGATTTAAAGATCACAAAAGCATTTTCCCATAGTCAGTCTTAGCTTCTTCATATTGAACTTTCTTCATACTTAGCATTCTCAAGTTCTCTGATGGAATATTTTCATAAATGCATGATCACTTAAAACTAAGAGAAGCATGACAAACTCTTTCAAAGAGAAAAATATTTCTTACAGGTATTTTAGGTTTAGATGGTTGCGTATTAGATATTTTCCTTCAGGAAGTAATTTCTACTCAGATACTGTTGGCTTACAAATATCTCAGTAAGGAAAAATGTTATGATAACTTTTGGAAATAATGTAGACCAATCAGAAACACTTTATAAAACACTTATCAAAGATGTCCAACATTTTTCTGGATTTGTTTGCTTGTGTCTTTTAATAGTATTGTGTTAAATTGAGAAGTCTGCTTCTTAAGGTTCAACTTGTGTGAAGTATCCTTCTATCTGCCGTCATTGTTATTGTGATGTCGTAAACACAGCTCTTTAAGTAGGAAATCAACAAAAATAGTGCATGAAGCACTTGAGGGGAAAAAAGTAAATGGGTCAGATACTCAGCTGTATGACCTATGGATGCAGTGAAGGCAGTTTTTCAAAGCTTCATGTGACCTCTTGGTCTCTTGAAATTTGCTGCAATTCAGTTTACAAAGAAAAAACTCTATCTTATGCTACATAAGTTAGATGTTAAGATTTCTGTGAAACCTCTTTATGGAGGATGAAGCGGTATGACACTCTCTCATTCCCACCAGTCCTATCAGCAGCAATAAGCCATTTAATAGAGGTGCAGTTATACCTATTCCAACTGTTTTATACTAGTGAAGAATTGCCCTAAATTATCTCCCATCTGTCTCTGGATTAAATTGCCCTGATATTTTTAGACAGACATTTGAAATTATGAAAGACGAAATTAAAATGCAGAAAATATCAAGACAGTGCAAAGAAGATATTGATGACACTACTTTCTGAGAGGAAAAGCTTCAGTTTTGGAACATGCTGGTTAAGATGTATCTGATCTTGAATCTAGCTGGATGAAGCAGGAATTTCTTTTGATTCGTGTGCTTTATACCAAGAATATAATATTATTGTACATAGCAGCATATTTTTATACAGAAATTCTAGAATCAGGCCAATAATTTCAATTGAAGGTAAAAATTATCTCTTAAAAGAACATCTGGTCTTGATATCATAATTTAATACAATAGACAATAAGAAGATGCAGACTGAGTTCCCTATAGGGTGAGAAGATAACTTAAAATCTTCTCATGTTGTGTGTTCTTTCCCTCTTTACCATTCATTCTTCTTTTGTCCAGTTTTAAACAGTGGTATTCATAAATGCTGGTCATACTTGCTACCACATAAACCTACCAAACAAGCAAAAAACATTTCACTTAAAGGTCATACAAGCAGTACAGTAGAGTATTCAGTGTGTTTATCTATTTTGCCACATCAGGTCTTTAGATCATATGCTTCTTAAAGTAGATTCTTTGTTTAGCATACTTAAATGTTGTAAATTCAGTAATCTGGAGAAATAGAAATAGCTAAATGTGAAGAAAATAAATTATGTATTCATTTCAGTATTTTGAATTGGAACCTGTTCAACATCATAATGTTTAACATTTTTAATGGAGTTTTTGAAAGAGCTTGAAGACATCACCAGAAAAACCCACAATACAGATAAAATAAGGAAGGGAGAGACAAATCAGCTGAAAAAATATTATTTAAGTTTTTTGTATTTGATTCAGGAGGAAAGGACACATACTGGAGAAATGTGCAATTCTTTCCACTCAAAATAGACTGTGGACTACAATGAACAAATGCGTATTTGTATTCAGGTTGATAACTATCATCATCACTGGTAGAATACAAGCAGAAAAGTGCTAGACTTGATCAAGTGCAAAATGCATATCTTAATACTTACATTAAATGTTTTGTTGTTGAATGAAGTGAAATACTAAGTCTCATAGTGGAACACACTTCCTAGTAATCCATTTGAAGACATTCATATACTGTTCCAGACTCCAGCTACTCTTTTACCATACACTCTGCTCCTTCAGCTTGAAGGAACTGATGTTGAAGTCTTGAAGTTGAAGCCTTGATGTCTAGTCTGGGTAGATACATAGCTCATCCTAAGCTGTAGTACTTACTTGAGATTCATTGGCTCAGTGCTTAAAGGACAGATAGTTTTCTACCACCACGTCTAGTGTATAGCTGTGCAAAGATCAAGGGAAAGAACTGCTAGCAATGACAGTTGTATAGACTGCTAGCTGCTTGGGAAAGTGATTCGGTCCAGCTGTATAATTATTGATGCCTCTTCCGCATTAAGTAGCTCTGCTAATGATAGAATCATAGAGTCATTAGCTCCAGCTCTACCTGTCTACTACTACTATAACATGTCCCCAAGCACCTCAGATACCCATTTTTTAAACATCTCCAGGGATGGTGGCTCAACCACTTCCCTGAGCAGTCTGTTCCAGTGCTTGATAACACCTTCTGTGAAGAAATTTTTCATAATGTCCAATCTAAACTTCTCCTGACACAGCTTGATACCATTCCCTCTTGTCTTACTACCTATCACTTGGGAGAAGAGACCTGCACTCAACTTTCTGCAGCCTCCTTTTAGGTAGCTGTAGAGAGCAATAAGGTCTGCTATCAGCCTTCTCATCTCCAAGCTAAACAACCCTACTTCCCTTGGTCCATCCTTATAAGACTTGTTTTCCAGCCCTTTCGTCAGGGGACCAAAATGAACACAGTATTTGAGGTGCAGCCTCATCGGTACAGAGTACAGGGGGAGAATCACTTCCCTGGTCCTACTGGCCACGCTGTTTCTGATTGAAGCCATGATGCTCTTGGCCTTCTTGGACTTCCCCAAGCCTGTAGAACTGCGTGGGGTTTTTGCGCCCCAAGTGTGGGACTCTGCACTTGGCCTTGTTAAACCTCATCCCATTTGCCTCAGCCTATGAATCCAGCATGTTCAGACCCCTCTGTAGAGCCTCCCTGCCCTCCAACAGATCGACGCTTCCACCCAGTTTAGTATGATCAGCAAACCTGCTAAGGGATGCATTTGATCCCCTCATCGAGACCATTAATAAAGGTAATGAACAGGAATAGGCTCAGCACTGAGCCCTGGGGAACACCACTTGTGACCAGCTTCCAGCTGGATTTAGCTCCATTCACCAGCCGTCTAACCAGTTTTTAACCCAGCAGAGAGTACACCTGTTCAGGCCAGTGGTAGCCAGTTTCTCAAGCAGGATACTGTGAGATACTGTGTGAAAGGCTTTACTAAAGTTCAGGTACACTACATCCACAGCCTTTCCCTCATCCACCAAGCAGGTCACGTGGTCACAGAACGTGATCAGGTTAGTTTGCCAGGGCCTGTCTGTCATAACCCATGCTGAGGGGGGTGATCCAGCAGTGTTCCTGAACTTGAAAGTCTTGTTACTATTGTACCTAGCAAGATGGAGAATTCTGTAGTTATTAATTACCTTTCACATTCCAACAAAATGCGATCCTGTTCAAGTGAAAGTCTCTTCACAAGATTTTTCCCAAGCTCAGCAAATATCTTACATAGTGTATTTGTAATGACACTGTTTGAAAAGTTAAAGGCCTATGAATCAGAGATAACCAATTTGATTATCCTCCATGGAGGTTTTTTGTCTTTTCTGGCCATTCTAGGGATGTATCTGACCCTGGTTCCCCCCCAGAGCCTGATCCCAACCCCCACCCACAGGCTGTCAGCCTTGGCCTTTCCCAGTCCCCAGGATGTTCCTTCTGCCCGGGGCTGGGGCTGCCCCTTGCTGCCTTGCTCCTCTCTGGGGGGAGGGATGGGCTGCCTGACCCTGCCCTGCCCTGCCATCCCCCGTGAGAACCTCCATAGTCCTTGGGAGGATTGCCAGTAGCCCAAAGAAGCACCTGACCCTTGCAATGGACTGACTGAGAGCTCAGACAGGGACTGAGGACCCAGTCTGAGCTGAAATCAGGTCCTGGGTCATGGCCAAGGGCAGGGTAGGGGAAGCTGGACAGTTGTAGGCAGGGTTAGCAGAGCCCTCAAGGATTCTGTAGCTCAAGAGGAAAGTTTCTGCCAGTCAGAAAGCCATATATCCAATTTATATGATAAACCCCATTTCTGTAGTGAAAAAGTGAAGTACAGGAATACATCCATAATTATTTTTTAACAGAGATCTTGTACATCCTGAAGGCTTTTAATATAATAAAAAGAGGGCTGCCAATACCACTTTTTAGTTTGAATGCTTACAGTTATCACTAAGAATGCTACTTGTAGTCTAAAGATTTACAAAAAAAAATAATTTTTGGCTCATGAAGACCAAAAATAGAAGAATACATTTCCTAAAATTGATTGGTTTTATTTTATTTGAGGCAAAAGGCCTGATTTCAGCCATTTATGTCCTTGTTCACAATTAGATAATGAGCAGTTTACTTGCCAGTTTGATTTAAAGAACTTCAGGTTTCCTCCAAGAAATGCTAAAGTAAGTTTTCATTACTTCTGATTTCTTTCACACCATTTCTTCAGTCTAAACTCTTGATTAAATTTTTCCTCAAGTCAAATGATTTGGGAAATCCTGAGGCTGCATTTTAGGATTAAAAAATTCCCATAAAAAGGCAGAGTGGTGTCATACACAGACAGAGAACTCAGTCTTATTTAGAGAGGTTTTTATCATCACAGTTTTGGTTAGTGCTAGAGCATGAGAAATAAGTCCTCAGAAAATCTAAATAATGCAAAACAAAATGATCAGGATCTTGAAGAATGTTGCTCATGCAAAAAAAAATAGCCTCTTTCTTTCAAAAAAGTTATATCATTTGAAAAACATTTGTTATTCTCACTTAATTTGCTTCCACCTCCTGCAGTGCAAAAAATATGCAGATGTATCCAGTTTCTATCATCAGTTTTTCGTGTCTTTCTCAGAAAAGCAACTCAAAAACTATTTTTGGATTTGATCCATTTGTGTTTGAATGTTCTAGAGAACTGGTTAACCACAGTACAAAATTCCTGCAATATTTCTGTTACTTTTGGATCAATCACTGGCAAGGCCACTCTCTTCAATGGTTTCTTATTTTCCACTGACAGCTTTACTCTGGAAAGCAGTGCTGTTATTGTGTCACCTTACTACGCATAACATTGACTGCAAAGAAGTCCCCAGTCCATTGATGTTGCTACAGAAGTATTCAATTTGCAATCAGCAAATATATAAATGAAAGATGCAGAGCGCATGAACTCACGTTTTCTTCACTGTCTTTTCCCTCTATAGCCCTCAGCATTGTAGATGAGGCTCAGATGAAATGTGGTGTCCAGGAAGAAGAAAAAGCAGAAGAAATATGGATAGCACAGGTGGTGCTTGCTTCCCTCATGTGCTCACTCCTGATCTATACCATCTCCAAATAAGGAAGCTTATGGGAAGTTTTTTATCTAAATGTGATTACTGCTTTGGGGTTGGATGCTGCTCCCCATGCAGCTTAAGATGCTACAGCTGATTTCTCTTAACTTTGCTTATCTTCCCAGAGTTGATTTATTGGTGTGTTCTAGTTCTTATAGCCATCATAACTTGACAGACCCCAGAGCCTTCACTCAAAACAGCACTCTAGTGTAGCAACAAACAGTCATATGTGGGAGAGCTGCTTTTTTGCTTTTTATTTAGCTTGCAAGAATAGTCACTTTATTCTACTGAAGACTTAGAACTTCTAGACTCCGTTCTTTACATAGCCAATGGAGAGCAGTTTGTGCCTTTAGAGGGAAATTCAAAGCATGTGGGTTAGATTCTTAAAGGTAGATTTAGGAATAACTCAAAATGTACTGAAATGTTTCTGGAAACAATGAAGTGGAGCAAAATCTTCTTTATTTACTAGTTCTATAATTTTATTAAATGTAATACTTTGAAAAGCAGTGGCACGGACAATTTGTGAACCTGCAATGCAGGAGGCTACCTCACATTAAAAAACTCTCCATTCCTTGAGGTGATATTACATATTCCCTCATTACAGCATGTTTGTCAAAGAATAGATAAAAATCCTGCCATTGCTTTCCTTCAGTGAATTCTTCTTAGTTCTTTTGTTACTTCCTACAACAGTATGAGCTAGTTTCAGTGGATACAAATAATTTATGGACTAAACAGGGAAAAATGTGTCAGGAAGGTCTTTCTTCTAAGGAAGAAAAACACAACCCACAAACGAAAACCCCCAACCTTCTAGTGAAAAGTCATTATTTAGGTAAGACTGGATGCACATTTTTATGTGATCTACTATAGCATTGCCTAAAATTCCCTTTCTTTTCTTTCTTTTTTTTGTCAAAAATTGACCTGTTCTATTTCATATGTGAAAGGTGTACATTAAAAGAATATGAGCTAGCAAATATCTGTACTGAAGCACTGTTGGCAGCCGAGATCACTGACAACTTCCTGGCTGTGATTCATAATCTATACTGGTGCCTTTGAGACAGCAAGCTATTGATTTTTCCCAGTCTATAATCCAAGACCATATACACAGCTTGTTAGACATCTGTGGGAATATAAACTGAGTTTTGATACAATTTAGGGAGCTTTTGTTGGCGGGGCACTTAGTTTTTGTCTTCGAGAAAATCTTTACACATCTGTGTAATCTTGAAATGATTTTTAACAGATAATTCAATAGAGCTTGAGTTGTTTTGCCTGGTTTTTGGGGTTTTTTTTTTTTGGTTTGGGGTTTTTTTGGGTTTTTTTTTGGTTTTTTTGTAAACGTCTTCCCTGACTGGAACTCATTTGAAGAAGGTATCAAGCAATAATACTATTGGGAAACAATAATAAAATATAAGGAACTCTTTCTAATGTTATTACAGCTTTTTTATTTTTGTTTCCTTTGATTTTGTCAGGTACAATTTAGGCATACTCCCAGATTTTTGTGTATAATATCCTGTCTATTTCACTTGTTCTTCTGAGGAAAACATTCTTGTCTTTACTGTGGTACTCATGATACAAATACATAAATAGCATTCAAAAGAACAATCATTACCTGCAATGCAATTTCTCCACAATAAAAGAATATTAGAGTAAGTGCACTAAAAATCTTCCAGAAATGTACATGGCTAAAAATATACTTCTCAGGTTCAAACTACTGCACACTCTCTGCTTTATTAAAGTAAACTGCAATTAGTCTTAATTTTCATTTTTTAAGAGTAAGATAAGGAGAAGGAAGAGTCTAATACATTTAGAAACGTGCACTAAAGTATAAATGCCATAAGGAATAGTCTTAATATAAGTTCTTTTAAATATTATTTAATAAAATCATAAAATGATAGAATCATATAGTGGTTTGGGTTGGAAGGGACAACGAAGGTCATCTAGTCCAACCTTCCTGCAGTGAGCAGAGATATCTTCAACTAGATCAGATTGTTCAGAGCCCAATCCAAACTGACCTTGTACGTTCCAGGGATGGGGCATCTCCCACCTCTCTGGGCAGCTGGTTCCAGTGTTTCACTAACCTCAGTGTAAAAAAAATGTCTTCCTAATATCTAGTCTAAATCTCTCCTGCTTTTGTTTGAAACCATCCCTTTTTGTCCTATTGCTACAGGCCCTGCTAAAAAGATTTTTCCCTCCAGCGTACAATACTCCAGGTGGGGTCTCACTAGAGCAGAGCACAGATGACAAATCGCCTCCTTGAACCTGCTGGCCATGCTTCTTTTGATGCAACCCAGGATATTTTTGGCCTTCTAGGCTGCAAGTGCACATTAGTGGCTTGTGTGCAGCTTTTCATTTCCCATTCTGTATTGATACTGAAGATTGCCCTGATCCAGGTTCAGGACTTTGGACTTGTTGATCCTCATGTGTTTCAGATAGGTCCACTTCTCAAGCTTGCCCAGATCTCTCTGAGTGGCATCCTGTCCTTCAAGTGTGTCAGCCACATTACTCAGTTTGGTGTTATTTACGGACTTGCTGAGGGTGCACTCAATTCCAATGCCCACATCACTGATGAAGATATTAAACAGTACTGGTCCCACTATCGAACCTTGAGGGACACCACTTGTCACTGATCTCCATCAGGACATTAAGCAACTGATTGTTACCCTCTGGATGGCACCATCAAACCAATTCCTCATCCACCTAGGAGTTCACTCATCAAATCCATATGTCTCCAATTTAGAGAGAAGGATGTTGTAGGGGAACATGTCAAAGGCCTTACAGAAATCCAGATAGATGACATTCATAGCACTTCCATTGTCCACTGATGGATTCACTCCATCATAGAAGGCTACTAAGTTGGTCAGGCAGCACCTGCCCATGCTGGTTGTCTCGAATATCCTCACTGTCCTCCATGTCCCTCAACATAGCTTCTAGGAAGTTCCATTCCATGATCTTCCCTGGCTCAGACATGAGGCTGACAGGTGAGTAGTTTCCAGGATCCTCTTTTCTACCTTTTCTAAAAATGGGTGCGTGATAGCCTTTAAAGTATTCTTGGACAAATATTGGGAGATATGGATTTGATAGCTGGACTGTTTGGCAGATAAGAAATTGATTGGATGGTCACACACAGAGGGTAGTGATCAACAACTCAGTGTACAGATGAAGATCAGTGACAAGTGGTGTCCCTCAGGGGTCTGTCCTGAGACCAGTTTTTTATTATCTTCATCAGTGACATAGACAATGGGATTGAATGTACCCTCAGCAAGTTTGCAGATGACACAAAGTGGAGTGGTGAGTTTGAAACCCCTGAGGGACTAGATGTCATTCAGAAGGACCTTAACAAGCTGGAGAATTGTGCTTGTGAAAACCACGAGGTTCAACAAGGTGAAGTGCAAGGTCCTGCACCTGGGTTGGAGCAACCCTCAGTATGGGAATGAAGACACTGAAAGCATTCCCATGGAGAAAGACCTGGGGTACCTGGTGGATGAGAAGCTGGTCATGAGCCAGCATGTGCACTTGCAGCTCAGAAGGGCAACTGTATCCTGGCCTGCTTCAAAAGATGATGCAAACAAAGAGATGCTCAAAATGAGCAACAAGACAACTTAGGTGGACTGACCCTGCCAGTGTAGACTCCAAAATGAAGAATGAAGGACAAAATATAAAAATGTGAGGAGGATATGAAGTTTGGGATGCTTGTTATAGGTCACCAGGTTATCCAGACCAACTAGTTTCAAGATGGAAAACAAAGGATTAGCTCTTTATTTTATACTTCAACACTCTGGTTCTGATGTCAAGCAAAATATTTATTATTATTTCTGGAAATCTGAAAGGAATTTGGATCCATTAATCACTTCAACAATGTGAGAAGCAGATCATCTTTGCTTATATTACAAGAAGGTTAAGCAAAAGAAAAGGAGGGTGAGCAGATGCTGTGGTCATGATTACTTTAGATGCGCATGTGATGATAAAAGTGATAAAGTAGGAGATGGAAAGTAGTTATCAATAGCAGATAACACAGTTTTACTAAACAAAGTGCTGTCCTTGGAGTAAGTAGTTCGAAATTGTTCTACCTATGTAGAGGTACATAGTTCAGCAAAGGTTCATCTCATTCCAGCAGAGATGCATTTTAAAAAGTGGTTGCATAATGAAGAGAAATGTCACTGTTTAGTGCATGTCTCTAGGTCTGTACATTTACAGAAAGGGTAGAGACAAATGCTCCTTAGTTATAATTTCCAGCTGGAATGTTAAATACTCAACAATACAAAAGAGACAGAAATTGCAGACTGACCTGTTTGTTGCCCTTTCCTATCTTCTAAATTCAGTATTGCAACAAAGGCTGTTTTCCAATGTGAAAGTAAGAGTATGATTATATTCAAACCCTACTGTGTGAGGGGGCAAGTACTTCCATCTTTACTCTTACAGCTCAGCAAACTTGCACTCACCGTTCACTCAACCCCTTTTTACTAACTACCTACTGAATAGTCACAAGCTGTATTTTAATGAACATCATATGGTAAAAAATAAACACATCTTTTGAAAGTCCATTTGAGTATTTAGTTATAGAAAGCAGTAAGAATGTGATAACCAAATCACATACACTTTTGTTTCATCCAGAGACAAACTTAACTGTGTCTTCAGGTGTTACAAAAAGTCAGTTTCCCAGTCAGGATATTCTAAATGCTTTTTCTTTCCTTTAAATAAAGATACCAGTCTACACATATAAAGGTAACCAATGCCTGTACTGTGCTATTGTAGGCTTCAATTGAGCAAGCTTTTCAAGAAATCATGCCTTCATTTTGCCTTTTGGTAGCTTATAGTTCAAGTCTGCTTTTGTCCTCAGCTAAGGTAAAGGAGAAAGCAACTGCACAAAACCCACTCTAAATAGAATCATAGAATTATAGAATCACCAGGTTGGAAAAGACCCACCGGAGTCCAACCATTCCTTTCAAATACTAAATCATGCCCCTCAGCACCTCGTCCACCCATGCCTTAAACACCTCCAGGGAAGGTGAATCAACCACCTCCCTGGGCAGCCTGTTCCAGTGCCCAATGACCCTTTCTGTAAAGAATTTTTTCCTAATGTCCAGCCTAAACCTCCCCTGGCGGAGCTTGAGGCCATTCCCTCTTGTCCTGTCCCCTGTCACTTGGGAGAAGAGGCCAGCACCCTCCTCTCCACAACCTCCTTTCAGGTAGTTGTAGAGAGCAATAAGGTCTCCCCTCAGCCTCCTCTTCTCCAGGCTAAACAACCCCAGCTCTCTCAGACATTCCTCATAAGGCCTGTTCTCCAGCCCCTTCACCAGCTTCATTGCTCTTCTCTGGACTCGCTCCAGAGCCTCAACATCCTTCTTGTGGTGAGGGGCCCAGACCTGAACACAGTATTCGAGGAGTGGTCTCACCAGTGCCGAGTACAGAGGGAGAATAATCTCCCTGAATCTGCTGGTTACACCATTTCTGATACAAGCCAAGATGCCATTGGCCTTCTTAGCCACCTGGGCACACTGCTGGCTCATGTTCAGTTGGCTGTCAACCAACACCCCCAGGTCTTTCTCCTCCAGGCAGCTTTCCATCCAGACTTCTCCTAGTCTGTAGCACTCCACAGGGTTGTTGTGCCCCAAGTGTAGGACCCGACATTTGGCCTTGTTAAAACTTCATGCCATTGGACTCAGCCCAGTGGTCCAGCCTGTTCAGATCCCTTTGCAGAGCCTCCCTACCCTCCACCAGATCCATGCTTCCACCCAGCTTAGTATCGTCTGCAAATTTGCTAAGGGAGCACTCAATGCCTTCATCCAGGTCATTGATAAAGACATTGAACAGGGCTGGACCCAGCACTGAGCCCTGGGGGACACCACTTGTCACTGGCCTCCAGCTGGATTTCACACCATTTACTACCACTCTCTGGGCCCGGCCATCCAACCAGTTTTCCACCCAGGAGAGTGTGCGCCTGTCCAGGCCAGAGGTTGACAGTTTCTCGAGCAGAATACTTTGAGAAACTGTATCAAAGGCTTTGCTGAAGTCCAGGAGGACCACATCCACAGCCTTTCCCTCATCCAGTAGTCGAATCTCTTTGTCATAGAAGGCGATCAGGTTAGTTTGGCAAGATCTGCCTTTTGTGAACCCATGTTGACTGGGCCTGATCACCCGGTTCTCTTGCATGTGCTTCATGATAGCACTCAAGATCACCTGTTCCATGACTTTCCCTGGCACTTAGGTCAGACTGACAGGCCTGGAGTTCCCTGGATCCTCCCTGCAACCCTTCCTGTAGATGGGCACATCAGCCAGCCTCCAGTCCAGTGGAACTTCCCTAATCAGCCAGTACTGCTGGAAGATAATGGAAAGGGGTTTGGCCGGCACATCCGCCAGCTCCTTCAATACACTTGGGTGGATCCCATCTGGTTCCATAGATTTGTGGGTGTCTAGCTGGGCAAGCAAGTCTCTAATCACCTCCTCTTGCATCATGGAAGCCTCATTTTGCTCCTCTAACTCCTGGGTTTGTACACAGACGGAACATCTTTCTTTACAATTAAAGACTGAGGCAAGGAAGGCATTAAGTACCTCAGCCTTTTCTTCATCCCCTGTCACTGTTATTCCTTTTGCATCCAATAGGGACTGTATGGTCTCCCTAGTCCTCCTTTTATTGTTAATATATTTATAGAAAGATTTTTTATTATCTTTCACAGACTTTGCCAATCTGATTTCTAGTAGGGCCTTAGCCCACCTGATTTTTTCTCTGCACAATCTCACTTCTCTCCTGTAGTCCACCTAAGATGCCTGTCCCTTCTTCCAAAGCTCACAGACATTTCTCTTCTTTTTGGTACCTCTCAAGATCTCCCTGCTCAATCAAGCTGGTTTTTTCTCCTACCAGCTCTTTTTCTGGAATATGGGGATGGCTTTCTCCTGAACTGCAAGGATTTCTTTTTTGAAGAACTCCCAGACCTCATGGGCTCCCTTGCCCTTAAAGATTATTTCCCATGGGACTTTGCCAACCAGCCTTCTGAACAGTCCAAAGTCTGCCCTCTGGAAGTTTAATGCAACTGTCCTGCTAACCACCCTCTTCACCTCACCTAAAACTGAAAACCCTATCATCTCGTGATCACTTTGTCCCAGGTGTCCTCCTACTGCCACATCCCCCACAAGACCTTCTCTGTTCACAAACAGTAGGTCCAAGAGGGCACCTTCCCTTGTCAGTTCACTCGCCAGTTGTGCAAGGAAGTTGTCTTCCACGCACTCCAGAATCCTCCTGGACTGCTTCCTTTCTATTGTATTGTACTTCCAGCAGATTTCTGGAAGATTGAAGTCTCCCACAAGAACAAGAGGCATTTATCTAGAGACTATCCCCAGCTGTTTATAGGAGAGCTCATCAGCTGCTTCTCCTTGGCTGGGTGGTCTGTAACAGACTCCCATCACAAAATCTGCCTTCTTTTAGGCTCCTCTGATTTTAACCCACAGGCACTCAATCTCCTCATCACCATAGTCAAGCTCGATGGTATCAAAGTCCTCTCTTACATAGAGGGCTACCCCACCTCCTCTCCTACCCTTCCTGTCCTGCCTGAAGAGTTTGTACCCCACCATAGCTACACTCCAGTTATATGAGTCATCCCACCACATTTCTGTGATGGCAACGACATCGTAGCCTCCTTGCCCTATGACAGCTTCCAACTCCTCATTCTTATTACCCATGCTGCGTGCATTGGTGTAAATGCACTTCAGCTGGGCTGCCGAACCTTCAGCCCTCATAGAGGGAATAGAGTTTAGTCCCAATTGACTGGTCATTGGAGTAGCTACTGATAGAGTGCCAGTTTCTTCCTTACCGTCATCATGTGTAATCGCCCCCACTTGCTCTGTGGTGATGTACTGGTGGTCCTCACCAGCACACCCTCTCCGAGTCACTGGTGTCCCAATAGGGAAGCAATGTGCTATAAAGATCATGAGGTGTATGTGAGGGAAAGGAGTCACAGCGCATGATTACCACTTCGATTTGCAAATGAGTGAGATAAAAGACTTGCTATTTGGAAACCCCTTTTTTAAGAGAAGTCCTAAGGGTTAACCATCTTGCTAGTTGCATGATTCTAAGAAGCAGGTAGAGGGAAAGGAATGGTGACCACCTGTGTTAAGGAAGAGAGAAGGGTATACCTTTTCCCTAGTATATGAGAGACCAAGCCTAAAAACCTCAACTTTCTGTTTATTTAACTGAGAATAAGACCTTGTCCTCCCAGGTGGATGAAAAGCAGGGAATCTTCCCAAACCAAACACTGAAGAGGAATTTTTAGAACACAGTGAAGGGCTCCATGGTTGAACAGAATTAGCAAATGACCTCTAAGTATATGAGGTACAACACAGAAAAATCCAAGACTAACCCTACATCTCGTGAACCAAGAGTGGGAAGGGAGAGACTAAGAGATGGCTAGAAAACACGTTCTAACATGTCACACTGAGACAAGGCTCAACTTGATCACTTCATTCAGTATGAGTGTATGCATGTTCAAATATAGATGTTTCCTTACCCTCAACTGGAGAATTTCAGTATGCAAGAGTGAATAGCAAGTTAACCCCAAGTTTCTTCTGAAACTGAAGAAATCCGTGATAGAAAGTTTTCAATTATTGTCTGAGGCTTATGGTGAAGAGTGCATATGTTGTGCATGTGTTTTTGAATCGGTGCTGAAAGGAACCCATTTTTTGTGGGTAGAAGATGTGAAAGCAAGAACAACACAGATCCTCAAAAATCTTTCAGAAAATGACATGCAGAATTGTTTTGCATGTTTGAAGCACCATATGAAACTGTGCGCCAACTCTGAAGGGAACTATTTTGAAGGAGATATTAGTTGAATTTCTGAATTTGTTTAATAGAAACAGTTATAGGCACAGTCTTGGTGTATTTGTGTTGGGCTGCATATATTTTGGATTGGATGGATTTTTATACATCAAAAATAATAAAGGGCATTAGTCTCTTAAATGGTCACCATATAGTTATATAACTATTGAAGAACTTAAAATATTTACAATAAATAACTGAAAACCTGCTATTTCAGAATTTCCTTCAGAAACCCACTACATAGAAAGACGAATTCAGTGAGGCTTTTTGTAAGAATTAGAAAGATGTAAGTGTTTCTTAATTTTTAGATACCTTCATAATCTACCTATTCAGTGGATTTAAATTAGGTTGATCACGATCACAGAACCTCTAATTCACTAAATCACTGCTTTCAGAATACCGTTTCTGATATCTGCAAATAAAATAAAAGTATAAGATAAAAACTGAGAATGGGGATTTATTTTGTTTGATTTTTTTATACCAGCAACTGCTAAAATAACTTCTGAAGCTCAGCCATCTCTGTTGGATGGATGATTGTTGCTCTTTAAATGTTTTATTTTTTCTCAGAAAAATATACTGTATATTCTTGTCTCAAATATGGAGAACAACAGAAGGAATACTTGCACATTCCATGTGGCTCAAGTAGAGACCATTCTTTCCTAGATAAGAAATTATTTTAAAGAAACATTAGAATATTTGGTTAAGTAATTATGAAGTTTATAATTTAATATTAAACATGTTGGGATTCATGTTTTAGTGATTTCAGTTTTTAAATAATTCTTTTTTTCCCCTCGTAGCTCCCAGAACTCCCATTCACTTCAATGGTAGCTGCAGGTGCTGAAAATCCATTTGAATGGTCCATACAGATTTGAAATTTTGCAGTGTTCTTTCTCTCACACACATGCTCACACATGTTCCTCTTTACCCCTTTTTTTTCCTCCATCTGCCCAAGATTAAGACCAATCTCGCCAGACATGGATACTTCTATAGTGGAGGTATGAAGGTTACAAAGAAGCAATTAAACGAAGCAGGGGCAAGGAGGGGAGGAGGAGGGAAAAAGAAAAGAAAAGGTGAATTTCTCATGCCTTCGCCCCCCACCCCCCAAATTTTTTAAAATAAAATGCAACATTATATTGAGGAGGTAGATTTCCTAGAAAATTATTTGAGGTTCAACATACATGCAGAAAATGAATTCTTTTAAAGGAACCTCTAACACTTTTTTTTTCCAAGGGTCATTGTGTTTTACAATGTAACAAAAAAAAAAGAAGGTAAAAAAAAGAAACTAAATCACATTTTTACTAGACTTGGAATAAAAATAGGCAATTGGAAATGCATTGTAAACAAGATTATTCAAACTCAGCTTGCCTTAAGATAGAAGCAGCTTTTAAGTAGGCTGTTACATAAAGGTCCTGTATTTCTGAGATTTTATGACAGTAATCTAATGCATTGGTCAGACAAGGTTAAGAATAATGCCCTTGCAGTCTCCCTAGATGCACTGATAGCATTTGATGTGAATTAAAAGTCTACACTTTCTGGGTGCTGGTGAAACTGAACAGCACTGATATTTAGTTGGAGATTTGAGTATGAACTTCAGTAATACTCAGGGAAAAAGAAATAATTATAAAGTATCCACAGTCCTTTTGAATCATTTTTCCTGAGTTTTGTACTTGTGCTTCATTGTCCATCTTTTCCTCTTCTCTCCACATTAGCTTTCAAAACACTTCCTGAGGCTTTTAGAAATGTCGTAAACTTACTGTATTATTACTGATGCACACAAGCAGGAACATAAATGAATACTGTATGTGGATGATATTCTTCTTTTATAACCCATCCTGATATTTCAATCCCAGCTATTACACCATTCATAAATCAGTTTGGGATCCTCTCTGGCTTTAAAAGTAATTATAATAAATCCAAAGATATGTTTATGTATAGGAGGCCAATTGAACCCTTTGCTTTTCAGTTTCCATTTAAATTGGTCTCCAGAGGTCTTACCCCAGCTTATTTATTCTTTTTTCCTTAGATCTGCTGTACAGATTTAATCTTGCTTCCCTGTTCTGTAAAATTCAATAGACACTGTACAGGTGGTTTTCGTTCTTTCCTTTTTCTTTACTGGAGAAAGAGCTGTCATTAATTAAAAGCAAAATGCATTTTGTATTTTTTCTCTGACAATAAACTTACTAAGAAATTGTGACGACTGGTTGAAGAACTGTTTCTAGGTGCATTGAAAGCAATTGCTCAACTAATTTGCCTATTGGAAAATAACACAAACAATGTGTTAGTCTGCTCTGCAATTTTCCCATTTCCCTGACGGTTAAGTATAATTCAGTTTCTAAGTCCTTTCTTTCTGCATCTTTCAGACTGATTAAATTCTAGTACAGAAGTCATATCAAGGTAAGTTTGCATGTCAGTAGGTGTGGATCAGAGCAATTAGAACTGCATGGTTGGAAAGCTTTGTATAATCACACAGACTTCTGATTTCACAAAGTTATTCTTCCAGAAATGTAGCAAATTCCAGGATATCTTGAAAGAGGTCAGCTGAAAGAGGAGATGCAAATCTTAGCAATGACCTGTTAATGTAAGAAATAAAGGGATTTGTTTCATGAAACATATAATTGAGGAACACGGGAACCTTTTTAATTTTATCTCCCTTTATTTCTAAATTTAAAAAAAACAAGAAAAAAAAGTAAGTCACATACAATTAAAAAAGTCGCTTTTAAAGTATAATAACTCATCATATAAATATCAAATATTTCAAACCCTTTACCTTGCCTTTGCAGGAGAAACATATAACATCTCCTTTAAACAGATAAAAAATAGTGCTTCATATGCTACCATTTTGAAAAAATTACCAACGTGAGAAACCCTACTTCAACAGTTTGATGATGCATATGTGGTACCGTATTTACGAGGAACTTATTTATGTGCTGAACTTAATATGCATTGAGGCTGATTGTGTCCAGGAACTGCCAGAATTTGCAATCGAGGAGAGGAGATTCAGAGGCTGTGTCTGTAAGAATACTGCAACTTATCATACGACTGAGAGAAATTTTCAAATGATGGTTAGAAAGTGGGAGTTTTTCTAGAGATTGAGACTGTAGAATTAAGAAATACTGGGTGCTAATGAAAGATGAACTAAAAAACCAGACTGCAACAAAAGGCCCAACCTGCAAAGACTAGATAAGCAAGTTAGCTTAAGAACTTTCATTTAATCTCTCACCAAAAAGATTCAAGGCTTCTCTCTTTAAATTAGAGAGAATGATTGTTCTGATTTTTAGCATTTTTATTTATTTTCTGTTTTTAGTAACACAGCCCTACACTCTGGAAATCATCTGGAACATTCATTTGTAAAAGGACGGAACAATTCTAATTCAGGGCTTTGATTAGCTCACTGTCACATCATGATGTGCCTTTCCATTATTGAATTACCTCACATATTGTTTGGAGGATTGACATCTATTTGCTACTAAAGGGTACTAAAAAATCTGGCCAAGACTTCTTTTGCCAATTCACATGAATAGTCCAAAATGAATCTGGGTGGTTTACAGGCCAGTCTTTCCTGATAATGTATTGCACAAACATGTTAATCTCATCTATATAAAAATTAAACTGTTCAAAATGAAAATAATCTGAGCTGTCTAGATGCTTTCAAATTTCTTTGTCTTTCTTATTTTTTCCTAGTTTTGAGATACTAGATGTGTCTGTTTAATTCCGATCACCTATGTTTTGGAATATCAGTGCAATATACAGATCTATTAACCCATCCCATATTCAAGAATTTTCATACTCTTATCCTGATCCACTGTGAAAATACAGGTGAAGGAAACTATCACTGTTTGGATATGCATTAAGATCAATGCCTTCTGAACCAAGATAAAATCTGTCTTCAGTCTAACACAAGCTTTTACTTAGAGTTCCATCTGTCTTCATGAAGTCAAACTAGTCTTGATGTTATGCGGTCTATTTTGTTCATGTTTTTTTAAAAACAAAAAAAGAACTTTCTTATCCATTAATTTCCAGTTGACTGAGATCCTCCTGTGTATCCCTGCCAAAGGAATGAGCTCCTTAAAATCTTAAAACTGAATTGAGACCTTTAAATTTATTTTAGTTCTGTTTATTTCTTTAGAAACACACTTTTGCACAAATGAAGCTATTGACATTTTGTTGCAAATAAACATAATCTCTGTAGACATAGCCTGTAGGATCCTGAGCCTAGTAGATTCTGAGATGCCATTTTCAAGTAAATACTTAATGATGATTTTGACCTTAGGGCTACTTATAAAGTGTACACTCCTGCCTGTCATGGAGGCACATGTTTTGGAGACATTCAGTGTGCTACCTGTAAGATTTAAGAAAAAGCAAGGCCAATACTGAGGATTCCCCTTCTGAGGGTACCTTTCTTCCCTTTTTTCTTCTGAGGATATAAAAATCATGAGGCTGTACTGGAAGGGTTATCTGTTTTGCAGATGTTCCTTAGGGGACGATGGACTTGACAGCGGCAGTAAGCACTTTTCTAATGGACATCTAAGTAGAGGTTCAAAACTTTCATTGACTTCTCTGTGTTATTGAACAACACTTTGAATGGTAAACAGGATTTTTTGTGGATAATATTAATCTTTGGATGTAATTTGGAAGCACTCTGAGCGTCTCAACTACAAGGTTTATAAATGTTAAGAGACACTCCTCAGTGTCCTTGGTTCTTTATCAAATAGTTTTTACATAACTTATGCATGTGTGTACATAGGTACAAATATATATGTTTGGGTTTGGGTTTTTTTTCTCAGTAAAAGGGTTCTCAGTAAAAGGAAATAATTTGATCCAATTCATACTGGAATCAATGAAAATCTTGTAACTGATTTTTCTCTGTATGTATATTCCCTTCTCAAGTACCCAGATCTGGTCTCAATTCCAGACACAGTGTTGTGGTTCCTGAGTGCTGTCCATCTCTAATTCTTGTGTAATTGTATTATACCTGGTCTTACCTAAGTCCGGAGAATAATGGGGTTTTTTAATAAGTATGTTTTAATATGAATAATGTAAATAATATTCCACCACAGAGTGATAAATTTGTGAGATACTTAGGTTAACATTCATCAACCTCACTTTCTTTATTTTTATTCTTGTCCTTGGAACTTTTCTTGGTATGCATCTTTCTGTTTATTACATTATTGGCAACTGCAAAAAACATTCAGGTCAAGCAGATTCAAAATTATTCTGACGAATATATCATGCAGCTGTATGATAGCAGATATATGAACATCAATTCTGTGAAAATAATAATCACATTTTAAAGGTTTTTTTCTTAGACTTTTTGAAAGTACATTTCCAAGTACTATACTGAAGAGGTTAATTAGATCAGATAATCTCATGTTCACTGAGAGTTATATCGCATTATTAAAATGGCCTAGACTATGTAGTGGCATTTTAAATATACCAACTAGTGCCCATACCATGTTTCAAGTTACAAATTCTAGAAAACTGAAGGAGTGTTTTCCATTTATTTGATTGTATGCAGGCTGTTACATCAGACAAAGGGAAGACATGATTGAGACTTATGCATAATTAATGATAGCAAACAAATTGGATAATACTGTGTATCTTCTTTTAAAACTTAAGAGCAGGGAAAAAGGAAATAATATAGAGAGTACAACTGAAAGAGGAAAGAATATTTTTATAATTCTTAACCTTTGGAACTCAGTCCAAAGATATGTGCCTCCTGACTTCAGCAGGATTCAGAGCAGGGATAAGCCTCTATGATATATTATGATTAATTAAAAATATTAAGAGTGAATAAACAAATGAGAAACTTGTGAAAACCAGTAAGGAAAGAATGGTGGAAACAAGATATAAACTCAAGAACAAATATGGACTTAGTGGTACATTATCCATTTCTTTTGCAAAGCTGTAAGGACCTACTAACAAACCAGATAATGATTTAAAAGGGGAAAATTAGCAAACAATTTTATGAAGAGGCATGATTTGCCTTAAAATTCTGCCTCGGAAATACTCATTGCTGAAGATAAACCTGAGGGAATGATTTTCCACTTATTATAAGCCTGAACCTTGATCTTGCAGTATGCTGACGTTTGCTTTTTGGGCTGAGTTCTTTAATTGTTTTAGCTCAGCACCATGCTGAATTGCAACCCTGGCCTTTAACTGCTAAGAAGATATAACTCTAGTAAACAGAACACCATATCCATGGCAACATACAGTTTTAGTTCTAACTTTTCAAAACACAAAAAGGCTTTTTTTTTTTCTTTATATATTTATATTCCTGTAGCTCATAATAGCAGTGATGACCTCCTGACTGGGTATTTCCAAGCTATTAATGACAGGCTGAGTTATGCGACCTTGACTTCACCTGCAGCCATTAACTTTTCTATCTAGTCATTAACTGCTGAGAAATGCCCTCCCTTTTGGTCATTATTTCTTATATATGCATTTCTTAAATAGACATTTTCTGTAACAATTACATGTCAGAGTAATTTCATATTTTTTTTATTAATAAGTACTATCTTATCTTTGTGTTCAAGCCACGGAGATCCTTTGACATCTAGCAGCTTGCATATCATTTAAGTTTCTAAGGAAGAGGTCATCATTTATGCACAGGCAAATGGGAGACAGAGGGTTTAAAGCATCACATTTTACATGTGAGGAAAAAGCTTTGCATTGTTTGAGTTAAACCTATGGAGCATATTCAGAAATGCTGAGGAATTCATTTTTAGATCGGGCATTTAGATGTACAATGTATGCCACAATACCAGCTAGAAACCCCTTAGCGTTAATAGTAAAGGTGACCTCTAAGTTATCCCTTCTGACTACCGGATCTTTAGACAAAATGGTTAGTAATTTCACTGGGATTAATTTGCCAGCATTTTGCAGACCCTTATCTTATTTTCTGGAACTCATAGAGGGATCAGAATCCACATGATATATTTCTCTTATCTGTCACTGCAGCAGTATAAGATAAAAGAAGATTCTTATTGAATGGATATATTTTTCATTGTCCTTCATACCATAGATTAAATGGGAATTGTATGATTTTTCTTTTCCTTACAGAGAAAGACATACTTCTTGCATAAATAACTTCTGTGTAATTTGAGAACTCTTATGAAGAACTCAGTAATCAATTTTTTAGATGCTGTAATTAGAGGCCTTACCTGGATCAAAAAGCAGATGTTGCTTGAGGGGGAAAAATGTTGTAGAGTTATTTGCAAGGAACAGATTTAGTTGTCTGTATGAATGACAAGGAATGTTATCATATATACCTGGAAATATCAGCAACAGAGGATTTGTTTAATTTGTTTGTTCCTGTAACTCAGACATACAGTTATACTTCTGTAAACAATGTTTGTTCAATGAAGTGCTTAGCCCTTTGCATAGGAAATTTCTCTGACAGTATCCTTGACTAAACAGGAAATACTTGTCATGTGGAAAGAAAAATTGTTACCAGGAGATGAAATTTGTTGTTCTTTTCATTGTTATTTTATTTAGTTGTCTGGTTTATTAGAACATAACATCCAAATTTTGCACAATAGAGGGGAAAAAAAAGCAGAGAAAGGTGAATGAGTGTAAAAGAAGGTAAACTAAAGTAGTACACTCTGCAAATCTTGATAAATGCAACTCCACCAGTAAGTGACAATATAGGTGAAACATTTCTCTTTTAAACTTTTTTCCATTAGTTTTTTGACAGGAGTACACTAGTTCAGCTTTAATGAGATTCTAGTGTAAAAACTTCAGGGCTAAATAAAAGAAACAAATCAAAAGGACCGGATGATTGCCATTTAATGTGAAAGAATGAAAGTGCAAACAATCATTGTATGACATCTAGCTGTGCTAGTCATTGCAGAATGACAGGTAGAACAATTCAAAGTTACTGATCTAAAGATGGAATAACAGCTCATATGTTTGAAGTGCTCAGAAGATGAAGAAATAAAACAGACTCTAAGATAAGACATGGTTAAGCCTTTTAAATTCCATGCCTTATTGTCAGTATCATTTGAACACTTTTGTACACATTTTTTTCCCTCAGAAACTATTTTATCGAAGGAATTACTTTTAAGAGCAGATTTTTATTATTATCCCTCAGGCTGAATGGTATGCTTTGTTTTTCAACAAGGCGAGAAAAAATGTACACAATGAAAATTATATTACTAGTTTGCTAAGCATCTGTATTGAATATATTAAGAAGCATGTATTCTGAGGACATATTGTTAAGCTGTGCATTTTAAGCAAGTTCACTAATTCACACGCTAATTTATTCTACAGGTAGCCTGACTTTTTTAATATGCAGCATAACAAATTTGTTATGAATTTCTGTTTACATTTTTTCTCTATTCTTTTCCTGATATTATTTTTAGGCTCTAAGGAAAATCACCCATTCTTTCTTTCAGCGAGCCTTTTTATCAGTGAAATAACCTATTCTAGTTACTGCTGGAAACAATAATCTGTAATTGCTGCTTTCAGTCCTAATTTGGCCTGTCCCTAGTTTTTCATCTCAATCTAATCTAAACCTATTTGAGCAAATAAAATGATATTTACCTCATCCTCTGTTACAAGCTTTCAAGATTACAGGCTTCAGGAAAAATCAATACAAAATACCAGCTTAGCAGCAGGTTTGTGCTCAGAAAGAATGCTAACTTTTCTTTCCTGCATTTTCTGACTCTCTACTCCCCTGGAGTGAAAGCAACCCTTAGACTATAAGGAATGAAGAGAGAAAAAAAGAAACACAAAAACCCCAGCCTTCAATGATGTGTTTGGTTCATGGTTAGTAGCCACTTTTGAGCTTACAAGACGAAGTGCAGTGCATGGTCAAGCTCCTAACCTTTAGCTTCTGCTTCCATACTACACATCTCACAGAGTTCACCAAAAGGAAGGATCTCGACCTCTTGGATGATTTTTCAGACTCAAATACCATCTTCATTTATTATTTATTTGCTTCAAGCAGTTGGGATTTGAGGTATCATCATACCTGACTGACTGATTTAAGGAAGTGGCCACCTCTCTGTGGGGGAATCTCATGAGAATAAAATCCTATTACTTTCCAAAAAGATTACTTCATTTGCTGCCTGAAATAAGGTTTTGATGAAAACATTTGAATGTGGAGCTTGTAAACAACCAAGAATTCTCAACAGTGCAACCTGCTTTTTTTTTTTTTGCCTTTTTTTTTTTTTAATGCTCAAAAGGATATCTGGTTGGCTTTATTTTGTTACTGCTTTGTTCTGTTGCTGTTGGGCTTTTTGACCAAGAAACTGATTAATAAAAAAAGATGGATCTTTATAATAATTAAACTGCTTCTATCAACCTTTTCAAACTATTTGTCCTCTCTCTTTTATAAAAAAATAGGAAAGTTCTTCTTTTTAAAATTTTTATTGAATTTCTCTTTCATAGCTCTCTCCACAGGTTTCCTCTTCCCACCTCCACCTTGTGAATGGTCTCCGATTTGAAAAATTATTAGGAGGTTTTTGGTCTCTCTTTAGACTCTGTGGGATCATTATCGTATAACATTTATGTAGTGTTTGAAAGCAACTTAAACTAAGTCAAATATTTAACTTAATCACCTCTCTTTGCAGTATTTAATTCAGGACTCAAATTTTGTCAGATAATTAAAGAAATAGATATGTTCTTTTCTTTGGATGCCTATATAAGAGTAACACAGATGCACTGAAAGAAGTGGATCACCTAGGTTTTTATTTCCCCAAGAATAGTAGCAGTCATATCAACGCATTTAGGTGAAAAGAAATCTTTAAATAGGAGATTAAGACCTAATTGTATTCTTCTAACTACATGTGGTTACTACATTAGTGCCCAAGTCACTGTAAACATTGAAGTAATTAATGGCAGGAGAGAAACACCTTCAGAGTTCTTGAGTCTGAGGTGAATTGAACTGCCCTTTGGAGATGCTTATTTCTTTCCACTGAGTATAGAGTATGGCTAAGGTAATCTCAGCAGATTCATCCTAAACATGATGATTTCACTGCCAGCATCTTCTAAGCTGTAAAACCCCTATCCTGCAGATCTTCTGTCACCCATATAGGTATTCTCTAGAAGCACAAAGTGACTGAACTGTCTGTTAGCTTCTAGTTCAACCCCAACAGAAACAACAAAGGTTTAAGAAGAGTGGTTCCTCCACGTGATCGCTTGATCTTTTCTCGAGTGATGCTAGATGCTAGTCTTTGAAAAATGATAGAGTATTACCTCACTCCTCTCATGTGTCCAGGATTTGCCAGTGTTTAGATGAAGTCAAGCCTCTCCTGCATCTCTTTCTTTTTCCCTCTAGTCCTCTTTACTTGTGGCAATGATTTACCCTGTAGTCTCAGATGACTGTGTCTCTCCTTTCCAAAGAGCAAAACAGCACAGCTTACACCACCCAGAGCTGCTGTTCCCCAGATTCTTTTATCACTTACATTCAGGTTATGTTTTGAGGATATATCTTTTTAATGAAAACCAAAATCTGAGAAACATGATTTAAAAAAAGAAATATTTTATACCACTCTGAATTGGTCCCATTAAGCTTTGTGAAGCTTGATCCCCATTTTTTAGGGTTTTTTTTTAAGCCTTTTCCAGTTTCAAGGGAATTTTACATATAAATAAAAGACTTCAGAATTCTGAATTCCTGCACTAGGAACTACCTATCTTTTTTTTCAATTTTTTTTAAATTTTTTTTTTTTCCAGGTTGGAAAAGACCTCCAGGATCATCGAGTCCAACCATTCCTTTCAACCACTAAACCATGTCCCCGAGCACCTCATCCATCTTATCTATACACACAATTTTTCTGCCAGCAACAGGATGTTGCGTCCTGTTCAGCTCTGAACAACAGCTGGATCTTTAGCTTTAGTTCATCCTTGTGTAACTTCTGGACTCCGTTAGTTGTTTTGAAGAATCTGTAAGAATTTTAGGCCAAACTGTGGCTGTGCAATCACTATTTATCATGGACTGTAGTAAACTCCAGTGGAAGGTTAGAGTATGGCTGCCAAACCATGCTCTCCACAGCACCCAGCCATAGCTTGTGCACAGTAGTAGATTACATCGTAGCTGGGAACTGTAGTGATCTTGCACAGAGTCTGGTTATGGCTGCTAACTACCACAATAAGTACATAGCAGATTTACCCTAGGAGAGGAAAAAGAACTGTAGAGCAAGGACATGGTCAGTTTCATCCAGTAAAACTGAAAGAAATATCTTTTTTTTATCAGAAACATCTTAGGCTGTGGAATCCACATTAACAGACGCAGGAACAAAGAAGCTTGTGATGTTCTCACAAGATAACAAACAGCAGAAGTCAGACCTCCACAGCTGCCAAGAAACCTTTGTCTTCCAGAAGGTGGTCAAAACCTAAAATTCTCCTGTAGATGTGGAGATTCAAAACATAACACCTTCAGACTTAAAAGAGCAAGTCTCAGCCACCTGCGCCACTGAACTGATATTTAAGAACCTTTTTCTATCTCAAGGAGCAGAAACTCATTTTAATTTTCTAATACTGTCATGCTTTGTACTTATGGTTCTTAAAGACTATTGCATAGCTTCATGTATTGTTTTACCTACTTTAAAGACTGTTAGGCTCCTCATTTTTTTCTGTTTTATGTGCCTGAAGTTTCATTTCTAAAATAATAAAAAATAGTTTTTGTTTCTGATCCCACTTCTAGTAATTTAGATGTAAAATTTCAAAGATAAGAACTTGGATCTAAGTCTCACTGCCTTAAGGAATTGAAGCTAATTGTTTCACTTCTCTGAGCCTTAAAAGCCACAGAATGCCATGATAGGCCTTATGTTAGAACCTGAATTTTGCAGCATTCTCTCCATTCTTCACTAGCAAAAATTCTTTCTTGGTGGTTTAGCGCAAGAATCTAAGCTTTACTTTCTTGTTCATCCTGCACATTTGATTGTGCAATTGTACCCTATCAAGCACAGTGTGGGTTTCTGCCTAATACTAGTTAAGAAGAACAGATAACTTCTAATACTTGACCTCTGAATTCTGAAAGACTAAATTACACCAAAGGAAAAACTTTTGGATGATGTACAATTCAGGACTACTTTGCTCACATGAACAAATAATGATAGTCTAGAGGGACTACATAAAGAGTCTTTCCAAAGAAAAGCCATACACTTTCATCTGACTCCACAAGGGAAGACAGCAGGGTGCTTAATTTATTTGGATTATTAAATCCAGTTTTTGTGCCTTTCCGTATTCTTAAAAACTAAACTTTCTAAAGCACAACTAAAAGAAAACAAAAAGCTAAAAAATAAGGAAATTGATGGAGAATGGATATTACTGAAGGAAAATCAGAAGTTTGGACTGCTTTCCTTTTACTTTTCCATTGAGATTCTATGTTTTTCTGAAGTTCGGAATAGTTTCCAACTACTGGATCATTTTTTCTCCCAGAGATGGTTGTTTTTTTCATATTTTCTCCTGTTGTTTGGGATTCAATTTCATTTGGAAGAAGCAGACACTGAGGTCAAATTACAGCTTTAAAAGGTGTTCAGTCTCTGTATCAGGGAGAAACAGAAAAGGAACCCAGTAATCTAAACAAATGCAGAAATGCAGAGAAAGTGAACTATTGGTAAAATAAATCCCATCCATTCAGAAGATGAGAAACTAATGGCATTAGGTAGAATATGCCTCTGCCTTAAAGACCACATATGTATCCTTAATTTGAGATTGTAGGTATCTTTAAGTTTAATCTTTTACTTTGTACATAGAGGAATTTGTATTGAAATGAAATTCAGCATGCTATGCAGCCGTAGATATCTCATAGTAAACATCCTTTGTTTTTTTACATTCGTAGCTTGTATTTCTTGTGCTTGTCAATGGGTTTTGCCAGACATATTTTGCTGTACTTTAGTGAATAAATTGTAATTTTTAAGAGCCCTTTTCCTAATTTACAAAAGTAATTTCTTTTAAAATTAACATATACAGCAGAACATTCTGAGTTTAAGAAAATTAATTGTACAATGTAATGACAGATCTTTCTAAAGCTAAGACAACATAATTTTAAATAGTCAGCTTAATGTTCTGAAATATAATTTTGCTTTTCTTGCAGCTAAAAAAAAATGAAGGTTTCTTTTATATCCCAAGATGATTTCAAAGAACTTTCAGTTAGAAAAGCTAGCTGCTATTGCATATGAATTTTCAAAGCTTGCCAAGGCTTTGGAAGGAATGATGAAAATTACTATTGCACGACCTTCAGGTTTTCTTTGTTTCATAAAAGGCTACGATAGCATTTTTGTCATTTTTCTTTCAGCTCAGGTCTTTCATCATAAATATCAAAGCATGCAATTATGCCTGCTCATATCCTACCATATTCTGCCTGTTTTCTATCCACAGTGATGGTGTTCTCTTTTAGGATACCTTTTTCTTTTGTTTTTCACAAATCTGAAAGAAGACCCATGTTTTGTTGAGTGCCATAAATTGTTCATGAAACGCATGTTACGTTGATTAAAAAGAAAAAGGGTTGATTAAAATGGCTTTTATTCTTTTGTTCTAAGCAAAATCCTAAAGTAATGTTTGAGTGTCAAACCTAACAGGATCATAGGAGACTGATTTGGCCTACAGGTAGAATTTTTAAATAGTGTTCATTGTAAAATATAGGACAATATTCTCTACTATTAAAACCTCTACTTTTATGCTGAATTATTGTTGTTGTTTTTTAATTTTTCATGCATAACCTGTTGTTCTGTCTTTTTTTCTGTTTTCCTGTGGTCTCATCAAATACACAGAATGTCCATAGCCACTGGTGTTTAAATTAAGCCATAGCAGAACAATGTATTTCAAAATTAAGTTACTTTTACATCTTAACTACTTCAAATTAGCTCCCATTTGCTTTTTTGCATGTTTTTACTGATCTATTCCAATTTACAAGGCATATCGGCATAGCACAGGTATTATATCAGACTAAATTATTAATTTGTCCCTAAATTTTTTTACAGAGACTATTTTAAATGTTAATAATAACTTATACACTAAAAAATATTAGAATTCCACTAACTGACCGAAGGAAAAAAAAAATTGTTCTTGAAAAACGGAACAGCAAACCTTTGTTAGTTCTTAGGAACACACCTCCCGATTTTTTATTTATTATGCTCAGATTTTTATCAAATTTAAAATGACACAAGGAATACATTGTTTTCATCAATTTGAATTGTGCTGTCACATGAATATGAACTTACTGGCTATGTCTTAAGCTAAATGTCAAGGGATATATGTTTTCCACATAGAATAAAATTGATTTCAAGTTTCTTTTAATAGTGGTGCCACAAAAAACCTCCATTTTATTTTTAAAGTAAGTAGAACTTCCTCAGCACGTATTAATAAAAATGTAGATATCTAAATAGTAACAGTGTTTCTCACAGTACATGACATAAAAATATTTTTAACAATAATAATTTGAACTGTCAAAACCTTGCTGTTTAATAACATTTGCTGATGTGAGATTGTGATAATATCAATAACATTGTTTTTAAAAGAAAGCTTAATCAGTGTAATTAAGGGAATATTTAAACACTTTTCAATTCTCTTAAAAAAATAACATGAGAGAGGAGCAAGCAAAGGGGAGAGGCTTTCTGAGGGATTTTCTGCATGTACATTTTGAAAAGTCTCTCCTCAGCACATAAAAATGCCAAACAAAATCCTCAGCATAGTGGCTATAAGAATTAATACTGCAAAAGAAAGGAGAATGACACTCACCATAAGAGAATTCATTAATTCTTAAGACTTCTAAAATATTTATAGGACTTTCAAACAATGTTGCTTGCTTATGCAGTGTCCATTCAGTTCACTGTGAAGTTGAGATGATATGTGGAAATTCTCAGATTACTATATATCCTTCTTCTTGCGCTAGCCTGTGCTAGCTTATTTTCCCACATGGGATGATAAGTATGTTCAGACATTATTGCACATTAAAAAAACCAACATGATAAAGTATCTGAAAGCTATAAACAAAGCAGCATAAAACCTTTTTTATGTCCGTAACAACTCATGGAGGGTTTTGGTCTCTGCCTCTCTGAAATCCATTTGAAGCAACTTGGCTTCTACAACATCTTTTTCTACTAGTCAAAAACTGCATTTCAAATGTTAAAACTCAGTAAGAAATGCATGCTATATTGAATGACACTTTAAAATGCATTTTGGTGTCCACCTATAATACTTGGATCCCAAAACACTTTAAACTCTAGCTGTAAAGCAACTGATGCTAAATTTCCTTTTAATTGGAAGAAAATATTCAATCCATTTTAGCATTCCTTATGTTTACTATAGAATAACAAAGACACTGATATTTATAGTAGTTTATAAATCTCTCACCCTGTAAGCATATAATCTTCCATGCTGAAATAATATCTTCAACTGATAAGTTTGCCTTTGTTACAAAAAAAAAAAAATAATTTTTAAATATGGAAAGCAATAAGAAGACTTTTTGAAGTACTCCTTTTTGTCAGAGGCAGGTATAATTAAAGACTGATACAGGTGTAATATTTATGATCATGGCTGAAGAGTTCATAGCTTTGTTAATAAAAATGAGGAGGTGTTCCTGGTCGCACAAGTGTAAAGTGTGGATCTCAATTCAGAATCGGGTAAAATGCTTCAAAGCTAGGTAGTGAAGGCTTTATTTATCACTTTCAGTATAGAGAATAATAAATAATAAGATAAAAATGTAGCCAAAATGTGGTATAGTGGGAAATGAATCAAGCAATGGAAGGTAACACGCATAATAAAAATTATGCATTAAAATGATCACTGGAATGCTATGAGAGAAAAAGAATAAATTGTGCTGTGTAGTTGGCAAAAATCAGAAAAGGGAAAGACAATCTTCTAAAATCACTGTGTAAAATTTGTGACAAGGAAAGGTATGGTTGAAGGGTATTCCAATGATTAAGATCTGGTCAGTTCACAAAAATAAATGCAAACAAGTTGTATTGCATTACTGAATTTATCATAGGAAATGATAGGAAAACAATATTGAACGCTTAGCAATAAAGAAACTTAAAGATATGACTAATGTGCTACTACTATTAATTACAATTTCTGATAAATAATAATAGTCTGATTCACTCTAAACAGTACAGTGCCTCAACAAGACAGGTTTAAACACGTGTAATCCTTTAAATTATTTCTTTCTAGGATTATGAATTCTAAAAGCACACAGAAAGAATAAATCAGAAGTGATCATGTAAAGGAATTGTTCGAAAACATTGAGTTGATTAAGCACAAATGAATAAAATACAAATTGTTTCAAAATAACCAGAATCAGACTCAAACCAAAAACTCTACATCAAATTACAGAAAAGGATTTTTCATTGTTTTTTTTAAATTTCTTTTAATAGTATAACTAGTCAAAATTAATCTGATAGTAAACATGGAGAAAATTAATTTTTTTCTCAGGATAGACATATTTTGACTGCATTATCACAGAATTATGAAGATCATAACTTACTTCATCATAAAGCATAAGATAAAAGTCAGTATTTGTAAATGGCAAAATCTGCAAGATTATTTGAGCCAAGCTGGAAATCCTATATTTTGAGCCCACTAGAAAGAATCTTCAATTGCATCAGATAAACATTTAAAGTAGAATGAAAGTGCCAAGAAGATTTAAAAAAAAAAAAAAACATGCACAGAGAGAATAAAAAACAAATAATGTATTTCAATTTTAAGTATGAAAGAACTAGGAGTTATGCATGAAAATTTGTGGGTCTTCAGGACTCCGAGGGACTGTTGAAACAGACTGTGAATAATAAGGATGTAGTTATAAAACCATTCAATTCTTCCCAACAAAATTCACCTAGAGCATTCAGTATCTTCAAGAGATCTGTCTTTGGTGTCAATCCTACTGTAACACTATCTCAGATGCCTCAGCTTGTGGGTAACACTAAGCTGAATGATACATTTGAAATACTTGAGGGAAGGATGGTATTCAGAGGGAGCTTGAGGGGCTTGAAAAGTGGCCCCAGGTGAACTTTGTGAAGTTTAACAAAACCAAATGCAAGGTGCTGCACCTGGACAATCGCAAGTATCAATGAATGAATGGATTGAGAGCAGCCCTGCAGAAAATGACTTTGGGATGGCGGCAGAAGAAAGATTGGACATGAGTCAGCAAGGGGCACTTACAGCCCAAAAAGTCTTGAGTTGCATCAAAAGAAGTATGGCCAGAAGGTCAAGGGAGGTGATTTTTCCCCCTGTACTCCACTCTTGTGAGACCCCACCCACCTGGAGCACTGCATCCAGCTCTAGGTCTCCCAGGGCAAAAAAAGACATTGGTCTATGAGAACAAGTCCAGAGAAGGACCACAAGAAAGACCAAGGTCATGGAACAACACTCTTAGGAAGAAAGGCTGAGTTGAGGTTGTACAAGCTGCAGAAGAGAAGGCTTTGGACTGACCTTCCTGTGGTCTTATTAAAAATAAATAAATAAACCAGACCAGTGACCAGAGCCTAATTGCTAGAAGAAGAAAACTAAGCCAGGAACTTTCCAGAGAAAAAAATAAAATTGTTTCACAAAACACGAGTCAGACCAAACTATCCTCAATCCTTCACAAACTGACTTTGCTATCAACAGCACTGGGAAGAAAGGGGAATGGGATAGGGGCAGTACAAGCTGTTACACAGGTCACCAAAAGTAGTGTGTTCACTTCCAGGTACACTAAAGTAGCTCACAATAGTGTAGTAATTCAACATACTTATAATCAAATGCGAAATCAGTTAATTTCAAATATCATGAAGAAGTCTGAGACAGAAGAAAACCAAAAGTGACAGTGCAAATGGATGTGGAGTTCAGGTGTTATTAGATTTCTAATGAGGCTATTCACATTTCATAAAATTATGCATACAGAAGCCAGAATACAGGGCACTAATTCAGATAACCAATAGAATGTTAATCACAAGACCTTAAGACAAGAAAGTAAAAAAATATTTGAAATATTATATGTGGTCATGTCCTGATCCAGGGATTCATTTTAGGAAATATACCAGTAAGTAAGTAACTGGAATGCTTTTCAGTGCAGTAAGATGTTTCCAGGGGTCTGGAGACCCTTAAATCTGTGCACTACACAACTCTTGTTAGGCCGTGTACTTCAGTTTATTTATGTAAGATACTTGAAAGGTATGCTGGGACATTACCAATGAACTGCCCAATCCAACATGGTAGCTTGGACTTTGGTGTCTCTCTGAAAAAAAAAAAAATCTGTTTCAGGTTAAACACACATGCATGTAGATACATACATACAACCTGGCAGCAGGGAGCAAAGAGAAGTTAACTTAAGACTTGTAACAAAGAACAGGACAGCCGGTTAGAAGAAATTTGTATTTAGCAGAGAGAAGGAAGTTCTAGCCCCTCATATCTGACTTTTCTTTAGCCTTAGCCAAAGTAAATCAGGCAACAAGATTCACTAGATTTTTCAGAGGTTAAACCTTATATTTGTAAATCTAGTTCATTCTGGCATATGCATTTGTTTTTCCAGCAAAATTAGTGAGAGGGGGTGATGATGAGGTACACATTAGTAAGAGTCAGGCGTAAAGAAGTTCATTTTTGCCTGACTTTCACTTTCTAATCATTTAAGATTCTCTGGATCTTTCTGTATAGAAACCTACCACAAAACCTTCTTAAATGTATTTAACTTTTCTTAGGCTAATCCCTTAGCAACTCATTTGTAACTATCCATTCAATTAGCCTAGCACCTATTACCCTTGAAATTCTCGGGCTTACTACCTTAGAAAAACTAAAGCTTTAGGAAGTGTTAATTAGGAGTTACGGGACTTAATTAAGCAGGAGGAGGAAAAATATTCTCAAACACCATATCGTGTTGTATTTCTATTCAGAATAACAGGTAATTCTGTTAGGAATAAGAGTTAAGATATTTTAAAATTTAAGAATCTATATATCAAAGAAGAAGTTGACTTGTGTTGGCTTTTGGAAGTGGGATATATTATGTACAAAGCCACCTCAGTTCCAGCATTATTATAAAAGGGGTAACTGAATCACTTAGGCAGAAAAGAATTTATTCACCTAATTCAAATAGTGTTCCATAAAGCAAACAGAACAAAACAAAAAAAAAAGTCTAGAAATGTCTGACTGGGATGTTAAGCATGCTGGAACTCCAGTCGGTGAAGGTCTTCAGTTTACAGGTATTAGAAAAGGTTGTGAATATTAAGAATTCTTCCTTCCACTACTAAGAATCCACTAGGGAGGAAAAAGATTGATCAAAGCTGTGTTTTGACAAGAAAAAACATTTTAAAAATATTATTTCAAGTCCTGAATAAAGTTATTTTGAGGAAAAGTTGTAGCCAGTTTTTAACCTGCATCAGTGAATGAAGTATTATTGGACTTGGTCTTTTACTGACTTTATAAGCAATACTTATTTAAACTACTTCCAACTGACTTTGGTTTGATCCCCAGCTTTGGGAGGAAAATATCTGTCTAATGAATAAGTACAGATACACAAAGGTATGTCAGGCAGATTTTTTCTCATTCAAATAGTTTGATCAGAAGAACATTTTGTGCATGCTTAGAAATATTATCTGTTATAATAAAGATGTTCACCACTTTTCTGAATATGTTGTTCACAGTTTTATCCTCCAAATCAATTTTAGTTTTTAGAAATGAAAAATGTTAACAAACACAGAAAAATGTGTTCTGATAAGTTAAATGGAAAAATCTACATGAAAATCAGTAAAACATCTGATAAGCCACCTAAAACTAAATTAATAGTTATTAATTGTGTGATAGAGAAGCCTTTCATATTATGATCATGACTATGGGAGAGACATGTCTTGTTTTGTCTTTATTGCAGCTTCAAGGCTGGAGTTCATCCATGGGGAATATACTGCTGTCATGTGGAAGCACTCTGTGTGGTAAAATATTTAAGATCCAGCCTGTAGACACAGATGAAGCATACAAAGATTAAGTCTTCTTGTGAGGTTATCTTAAAGAAGGATTGGTGTCTCTTCACTCTGTCTCACTAGCTGTAAGAGATGGGCTTAATACTGTCTAGGCAATAGAGGAACTGTCTTTTGAATCATGCTGCTTCAGAACAGTAAGCAGATTCTACCTCTGAGTAAATTCCTTAAGCACAGGTCCAGATCCATGATAGTTAATCATGTTTCACCTTTTCTACTCCCTTGCTTAGCTAATTAAAGAAAGAATTGAGAGTCTTGTTCTCCATTTTCCCTAAATAAGGTAAATATGACAAAAGCAAGCAGACAAGAGTGAAGTTGACAGCCGAAGTGGTAAAGGCCAACTCTAGATTAACAAACAACTAAGAACCAAGGAATTGCAGAAAATGAATAGTTGTGAAGAATATTTCCTTCCCTATGCTACTACAGATGAGGGTACTGCACGTAAATAGTGCAAGTACTCCATAGCTACAGTCTCTGTGTTACATATTTTTCCCCTAAAATTTAGATCACAAAGTGTGATGCATCTGTTAAGCATGATTACAAACAACCCTTTAATGTATCCCTGCACATTGCTGATATTAAACCATTTCTTGTTACAATCAGAAGCAGAAGAAACTACTTAATGCTGGATACATGTATAGTAACAACAAAGAGATGGTAGGAATAATACAATAATTTTAGATTTTTATTTAACACATTTGTTACCTATATTTCTTGGTGTTTCAAAGAGATTCAAGATTAAAAATTATGATAATTATATAAAAAACTTGTAATGACAATAATGTAGCTACCTATATTACACTAAACTCATGTGAACAGTGGCTTTTATTTTAACTCTTGTTCTTTTGTCTCATAAATTGCAAAAGATGCAAACACCTTCTTATATCTAGCCTTGCAAGTGATACAGTATTGATTTGACGCATATTGAGACCTAATAATCAAGTACATGTTCTTATGATTGGCTGATGTCGCTTTGTCTCTGGCTGCTTAAAGAATTCTAAGTTGACTGAGGTCATCTATAGCCTACAGATAATCTACATGACTAATAAAAATGCTAAGCAGACTGACAATCTGTTTTCCAGTCATATCAAACCTCCTAATCCAATTTGTAATTTTCAAGATGAGGCTAATCTAAAAAAATAAAATAAAATATATGTGTTTACTAGAACAGGGTGATATACTGTCAGTGCGCATCTAGCAGATGCATTTTAATATCTAAGCTCCCCCTTGAAAGGCTATGATAATGAATATCACAGTCTGGTAAAATTTTAACAGATCTTTATGGTCAGAACATTGGACTGGTAATTATTAAAAACAAAACAAAACAACAACCTAAAAACAACAAAAGAACCCCAATCAAATATATGTATCTGGGCTCAGATATACGGAATATATAATTCCATAAAAATCTAGTTTCTGCTTTCTCATAAGATATATTAAGCTGCAGATTCATGTTTGAGGATGATAACTGGTTGAAAGTATACATTATAAAAATAATAGTAATATTTGGTAATGCATATAGTCAATTCCAAATACTTTCTTTTGCTGATGTGGTGAAATGTATATTATGGTTGAACATACTTAGAGTCATCAAGTATCTGAACTGTGACTGTGGAATAGTGTATTTCAGTGCCATGGCAAACCCCTAAATTTAACTGTGGATCCGAGACTATCCTTCCTCAAACTAGTAGGTGTTAGCAAAGAAGCTGTTGTCCAAAAGTTCACACTGTCAGAAAGTATTATGTTTTCTTTCCGACATGTAAATCTAAAAAAAACCAGAGGTCAACATAGACTATGAACTTCCATTTTTCATCACTAGTCAGATAATTTCTTAAATTTGTCTCAGCTTGGTTTAAACTCATATATAGCAATATATTGGAGGGGTCGTTCATATATTGTCAGTCTTGTTCAGTTAAGTAAATAAAGACTTTACAGCATAAACCAGTCCATAAAATGTTACTGTGACTCTCTACTGCAGGCCCTCCAAATCTGATAGACTCACTGGCAGATGTAGCCATTTCCTAATTCACTGTTTGCCAATGCGTGCTAAATTTCATTTCGGTTTGCTTTTTAAAGATCAGATTCCTCAAATAATGTAAACATGTTTAGCTTAGAGCATTAAATATTGATTCTGAATGTTTTTAATTAGATAATTAATCTAAAAAATCAAACACATTCATACATGAGAATCCTACTTATTTAGCCTTTGTTTCTAGTCACAGAGATGTACACTATAAAAACAGAATAAGGAGTTAAAATTTTAAAGCCCCACATTTGTCTTGGTTTATAGTGACTTGTTGTTCAGATTGGGGAAAATATGGTGTTTTCCATCCAGCCTATTCTCTTCATTTTCCTTCCCAAGAAAACCAGAGAGAAGGGGAGAGGCTGTAGTGTTGGGTTACTACATGTTATCTTAAAGTAGGATGGAACAGAAGTCATCCAGACTAGGAGCTAGGGAGATGGTCCTATACCCCAGCCACGCTCTACCACTAAAGTCTGTAGTGTGTAAGTATTTTGCTTAGCCAAAGCAGGACAAGAAGGAAGTTATATGCCCTCCCCTCATAACAGAATAGGGCTGCAATTTTTTACTATATTTTTTCCATTGCATATGAGGGTCTCAGTTTATTTTCCAAAATTTATTGTCTTAGTTACTTTTCTGTGGATCCATTAGAAGTCATGTATAGATTTCCATGAGCTTCCAGGCAGATGAAGAGGAACAAGTGCTTTCCAAAGCCCTTTTCATGATCTACCAGCAGTCCTGGATGGCTGGGGAAGTTCCACTTGAATGGAGGGGAGCTGATGTTACAGCCATTTACAAGAAGGCCTGGAGGGAGGATCTGGGATACTACTGGCTTCTCAGTCTGACCTCTGTGACAGGGAAAATTATGGAACAGGTCATCTTGAGTGCTATCACACAGCACATGCAAGACAACCAGGTGATCAGGCCCAGTCAGCGTGGGTTTATGAAAGGCATGTTGTGCCAAATTAACCTGATCTCCTTCTGTGACAAGGCATTACAAAGGGCTCTGAACAGGCTGGAGACCAATGGGATGAGGTTTAACAAGGCCAAGTGCTGAGTCCTGCACTTGGGGCACAACAATCCCGTGCAGCGCTACAGGCTTGGGGAAGAGTGGCTGGAAAGTTACCTGGCAGAGAAGGATCTGGGGGTGTTTGTTGACAGACAACTGAATATGACCCAGCAGTGTGCCCAGGTGGCCAAGAAGGCCAATGGCATCTTGGCTTGGATCAGAAACAGCGTGGCCAGAAGGTCCAGGGAAGTGATTCCGTCCTTGTGCTCGGCACTGGTTCTCAGCATTGGTGAGGCTGTGCCTCTAATACTGTGCTCTCTAATACTGAGCCTCTCACTGCAAGAAGGGCATTGAGGTCCTGGAGCAGCTCCAGAGAAGGGCAACAAAGCTGGTGAAGGGACTGGAGAATAAGTCTTACGAGGAGCGACTGAGGGAACTGGGGTTGCTTAGCCTAGAGAACAGGAGGCTGAGGGGAGACCTTATTGCTCTCTACAACTGCCTGAAAGGAGGTTGTAGAAAGGTGAGCGCTGGTCTCTTTTCCCAAGTGATAGGTAATAGGATGAGAGGAAATGGCCTCAAGTTGCAACAGGGAATGTTCAGATTGGACATTAGGAAAAATTTCTTCACTAAAAGGGTTATCAAGCACTGGAACGGATTGCCCAAGGGAAGCGGTTGAGTCACCATCCACAGAGGTTTTTAAAAGATGGGTAGATGAAGTGCTCAGGGATACGATTTAGTAGTGGGCAGGTACAGTTGGACTTAATGACCTCAGAGGTCTTTTTCAACCTAGGGGTTCCATGGTTCTATGATTCTGCTTTCAGGTAAACTTTGGTGACATTTTTTTGATATTTTGATACTGTCATTATTTCTTTTAAAAATAAACAAAAATGTTTCCTTTTTTCGCTGAAAATGAACTTGGCTAGGGTTTTGATTACTTTCAGTTTTGATGACTTTTGATTGTACTCCACAAATATGAAACAATATATTTTAGAAGTGCATTACTGTAATTAACAAAATTAACCTCCCTTCTCAGTGATAGGGATTTTAATGCAGGTAGATTTCTCATCATACTTCTTCCTTACAGAACAAAATTACTGAAATCTCCTTATGTAACCCATAAATGTGATTTTTCTTAATCACTGTTGTATAGTGTAGCATAAATGGCCTTTGTCAGGCCTTCCAACTTTAGGAAATGTTGAAGCAATGACCACTTTTGCTGTAGTAAAAATATTGTACACATAATCCCCTAAACTGAAAGTTTTAAAGTTAGTTTTAAAGTGATTATTTTCCAGGTGAGACAGGTTAATGTGCAATAAAAAAGCTGAACTGCAACTTAAAGAATAATGAAAAAATGCAATGAAAAATTACTTGTAAGTCTCTTAGTTATAGCTAAAGTCTGCCTACTCCCTACAGTGCAATATAGAATAATTCTGCCTTCCTTTCTTTCCAGTTTGGCCAAGTAGAAACTTATCTAACAGTGATTTCAGCCAAAGAGAAAGATAAAGGAATTGCCTTTACACTTTATGTCATAAAGTCATGGGGGAAAAAAAGATGATAATAATGGTAGCTATTAGGAGAATTTGTATTCTTTCCCATTCAGGGAAACTGGTTGGAAATGATGAAACACTTCCGGAAAATAGAGTGAACTCATTTTTAGCTGTGCCAAAGTAAGGATCAATGTGAAGAATTTCACCACACTGAGTGATGCCTGATGTTGCAATTAGCATCCAGAAGGCCATTTCTGAGCTTATTTTCAGTGTTTTCAGTTAATTTTAGTTAGTTATCAGTAGGTAAGAGAATAAAAATATCTCGGCTTTTTCTCATCCTATCCCTCTAACTGGCAGGATTTCAACCCATGTCTTTAGATGTGTGACTTTTATTTCTTCCTGACTGTGCCAAGAATATTTTTTGGCATCTGGTATTTTAACAGTAACATTGCCAGTGACCAGGCATTGGGCAGAATCTAAGTACTGGTACTGTATTTTATAATTTTCACAGAAGCATTTGGTTTGATTGATTCTAGAATGTTGATTAGAGGAGGATAAGTCACTTAACTCCAATTCATGACTGTTTAACAAGAAGAGCACACAGATTTGTTGTACAGGGCAAAGAATATGGCTTGGCTGAAATGGACTGTGATGTCCGCCAAGACTTAGTTTTCAGACCATGTTTATTGAATTTATTTGTCAATGATTTATTCTTGATTGTATTAAATCTACTTTACAGTTATATAGATGATGTAATGTTGCAACATTGTTCTAATTCATTTGCCATGTAGGGAAGGACTCAGATAATTTATGGAGGAAGCTTTAAAAAGAAAGATTTTTCTAATGAACAAGAAAATTGCTAGCTATTAATTTCAAAATAAACCCCGAACACTTCTTCAGTCCTTACTTGGGCAAGAAAAAGAAAGCCCTCCCCTGAAATGCATACTTAATTCATGACTTAAGTGTTGGATCAACACAGTCTAGTTAGTCTTGGACAATACTATGTTGAAATGCTCTTAATTAGAATCAGGTATCATTTTAAAAGGTAAGAACTCCACTGGAAATATTGTATTTAAGCAACAGAAAATAAAAATTGCAATGTGCTGTCAGATGAGAGGCTATTTAAATTTAGAAGCAAGAAAACCAAACTGCAATATCAATAAAAAGCTATATAGATTGTTTTATATTAATAGTAGATACAATCCAATTTGCCTTTAGGAAAACTTTGAGATTCGTAGCTTGACAGAATATAAAAACACATCACTGCATCTTTTATGTGAATAAGTCAACTTACTTCCTCTTCAGTGAGTCTGGAACTATGCAAATATATTTTATATTTGGAGAAGCCCCTGGTCATATTAAAAAAATACTGTTGTTTCTTTTAGATTTTAATTTAATATTCCAAGCCTTGGAGGGAGAAATCATCATAGACTCATTTACCCTGCAGTCAGTGCGACAATATGGGAGGGTATGTTTAATGCCTTAGCAGTAAGCATTTTGAACAGGCATCCAAAGGTGGTAAGAACTGAAATAATCTTTGGCAAAATTCAAATGCAGAGTAATTGGATATTTAAAATCATTCACAAGGTATAATTGAGAATAAATTATGTAATGATGTGGTAGGAAAGGTTTGATTTTACACATCCTTCTGCTTAGAAGCACCACAGATGCTTGGATATGGGTAGGGCAAGTTTCTTGCTGTGAAAGTCATTTGAGATGCAATACATAACATTGTATATTAATGAGGTTTTATTATCTCTTGTTCTGATATGTTCATGAACAAAAAAATAAAGGTATTTATATAACTCTTTAAAGCAGGTGGTAGTTTAAACCATTTCATATCGGCATCTTCTGTCGTATTTTAATATAGACATTTTAAAAATAGAAGAGTTGTCATATGCAGTGAATAGATCATATATGAGGGTATATGATACAAGAACTTCCTTCTTCAAGGAAGAAATATTTAGATGCCTGTCCTGTTTCTTGGTTTTATGTTTCAGGTTTTGGTTGTGGAATTTTTACATTTTTTTACCTGTGGAAAGATCCCACAGGATAAATATCTGTGCTGTGAAAACCTGGTTATGCTTGGCTTCATATTTTAAAAAGTGAACAGAATACCCTAAGTCTTGGATGCACGCATTACTGACATCTAAGCCCCGTGTAAGTACTCTAAATGTTTCAATATGTTAATACTAAAAAGGAAAAAACTATATTTTGAAAAATATTGAAGTCTTGAACATTCATCCAATTTCTCTGTAAGTACATACAGTCAACGGGTCAAACTGCAGCCTCAGTGAAAACAAACAAAAGAATTTTAACTCCTAATTTCATGACAGATTTTGATACCTGTCATCAAGTAATATAATTATATAAAATGAAAGTATATTTCTGCATACACACAAAACTAAGAAATATATACTTTTTTTGTAACTCCAAGACTATTGCAGTCAACATTTAACTCAAAGGATCTCTCTCATGAACTTCTGTCAGGGTCTCACTCTTGTTTGTTCTGCTTTCTGTCCTCTATCTTCATTTTGCTTTTATCTGTATTGTGTTCCTTCCCCTGCCATAACTGTGCTAATAAAGTCAAGAAAATATGGAATCCTTTTGTTAGAATAACTAATTCAGGTCTATATATATATATATTCAGCTATAATAGAATTCTTCTACTACTGTACATTATAACAGCTTAATCCTATCTGGGGAGCATGCTGCCAGCATTGCTCTTTGCACGTCTATCCTGGATGCACAAGTAAACAATTCCTTTGTGTTAAAAATGGAAAAGCATCGGGTCTAGGCTGGTTTCAAAGTCAGTAGTCATTCTCAAGAGAAGAGTAAGTTCTTGAAGTGTTGATGCTGAGCAGTGAAGAAGGAAAATCCTGGTTGTGTGGAAGATTGTTTTAACACAGAATAGAGAGAAATAGAAGAATTAATTCCATGGACCTGACTAACCACAATGGCATCAGGGGCAGATGCAGAGGTGGCCTTCATTGCCTTATGCCTGACAGTTCAATTGCCTTTGTCAAGCTCCAGATATGCAGACTGAACATGACTGAATTATTCCTTTTTTAATTGTCAGCTGTATTGACAATTCCCAGGAGAGCTCAAAATTAGGGATTCTGAGAAATGTAGGTTGGCAAAACCCTGTTCTTAAATAATTATATTTTCTGATTTGCAGATTTTATCAAAGACCTAAGGGCATTATGAATTTTTCAATTTGTAAACAGTAGCATCATATACAAGCATTCAAATTTTTTTTACAATATTACCTTTATGATATTTTGTCCTCCCGTATCATGGTGAAAAAGGAATCAGCCATGAGTTTGTTACTTTTTAAAACTTTCTATCAAAGATGAAATTATTTAATTTAATTTCTTTGAACACTTGTTGACAATCCTATGTTTACCAGCTACCTTGAAAACCTGAAAGGTTCAGTTTTTTAAGTGATAATGAAAATAAAGATGCAGAGTGTTTAATCATTCCATGATTTGAAAACTATCCCTACTGAAGGCAGATAGGAACAGAAAAAGTCCATCTTAAACTGCACATGAATTATTTGTTTTTCCTTATGAATTCACATGTCAAAACCTGCTTGCACATATTGAATTTTGTTTACTGTCAGGTAAATTTTTGCATGTGCAGGAGACCAGACTAGCAGAGCTGTAAGGTTTTGAGAAGATTTTACCCAAAAGGAGGGATCTTGAAAAAACAAGCAAAGGTGAAAATGCTATAGGCAGGTCAGTTTCAGATCTGTCTCGACACTTCTCAGGCAACTAATTTTTCTGTTGAGTTCATACCTTAATTTATGTTTTGTGCAATGCATCGCTGGGATAACCTTAGGATTTGCATTCCATGACTTTGAATGTGTAAAATAGAAACCTTCATGTTGAATTGACAAATGGCTTGTATTAATACAAAATTAGATTTAGGAAAATCATTTAATCTATAAATGACATCTGGTATTTACAGCTTTAGAGTCTGATGAAGACAGATGCACTACCTTACATGTTTATAATATTTTGTAAATTTGTAAATGCATATTTAAATTGATGGTATCCCTCTCCCATCCTTCAAGTGTCACTGGCCCTCTAAGGACTTAGTCCAAAGCTTACTTTCATTAATGGAAAGACTTACTGGCTAAATGTATAGCCTAAAATTAAACACAGTCTAGGAACATTCTGGAGCTCTGGAATACTACCCTTTCTCCTGTCAGAATGTTGGTGTGCTCCTCAGCATGATTTCAAACTGTGCCAGCTAGCCTTCAGCTAACTAATTTCTGGATGTAGTTCAAGAGTTACTGTGAGCTAGAGAAAATCTCAGAGACTTTGAGTGCAGCCACTACATTCTGGAGGAGTTTTGTGGTATGAGGATGGGATGTCCTGTGCCAGTTGGCTTTGGCATCTCCTCCTGAGTAGAAGACAATAAGGCCTAAACCAGCAGGTTTGTGGGGATTGGGACATCAAATATTCCGACAGCCTCATTCTTCTGTATAGAATTCCTTGCATAGGACTGTGTTCAAGTAGAACTGGGTAGAACTAGTCAGGAGTTTTTTTGATTTCTTGTTTTCATCTTAAAATAAGAAATTCTTCATGGGAATGCCCCTTCCAGCCCAAATAACTGTAGAATTCCTACTTAAGAAAGGACACAGTTCCACTAATCTGTCCAAGAATAATAGCCAACTGGAATGGGGCTAGTAAGGTCCTAGCTTAAGAGGATCCACAGGCAGGGAACCAGTAGCCTCCAGCCTATAGCAGTGTTCTGTGAGTTAGTGGTCTGATATTTTCAGTGCAAGGCTGAGGAAAGGTGTCACGATGGTAGTATATTCAGAGAGAGAGAGTCAAGTGGAATCAGACCTTTTAACTTTGAAGTGGCTCTTTTAAGTACCCAGAAGACTGGAATCAAATCCTCAGCTTGGAAAAAAAAAGTATACTTAAAGACAAATATTTAAAAAATCCTCTGGAGTAATTGAATGTATTTGTATCATATTTCTTTTTCTGATTCAACTAATGTCTTAAATGTTTTTAATTTTATTTATTCAGGAAATTGTCTTGAATTTTAAAGAACAACATTTTAAGCAACAAGAAAGGTACGGACCATATGGATGCTCTCTTTGTACATACGTGCGATTGTGTACAAATACTTCAGAAAAGGAAAATACATATTCTGCCATAAAGTTGCATTTATTAGTTATTTCCACTGTATCAGTATTTGTTTCTTCTCTTGATGTTAATTATGTCTAGATGGAGAAGCAAAGTAGGATTCAAGAGGTTCTTTACAAAGGGTTAATATGATTAGCTTTCATATCAATATTTAATCTATTCAAGTTTAAGCACTATTTGGACTTTTAATGTCATTTTACAAGAATGCAGAACGCAATTAGTTATTATCTTTTCCTTCCTATGCATGTTATGCACAGGAACATATAAGGTCATTACAGTCTTAAACGTATGTTGCTCCAAAACAAACTGTAGTTCTGTTGCATATTTTCTCAAAAAAGTAGAGATGAATACATAGACCGCAAGTTTTGAAGGAAGCACACTTATGACTGAAAGCAGGTGCCACCAAGGTACATATTTGTGTGCCTCTTATGTAATGTGTGCTCTCACACAGCAGCGTAAATTTTCTATCCAAAAAAATGTTGTATGTTATGTTTAACGGATATTTTTCAGACTGAGAAATAGTCTCAAGTCATGAGAGTCAATAGAGTCCCTGAGACATCCATGCTAGAATGGGAAAGGACATATTCCTTCAGTTATGCTCACAATTTCAGTGGCCATCGTGCTTGTGCATGTATCTCTCAAGTGCCAAGAATAGTCTTCACCACTCCAAAAAGACAGTGTAGAGGAGAATGTGTTCATTTCCAATCTGCAGAGCTGGAGAAGGTGCACAGTAGGGAAAGGAAGCATGTTGCTGTTACTCTGTGCAGTTCTCCTGTCCTTTTGTAACATTTATGGATAGTCTTGGCCTCTGAAATCATGTCTCCAGACACAGATGCTTCTCAAGTCCTTTACAAGACAAAATAAGTCAGAAGAATATTAATGTTAAGACTGAAAATACTCAGGGAACTTCTGCAGGGTTGGTCAATCTTTTTTTCCAGTAGTTTAAAGTTCCTATTGAGGAAATCTAGGGAAAAAGTTCTCTAACTTGAGTAAAATCTAGGTTTTATTAGCCATAGAGAAAGAAGAATAAATTATAACTGTGCAAGTGAATAATCTCTGTAAGACATATAAAAAATGCTATAGGCATTAAATTTTTCCTTTACTCCATTTTATTCCAGTATTTGTGTCACTGTTCAGTGGTTCTGTTCAATTTCTGGTTTTTCTTTTCATCTCAATTTTCTTAACATTTTATTTTAAAAAAAATTTCTTTTTTTCTTAGCTTGTTCTACTGAGATTTTGCAGACAGTCCTGACTCAGTTTAAGTTTCACTCACACAGCTTTGAAACTAGCTGAAAATGGACACAAAATTCTCTGTTGCTAGCTAAAATATAACTGTTAATTTCATACTCATTAAATAGATATTGTGTACAGACATATGTATATATGGACACTGTGTGACATGATCTTTTGGGTTCACTTTCCTGGTACGTCTGATCCTGCCAATACAATACTTGCTTCACAATGTCAGTAAAGTTCTGTGGGCAGCACAATATCATTTTCATTCAGCATAGATGAGAATGTGATCATCTCATTCAAATAATACCTCATAATGACATGCTTTCCAAAGAAGCAAAGGAAAAATAAAACTGTCTCTCGAAGTTATTAGCCAGAGACCACTTTATGTATGATATACAGAAACTGTAAGGGAATGCAATGTATTTGAAGTACTTTCAGCATGGTTAACATGCTGTATGTAATTTTGAAAAAAACATGTATAGCAACTCAGAGACAAAATGTTTCAAATAACTGCCAGTAAAAGGAATATTGAAAAGGAAAAACAAGCGGTTTTCAAACATAATAAAAGACACCTGAAATCATATTTTAAATATCACTAGCAATCAATTAATGATACCTGAAATAAATGTACATAAAGAAAAGTAATACAGAAATTAAATAAAATACAGATAATACACCCAAAATTGTAAAATTATTTTAAGAAGTGCCTTTCTCATTACAGCTGACTGTGATTTTCCAGATAGAGGCATTGTAATATGACCCTGTGTGCTGTTCTGTGTGTACAATAAAGCAAGCAAAATTAATCCCTTCCCCTGATGACCTCTAGAAATGAAAACCCATTATAGTAATAATATTTGTACTTAGGCCTTGATGTTTTTGTGCTGAATCTGAATGCCTTGAAATGATTGTATACAGTGGCTGATGAGGACACATGTACAGATAATTACATAAATAATCCTCTTTATATAGGTGCAAGGTGACATTTTAGATCTGGTATGGAAACTAGTTGAAGCCTAATAAAACTTGTAATCATTTTCCTTACGGTTAAGGTCTGAATCTTATTATGTTGAAAGGTCTGTTAGGAATGCTTCCCTTTTTAACTTGGACTGTATGTAACTGGATCTTGTGCACAATATTCCTGTTTGTAAAAGTTGAACTAAGCATTCAGATTTCTGCCTAAGTTACTGGTTTTGCTGTTTGCCAAAGTATATTCGGTATCAAATACTATAATAAGTCTTTGTTACCAGTCTGCGGTTCAGCTAGCAAACCCCACTTAAAGGGTAAAAAATCTTTTTAAAAACAACATTATTTAGCTTGGAACAGGAATCAATACTCCATATGATATGGTAATGAAACACAGACTTTGTAACATATTGACAGACACTGAGAAAGTGTGTGTGGTGAGAGGAGTGGGTGTATTTGCGTGCATGTTGAAGGGACCACAATAGTATTAATAGCCTGTAAAGGAGGTTTCTCACATTTGGTAAACACATGAGTACAACACAGAGCACAATAGGAGCTACAGTTCAGAAACAATAACCTGTACATTACTCTGGAATGCCATTATATACATGAGAGCTCTCTTTTGTCAGCATTTGTATTTCCACAGGATGTAGTAACAAAGTATTAGCTTTGTGGCAAAGGAAGGCTAGAAAGACATTCACATATTGTTTTACCATTTTGTTTACTTTGAATATTTGCATATCTTTCTGATGTGGGCCACGTATCCAAGTTGGTTCAGTTTGGCACAAACAGTCTGGTTTTCTATTTGTCTAAGTGGTGATAAGTTCCATTGATCAGGGCTTAGTGGAAATTAGAACACCTTTCATGTTACTCAGCTGGGGAGGCTGCTCCCAGTAGACTCTCACTCATGTTAATAGCCCACTGGAATGTTTCAGAATGGTTGATGTTGCTGCATATTACTTCGCAATGTCAATACCAGTAGGTCTATTGATTCAGATCGCTTTCTTTAAATAAAAATAATTATATAGTATTTGAAAATATTTTAAAAATGGCCACCTGGCTGAAAAATAAGAGTAACTCATGTCTCTTAGATTGTCCATCAGCTTGGGAAAGATTTGAATTGTTGCACATTTTAATTATTTATTTTTTAAAATGTATACCATGTGTTGCACTTTCAGTGTGTTGATTGTAAAGGATTACATTTGTAGACTTCCACTAAAGAACAAAAGCTAAATTTATAATTGCATTTTATTTTAGATTAAGATTAGAGGGGATTTTTTTAAACAGTGCACATTGGTATTTTGAAGAGGGTGACCTGAGAAAGATACAGATATGTGCAAGATTTATCAGTCTTTCAGACTTGTCCTTCTCAGTGTCGGTCAAACAGAACTGGCAGAAGAGGTTTGGAGAGGTCTCTTTCTAATGGCAATTTCCATACAAATGAGAGTGTGGTTTGAGTCTGGGTTTTGGTTTTTTTTCTTCTCAATTGGTTAAGACAGCCACATATCAGAGCATTCTGTGTGTCAGGGAGGATCTTTCTTCTCTACAACAGTACATTATTATCTGAAAGCATTTTCAATATTTTTACCCAGATTGTTTACCACACCATTTTATTTGTTTGGTTCTTCAGGATCTTTCCTGATGCTTCCTCACCACACCTACAACTTTGCATATGTGACCTATGGTCAATGGGTCATGAAGCCTATTGAAGGCACACATCTCTTTGGTCAGGCTGGGAAGATGTGACACTGCTTCTACCTGGGCATTCTTCTTTGGCGTCCTTGTGGAGCTGTACTGTGTTGAGAGTCCATTTTGAAATCCTGATACTATTCTATAAAAATAATGCAACTTTCCTTTCTAGCTTAAAATGTGTTTTATTCAAGATCAGCATCCCTCTGTCACAGCCTGTTAAATGAACACTTGTACTCAAATAACTTACTGATTATGCAAAATAACTCTGTTATGGTACACATTCAGTGCAGAAAATTGCTCTGTTAGTTGGATTGCTTTTCCCGTCACAGTGAAGTATACATCTGCTTAAAGCTAAAAGTCCAAGGGCTTGATTTACTAAAAATTAGTGATCCATCAGATTGATGGGCAATCTGCACTCTTGGTGCCTTGAAATTTCTTGCATCAGTCACCAGATCATGATTTACTAATAGGGTTTCAGGGCTTGCAAAATAGCACAACTCTAACCACATATTAATATTTAATCTGGCATTTTAAGTGCACCTAACAAAAGACTCCAGAGCTGATGACAGGACCCTAAATTGTGAATTTCTTAAAAAGGAATTGAGTATTTCCATAGTGGTTCCATGTGGAAATCTGAAATAAAAAGAAATAGATGAGGTAAGCCTTGCTCATGAACTTATAATCTTCTGACTGTATTTTCTTGAAAAACAGTTTATAGCTTATTTTTTGTAGTGTAGCTTCATTAACATATGACAAAGTTTCCTTCGGCATTTTCACTGACCATAACTCATGATAGCAGAGAAATTTCGAAACTCATTTCTGCATTGTGTGCAATTAAATAGTCTGTTCTTTAAATACTTAATCCACTTGGCAACTGTGGAAAGGTGCTAAATGAGAGTAAAAATAATGTATAAATCACAAAGACCTCTTCATTACCATGAAATTTAGTAATTGAATCTGCACAGATTTAGTAAATTGGGCCCTGTGTGTTTTCTATAGCATTTTTAAGTACCTGAGATAGGCATGAAGATGAATTACATCTTGATAGTGTTTCTACCATTTCATGGCTTAAACAGAGCAACAGAGTGAGTTAATAAGCAACTTCTCCTGCTGCTGTCAGATGAATATTCTAATTTTACAAAACATATATAGTGCATGTCTAGAAAAGTGTTTATTTGTTTCTTCCATTTTCATACGCCATAATTTATGAAAGATGTTCCCAACACCACCTGTAATAACAGAATGTTTATTAGTGTGCAAATGAGGTTTATAAATGATGTTGCTTATCTATGGAACAAAACACAAAAGACAACTTATTAGCAAAAGACAAATTGCTCAGCAAGTTTCAATGAGCTGCTATGTTTGTCATGAAAAAAACCTTTTATTTGCACAGATCAATGCTTTTATAATCCATTTAAAATAATATACTTGCCACTAGGTGGCTATTTCTGATCAGATCATTTTACCATTTTAATTACATTTTTAATATCCTGGCTGCATAAACAAAGATAAATTACAAGCCTTGCACAATCTGGCTGCTAGCTCAGACACAATCTGTAATAATATCAGCTTTTGTTTGTGCCTCCTCTAATTAGATTCTGAAATCTAGGCTTTATCAATCAATAATTTTAATTTCAGAATTGCCTTTTGATCTTACATTTCATGTTTGTTTGCAGGAAATGATCAGTAGGACAAAGCTGATAATTTATGCAAAAACAATCTCTCAGCAGTTACAAGCACATTCCTAGCCATCAACACAACCCGACACACTAAGCTTGACACAGGTCTAATTAGCATGCAGATATGTGTCGCCTCATTGGCAATTCAAATTGCTTTTTTATAATGTACCTCAAATTGTGCTACTCAAACATTGTATTTGATTTCCAAAGCCCCCTGGGCATCCCATAATGTCTCCCTTCATCCTGGATATGAAGCATTTATTGAACAATCTGCTTCAACTCTGGCTATCTTTTCGAAAACACCCAAACATCATAATTGTGGGACCCACTTTTCCTCCTTGTCAGACAGCAACTTGTTCTTCTGCGGAGTGCCGGGTGCCACGTCCGTAGGTTTAGCGATGATATGTTACCTTGTGAGCTCCTGCTCCCACAGTGTCTGCTCTATAGCGGGCTTCGTTCCTATGCCACTCATTTAAAAAGGGGGAGGATGTCTACAGAGCACACATTAATATGCGGCACATAACCACGTCTCTGAATGCCAGCCTTCCATTCTTCATTAAACAAAATGGCTGGATTGCAGTGATTGTTTTCCCCTCCACACACACACGCGCGCACGCGCACAGGCTCACACACCCCACGTACACAGGCACATACCCACACACCCCCCACTCACAATCCAGTCTTCTCTCTTTTTCTCCCTCATGCACATGCACACACTTTCCCCCATGCACACAAACACACACACACACACATATGATATTCCCTGCTCTAGCGTGCTGTTGTCAGCATAGTAAGTTACGTGTGAAAAGTTGTCTTCAGCATGCATGACACGCGAGGAGATTCCTGCCAACATCAGGGCCCTTTTTGCCATGCAGCAACAAGTGGCAGAATCAATGGTGTACAGTTATTCAGCAATGTAATTCATTTCACTGGCTTTGGCTCCTAGCCAGATCCGCCATCTGTCTCTTGCTCTCCCTCTCTCTCTCTCGCCTGAATTTGTCCTACATTTCGTAATGTTACGTGCTTGCCATCCTTATTCTATGTCAGAGGTATAGCACGAGCCTCACCCCCGTTCCAGCGTGGAGTTCTCTGAGTTCGGTGGCACTTTGGATATTACACTTCAGTGCCATGGGAAGAAAAGGGTAAGCAAAATAACAGAAAGGTAGCTGCAGAGAGAATGGTGCTCTTGTATCCGAAAGCAAGAGCCTCCGCATTTTATTTAAAGCATTGATATGGATCTGTCTCACATGGGAACTTTTCCTGCTTCATTAGAGTATCTTCGTTTTCTTTATTGGATGCTGGCACTGTACGCCACTGCACAGCTCTGTGGAATGCCTGCTGTTGGATACTTGCAGATCCCTGCCACCAAGCAACCTCCTGCATTGGAAATCGGGTGACTACTCCAGGATCTTATGCATGCTTGCTGTTTGAAGCTGCAGAAAAGTGAATAATCAATTAAGTATTGATTTCTTGTAAGATTTGGTAAATTTCAAAGGCAAGACAAAGAGGATGGCTTAAGGAAAGCACTGCAGGGACTTGGCGTAAATTAGACAACTAACAGCAGTGCAGAATAAAATAACACCTCAACTGAATATTTCCTTGGAAGAATTAGCACTAGATATTGGAAGACGATGGTGGATTTAATCAAGACGGCAGGCGCGCTTGAGTTTTAACCGGGAACCTGAAAGAGGAGCTAATTATAACCACCTTTTTATATGGAGCTAATTTGACTGAATGGATGCAAATGTGCTTTATTTATGGATGAAGAAGCAAGCCTTACAGCATTGACTTTGGGATCATCGCATATGCTAAGCTTTACAGCTTCTCTAAAAGTCAAGTCTACAGTACATTTCTATTTACTGAGAAGGTATTTATATATAAGCATAAGCTAGCCGTACAAAAGATTCATCAGAACAATGTACTGTGGCACTGTGGATCTAATTATAATTTTAAAGCATTTCATGTTTTCTCTAATTTGGTGCTTTTCAACCCTTGCTTGTGATGGGCTATAAATGGGACAATAAATGTATGATTTAAACTATAGTGATTTTCATTGTGTAGTTTATTAATCATATTGTGGTTTTCTTAACGTGTTTCTGAATTATTCAGCAGTAATTTATAATGAAAGAAGCAGAACTGGTGGGGTGGTTTTAAATTCATTTATAATCTTCTTACAGATCTAAATGTACAGGTTCTACCAGCCGATGAGCTCTATAATTATGAAAGAATGTTGAAATTTTCAGATAAATAGGGCACTGACTTTACGATGGGCACAATATTGTATAATCAGTAAAAGGAGGATTGTTATGTTTTTTTACTCTGTGGAGAATGGTCTTGGTTAGTTAACTCCTTCTCTGCTGATAATGGTAAGCAAATGTACCTTATGAGACAATAGGGGGAGAATGTAATGTATTAGTTTGATGTTTTGCTAGTCTGAAACCTTAACAATATTTTTTTTCATTTATTTCCATTTCTGCTACTTTTCTTTTCCCTATTTGCTTCTCTGATTTTTGACATTTTTCTTTTCCCTTCTGTCTCACAATCTACATTCCCTGAGCAACCACAGGAACCAAGTTACATTAAGCTTCAACACAAAGACGATGTAAGAATAATGAATCCTCATTTGCATCGACATTTGTATTCAGATTTGCCAGGCTATAAACTTGGCAGATCAAGCGGAATATTAAGTAGAGGCTTCCATGGTAAATTGCGACTCTTGAAATTGCTGAGTGCTTTTTCCTATTTTTTGCGTATGTGTGTGTGTGTATGTGTGCATGTGTGTACGTGTGTTAGTATATGCATATCTGTAGTGACAAAGTCTCATGACTACTTGATTTCTGAGAAGCACGTTGGCCCTCTTACTCTTTCAGTCTATGATATTAGTTTATGCAAAATTAAGCAAGAATATACCAGCAGTAAGCATGTTAACTGAAGATATAGTGTGATATACGACTAAAGTATTAACTCCCTTGTCTAGAGAGCGTGTGAAAGAATTCTTTAAGCAAATAGATAAACATTACTGCAAAAGCAAATAGATCTTCTGCATTAGCTGGAGGTTTGATTTCACTGCAAGTACCGAGCAAAGCACAAACTGTGAAACAACAGTGAACCTACCTGCTGCATAACATGATACACTGTTTTATTTGAGATGATGTTAATGTATGCACGTATGTTTCCATTAAAAACTTGGGCCTTGACATGCCTACTGTTGGGTGCTCTCCACTTTGGTTTTCTTGAACTGTCTCCAGCTTTACAACAGTATGTGTGAGAGCAAAGTTAGTCTTTCTCTTCTAGGGTTGAACACTGAACCTTTCCCTTTGCTAACATTTCCTGAAGAAGAGGTGACCCGATCTATACATTCCCTTGTCTCTCTGGATGAGGTTTTTTTCAGAATGATAATTGCCAAAGTGGAATATTTCTCTTTTTATTCTCCTCTTTAACTTCGTATTATTGAAAGAAATTTACATATGAACTTCAGAAACTTTGGTATCCAGAAAGTAGATTATGTTATTTCAGAAACAGTGAAAAAGTGCTCAGTCAACAAGTGCTAAAAATGCTCCAAGACCCAAATTGTCTACCTATAGATTTTAAAGCATTTGTGTCAGAACTCGATAAACTTCTCTGGAGAGAACCTGAGAGTGGCACTGGATTAGAAGAAAGAGGAAATAGTCAAGCACACAGAAAATTCTTCTAGTACCTTCTATTTGTACATAGCCCCTCCCTACTGCATTCATAAATATGCATCTAACAAAAAGAACACCAGTACAGTCTATACTGTGTGTTTTATATTTGTTTATAATAGGCTTCTATGGTAAAGAGATACTGTGATAGAAAAAAGATCCTAGTTTTTTTCCCAGTCCTTCCTATACAAGTTGAGAAATTGAACTTAAAAACTTAATCTATGACTGCTCATTTAGTTTAATCCATTGAAAAGGAAGTTCAATGTCATGGCTAAACCTGTTGTAAAAAAGATTATACTGTATAATAATTGCCTATAATTTCAGCTGGGAAAGTCATATCAGCTTTGATTTCTGTAAAAAAAATGCACAAAACCTTAATACTGTTTGGATTTTTTTTGGTTTTATGCTTTAATAGGATAATTGATCATGCAGGAAATGGTCAGTCTTAATGCAGTGTTCACTACGGGTGGAAGTTGATACACTCCTCATGTAGAATGGTAACCTGTGGCACGCAAAGACAGCCATGCTTTGTAATTTGCTTGCTATTTTTGAGACACTTTAGAACTTCATTCTTTTAAAGTGGGGGAGAACATAGAATATAATGTCTCATACCTTTGAAAGAGTTTTTTTGGAGTACATTTCCAAAATGATGCTTAGTGGAGAAGTGAAATGTAGAACATGTTTCCACGCTCTGCTTCCTTAGGTGCATCATCTTGATGAATCACTAAACTCTGCCGTTCAGGGTAGTATATGTACCTACCATGAATTGTGTTGGAAATTTACCCCAAAACAGCTAACAGTCCTTTTCTGAGGAAGGAGAAACAAAACAATTTTTCATTGGCTTTCCAAAAAAAACAAAAAACCAAAAAAAATGTAGTAGAAAACAAGACTTGGGCTTTAAATTACAAATCCATAGAGAATAACAGATTAGTAACTTCTAATGTTTTTGCCGGACATGCAGTTTTACTGGACATGTATTTACAACAGTCTTTCACCAAATGAAATTAATTCCTTTTGGATTATTTTGCCTATATGTAAGATTCCACAACTTCTTGCGGCCTGTGACTATAAAACCCAAAGAAAAGAGAGATGAATGAAAAGTACTTCAAGCTCTAAATATATCCATCATGTTCACTGACAAAAAGATAAAAACACCTGCTATAAAGAAAGGTGCAAATCTAATATTTCCTAGATGATACCCCAATCTTTTCTCTGGCCTTTTGTCTATACTGTGCTGTTGACTAAAATACTGGGGTGTTATTCATAATAAAAATGTGCTGTGTGATGAGTACTCACCATCACTAAACAGAGAGTAGCAGTCAACCTAGGCATAGCATACAGTTGTTTTAGAAGGAAAGCTCAAGGCCTATTACAACATTTCAGTCTAGTTCATTGTGTTCCTACAAAATTTAAGATTCTAACAATTCAACTCATTACATGTAGTTAGGGTCATATCTGCTGTTCCATAGAATTTAAATGGAAACTATCATTTTCTATAATTATTCTGATCGAAGATCCTTTTATATAACCTACTGCTATGATGAGAATCACTCAAGACTGTATTTTTGACTGGAAGCTTAGTTGTCTGTTTCTGTCACTTGTGTGGACTTCATCTGGGTACTGAATTGTAAGCTTTCTGCATCTGCAGAGACATAGTTTCCTTCACAGTTTTTTGCTGATTACTTTGCACATGTAACAGCAATTAGAAGTTACACAATTTCACTGTTTCTTCTATATAGACTTTAAACCATTTCCCCTTCATATTTTTCATTTCCTAGACACAAAGGAGACAGAATTTTTTTTTTAAAGAAAAAGCAAATAGGTAGATATGCAAACCAGGGAGCAGAAGAGATAACAGATTGAGACTGGGAACTGGTTTTTTGTACTGGCTTTTTATAAATGATGAGTTAAATCTTTCTTTCCAAGGTCAAACTTACATGTTCTCCCACTCTGTGGTTCCTTCAGTGCTATGTTTTTTTCAGACACTGCATCTGTAATCTCTATTGTGGACACTGTAGTAATTTACAACTAATAATGGAAGGTTTTGTTCAAGAGTTCCTACTTTTGCTATAGAATTTCCTGGGAAAGTATAATCCACTGACATTTTATTCGCTCTGCTTTGGCAGTCCAAGAAAAAGTTTGTCTTTTCCTTAATAAAATAAATGTGTTTTCAATACCAAGAGCTTTCACGTGGCAAAGCTTTTAATTTAATTGCCAGGATTGAGTTAGCTATTTTCAGTTTCAAGCAGTCCTTCAATTATTAAAAACAAAATTGTAATGACTATAAATATTGTTAGATAATGAAAAAATGGGATATGCACAAAATCCCCTCAGACCAGAGATCTCTTTCTGTGGTTTGTTACTTATTGCATCTTGTATCAAATTACACTGCAATCCTGTAATTTCTGTTTGTATAGCATCTAGCATAATAAGGCTCCAGCTCTGATCAGTATCATAACATAAATAATACTAGAAATGCATTGTTTTAGACAATAGTCAAGCTTTCCAGGGTGGTTGTTTATTTGCATAATCAACACAGTCTCATTTAGTTTAGTGGTTACTGCTTTTGGCAAAATTCTGTGGTCATTAATTGTGCTTTGAATTTCATTTGTAATTTTGCTTAATGAGAACAGATTTTGATCCAAGGTCAGCTCTCTGAAAACCATATTGACCTATGCTTCATTATTGTCACATTGAGTCATACAGTGAGGAACACAGAAATCACTTTACTCTGCACTTAACTTGGAGACCTCTGAGGCTGATTTCAACACTTGGGTAACAAAACTCAGCAACTAAGACCAGAGGAAGATTGAGGAAAGGAGAAAATAATTTCTGAATTTTGTATTATTACAGTGAGAGGCAGGGGGGAAGTTTCTGTGAAATAGAGAAGGGAATACTGGATACTGATAAAACATGTAGAAGGAGATGGGAAATTAAACAACATTTTTACTGTTAACCTGGTGTCTGTAGTTAAGAGAAAGAAGAAGAAACAGAACACAAATTCCAGTCATTGCAACTTGCACTGTATAACTATCAGTTTCTCCTAGATCCATAATTTATGTTGGAACCTGCAATGAATCATGCCACTGAGAAGTGGTCCTAGGCTGCAGAAGATAAATCTAATGACACACCAGCTATTACTAATTTGGGGCTGTCTGCTTCTGCTCTTAGTAATGTAAGTGGGAGCTTTTCTGTGGACTACATTTGGGAACCTGTTTGGGCTTAGTCACAAAACACTGAAATTACCTGTGCTGTACTATGCCACAGTCATAGACAGTGAAAAGGAGGTGGCATTTTAAATATCTGAAGTATTCTGAAAGCTGTTTGTGGACCCATATTCTGTTTAAGGCTAGCATTTTCCTATTAATAATTAACATAGTAGTTTATCAAAGTAGTTTAGAGAAGCATCTGATTTTTCCTTTCAGAAAAAATAAAGTTTTTTCATAATGAATTTTCTACATAACAAATAAAATTTCCTCAAAAAAACTTTTCACTTTTAAACCTTTGCACTCCTTATAAGATATAAATAAAATACTGCAAAAGAGAGTCTAAAAAGGCTCTGCAAATGAAGTCTGTTTTCTTCATCTTACATTTCTCAAATTCATGTTAGGTTTCACTGGGTTGACAAGTGCATTTATGTCCTAAAAAGCCAGTAAATTCCCCCTCAGATGAACTGGTTCATTCCTGGGGAGGAACTGGTATCCCACTGATGTCTTTCAGAATCATCTTGACAATTAGCAGGCCACATATATGATAAATATAGAGGGGTAGGGTATGGTGAAGCTTTTGATCAGAATTCTAAGCTTTGAAAATATTAACTTCAGTCAATGATGCATTTTAGATGGCATGTCTTATTTCTGTAAAAAAAAAAAAAAAAATCATTCATGCTGAATTTATCTAATACAAAAGAACCCCAAAACACCCAAACTGGTTTTAATGTCAGCTTTACAGTAAAAATGTATTCATGCAAAATTACAACAAAGATTTCTGTTACCCAGGCTGTTAATATTGTAGAAAGAGTTCGTGTTCAGAGATGGCTTGAATGGTGCTATAACCATACAAAAAGGGAGGAGTTTCTTCTATTCAAAAGAAAAAAAAATATTATCTTTTCATCATCAAATCATTTAGAAAAGAAACCACAGGTGGGAATCCTGAAAGCTTACATGAGTCAGAAAGGTCAAAAACCAATTTCTGACTTGTTGAAGACACCCTCCTGTTCCTTTGAAGTGTGATTTTTTTTTCCTAGTGGTATTCTTGGCCAGCCAGGCAGCTTATTAGACAGTCAGACTGCTGCATTTGATTCTTCTAAAGACTGTGTTGGTTCGTCATTTGCACCTCTATTTAGTTTAAGGCTTGATTTGTGAAGATCTATTTGGATTGCATTTGGTGGCATCTCTATACATTTGGCATTATATTTGACATACAGAGCAAGAGTATTTACTGTGGTGGTCCCTTACCCTATGATTTGCAACTTCTAAGCATGACTAATTCTGTAGATCTCTGAAACATGGTGGAATACTCTATATAAAAATTAGGTGGTTTTATGAAGGTGTTGATTTACTTACAGAAAAAAATACAAATTAACATTCAAATACACAAAAATACCTGCTTTAGGATGTATGACAATAAACTGAAACATGGTCTTAATAATATACTTGGTAAAACTGTTGATAATTTCTAAGTTGAATTAATATTTGTAAATAATTCATTTAGTCTAATATCAGAAAGCATTACTTTTTATGTCGTATTTCAATTACTAGGACTCCCAACATATGTAGCATATCTTACATTGTAAGAAAAGCAAATGGAGAGACAAAATCAAGTATAGATGGGAGAAAAAACCGATTTTATATCTGGCCATTTGATAGCATTATTTCCTATTATTGTCAAATGCAATAGATTTTCACTCATAAAAATTATTTTGTGATGGAGGAAAGAAAGAAAAGAAGGGTTACTGACTGCTACAGTGTTGATACTTCAGTTAAATACCTTACCAAAAAAAAAGAAAACGAAAAAATAAAAATAAAAAAGGATAGAGGTAAAAGCTGCTGGGAATTTTTCCTATATTTTAATGATTTTTAGCAACATCTGTCTGTTACCTCTATAGGTATCTGATAGCGTCTCACAGTAATCAGGGTTTGAGGAACATTCTGTGCCAGACAAGAGTCAATCCTGAAAGACAGCATGTATTTTCCCACTAGAAACAATCCTCTTTTTATCTGGACCTGACTAAATCATCAATTTTTTTTCCCTAAGTGAACAGGCTTTTCTGAGATGCATTTGAAGCAGAAATATGCCATTCTTAAAAGGGTAAAAACACCTGACTACAGCTTCTGGGTTAAATTTTCTTTACATGAAACATTCAAAGATTTGTTCTTATTTTTAATTCTTGCTTCACTAAAAGTACCCCTCGAAGATAAAGCTTTTCACATTCTTATTCTAAACATACTAGAAACAAGTTTAGTATAAGTTACTGTGTTGCTACTTTCTTTGAAATGAATGCACTATATACTACAAGGAAGTTGCTGTGGTATTGATTGTAAATGACCTATTGAAATTTGGAGGCACACAAAACTCACTTTCCCCCTAGGAAAAAAAAAAAAAGAAGAAGAAAAGAAAACTCAAACCTACTAGGTTTCAACTGAAGGTTTGCAAATCATTGTGTGAAATACTAACCTTTCATCACATTCAACAGATCCTATTATGTGACAGTATGAATCTTCTAATCAAGCTGCTTAAAAGCCTCAGGCCATGGCTTGACAATACAGTAAATTTTGCTTCAGAGCTCTTGCTATAGGATGGGAAATGCCACAGTCACATGATACAAAGCACTCATCTGGTATAAGATCACTTTTAACGTTTGTAACACTGACTCTATGCTGGATCAGGTATCATTTTCCCTCCTACAACTGACATAAAAAATGCTATAAGAGCAGAAAGCTGATATAAATGCCATATTGCATGTTCTGGACAGTTCAGCAGTAATGCAATGGCATATCCACGTTTGAACAAAATCAAATTAGTACCTGATAGTGTAAAAATCTAGTAGAAGTAGTGGTGAAATTGGAGCCTCAGAAAAAGTACTTTCCTCTGTGAGGATGTTGCTGATTTCCAAAATAGCTGAACTTGCTAAGACCAGTGCTAACAGCACTGCAAATTCAAATACTGAATACTCATCATAAAAATAAAGACCTTGTTCTACACGTAGACATAAGGACCTAATGGAGCTTCTAAAAGTTCAAGTCTACAAGTTCTACTGCATAATATTCAGTACTATTAATATCAGTAAAAATATGCAGTATGAGATCTTAAAAATCAGGTTGTTCTGTACTATATTGTGTGTAAAAGTGTAGGAATTCATTTTTTTGCTGTTTTTTTAGTTGCTCCTAAATGTTGACCAGAAATTTGGAAGAGGTGACATCCTTCTACAGTATCTTCTCACTGCTTTTCACTGCCAAAGTTATCAGGATAATCATCAAGATTTCTACCAGTAATTGTCCCTGACTGTGCTTAACAGTAAAACAAGATGGAAAAAACATTTTCAAGAACAAATTGTTCATTTTTAAGCAAACTACTTGTGCTGAATTTGTTCAAAAACCTCTTGCTTTTGCCTCACACCCACATCAGTGCTGTTCCAAAATATTCCAGTTTCAGCATACTAAATTCTTATTGTTCCTGGCACAGCTTGTAGAAGGGAAATATTCTGAGGAGATTTCAAAGCTATGTATGTACAGTGTAATGGTTACCTAAAGCCTAACTGCACTGGATCAGTTAGCATCCAGTATAATAATAATATGCTTGACACTGCTAAACCTAAAGTACAATTGTACCCTCTTTTGTAAATAAAGAAGGATTAACAGATGACCTAAAAGATATTAGTAGTCCAAATAATAAGGCTACTTTTTATTTAGTTACATTTCTTTGGTGCAAATATCCAATAATTTTATACTTGGAAGTCAGAAGGATATGCTTCCAAAGTTTAAAGCAACAGTTAACATAAATGACAATAAAAGACTTTTGAAGTAGAAAGTATTAACCAAAACTGGACGATATTCAAAAGCAAATTAAATGCATGTTCATAAAGTTACAATTTTACAAACAATTTAGGTAAAAGGATGTTAAAAGTAACAAGCTATTAAAAGAAGCTGAGGAAGCAATAAAAGATGATTTAAATATATAGATTAAATAAGTACATAGAAACAGTTTTGTGAGATTCTCAGGAGAAAGTTGAGTTATGTCTACTTTTCCTTTTAGTGATGATGATGATGGTGGTAGGAAGAGGAGTGCAAGTGATTAAGGCATTATTTTAATACTTAAAGTAACTTGGATCATTTCCTGACACCTTAAAGCCTTAGGAAAAACAGTAGCTGTAAATACCCATTTTCCTGACACAATCAGTGACATCATAGTTCTTAATAACAGAGGCTTGAAAAAGCTGTAATTTTTGAAAAGCTCTTCTCTAGGCAATGTTGGATTTGTTTACATGGAAAAGAGAACTCAAAGGTCTGCACTTCAAATTTCTGTGTTTTGTGTTGGTTTTATGTTGGGATTTCAATGCATCCAGGTATCACCAAATGTGACAATATTTCTACCTTAAAGTCTCATCTTACCAATGTTTGAATGTCCTTAACCTTACACAAGTCAGCTGGAAGTCCATCTGTCTGACTGCTACAGAGACTCTCAGGCAGCAGCTATGTCAGTATTCTTCCTGGCTACTATGAAAATGCATCGAACAAAAGCTTTTCTTCCACTTGATGCATGTAAAGCGATGAGGGATCACGCTTTCTGTTTTGGACAGTGCAGGCTACCTACAAGTCTGACTCTTCTCTCCATCCCCCACAGAAGAGCTGGAAATAATGTAATTGAAATCACTCTGTGTCTGAAGTTGCCAAGCCTTTGTCTACCGACTGTTTCTGCTGGAAAGCCAAACAGGCTGGTATTTTTCAACTTTTCTGTGATCAGTTGATGTGCAGTTCCTACCTGCAGTAGTAAGCATCATGTCGTCTAACAGTAACATCTATCAGATAGTTCTGCATGAGTACAGTTTTAACTATGAACTCGAAGTAACACCTTAAAAATATGTATTACCATTGTCCTTACCCTGGCTGTCAGTAACTGATGCTACCTATAACTCTTTCACTTTTATACACCAATGTAATAAAATTTTAGTTAAATTTTACTTCAATTTGACTGCTTAAGAAGGAGTGCATGAGTGTCTGCCTGTCTGTCTCTATGTATACAAACATCAAAACAGATTTTCATCATGGTAACACGAAATATACAAGTAAAGAGTTCAGAGGTTGGCTGCATACACAATCATATGTCTCATATTGAAAGAGAATTACTTGCCTGAATTTGTCTAACGGAGGTTCTGGCAGCTTTTTGTTTGTATTTTATGCCAGTAATAGGCATCAAAATATGCACGAAGACTTTTTTATCCCTAAACTGCCAAATTAACACATTTCCTGTCAGTTCCTTCCAGTTCAGTGCTTTTTCATAGAATTATAAAGTAACCAACTATGTGAATAAGAATAAAATGCTGACATATATTTGTATCAGGCTCTTTTCAATCAGAAGTTCGTAGAAATGTTGTGTTGCAAGCAACCTTAAGAGGTCATCTAATCTATCCTTCTGCTCTGTAAGGGATCAATTATACACAGAGTGTTACTGAGAGATATTTATCCAACATTCTTAAAAAACAGCCATTGCAGGGCCTTCCTCAACCTCAAAGAGCAACCTGTTCCAATAATATTCTTTTAATAAGAAAGTTTTCCATAATTGTTGAATTAAACATTTTGCTTATGCGAATACATTGATTACTTCTTTCCTTGGCACCAGGGAATATAAAGAACAATTGATCCAGAGGGAGATCTGTGACAAGTGGTGTCCCTCAGGGGTCTGTAATGGGACCAGTGCTGTTTAATATCTTCATCAATGACATAGACAGTGAGACTGTGTGCACCCTCAGCAAGTTTACAAATGACACTAAGCTGAGTGGTGCAGTTGCCACACTGGAAGGATGGGATGTCGTCCAGAGGGACCTGGACAGACTGGAGAATTGGGCCTGTGAGAACCTCATGTGTTTCAAAAAGGCCAAGTGTAAGGTCCTATACTTGGGTTGAGGCAATCTGTGGTTTCAGTACAGGATGAGGGATGACATAATTGAGAGCAGCCCTGTGGAGAAGCACTTGCAGGTGCCGGTTTATGAGAAGCTCGACATGAGCTGGCAATGTGAGCTTTCAGCCCAGAAGGCCAGCCATATACTGGGCTGCATCAAAAGAAGCGTGGCCAGGAGGTTAATGGAGGGGATTCTACCCTTCTATTCCTCTCTTGTGAGACCTGACCTTGAGTGTTCTGTCCAGTTCTGGAATCCTCAACATAAGAAGGATATGGAACTGATGGAATGTGTCCAGAGGAGGGCTGTGAAGGTGATTAGAGGGTTAGAGCATCTCCCATATGAGGACAGGCGGGGAGTGTTGGGGGTCTTCAGACTGGAGAAGAGAAGGATCTGAGGAGATGTTTTAGCAACCTTCTAGTACCTGAATGGGGCCTACAAGAAGGCTGGGGAGGGACTGTTTATGAAGGCTTGTAGTGATAGGATGAGGGGGAGTTGCTATAAACTGGAGAGAGGCAGCTTTAGACTAGACATAAGCAAGAATTTCTTCACTATCAGGGTGGTGAGACACTGGCACAGGGAAGTTATGGATGCCCTCTCCCTGAAGGTGTTCAAGCCTAGGTTGGATGAGGCCTTTGGCAACCTGATCTAGAGGAAGGTGTCCCTGCCCATAGCAGGGGGGGTGGTACTAGATGATCTTTAAGGTCCCATCCAGCCCAAAATATTCTATGATTCTATGATTCTATGATCGCTCTTGTAACAATCATTTCTTTATTTGACCATTTTTATCATTACTGTTCTATCCCAGCTGTTTGATTCCATTGATTACCTCAGTGGCTATATATATATACAGATATATATATAAAACATTTGTCTTAGTGGGATAGTGTTCAACCCTGTCATCTTTAATAAAGATGGATTTTTGTTAGTGAATATTATCACAATATATGCATGTATATATAAATATAATGCACGAAGGAAAGAGAGAGACAATTTCTATGTGAACAATTTGTAGTAGCTATAAATATATTTCACAATTTCAGTAACTATGAAGCATAGATAATATATACAAGGTCCAAAACACAAGAAAAGAGACTAACCTTATAGCTCAGGAACCAAGAGTGGGAGAAAAGTGAGAAAGAGATGGTTATAGAACATGTTCTATCCTGTCACAGTAAGACAAGGCTCAACTCAATCATTTCACTTAGTACAGGTGGACACATGCTCAAATACAGAAGTTTTTCTCAACCTTGGCTGGAAAATGTTAGTGTGCAAAAGTGAACAGTGAGTTAACATCAAGTTTCTTGTGAAACTGCAGAAATCTGCAGGGCAAGCCTTCAGTTATTGACTGAGGCTTACAGTCAAGGGATCCCAAAGATCAGATTGGTGGTCAAAGGAATCCATTTTTGAGGGTAAAAGACGTGAAAGCAAGAACGGCACAGATTCTCAACAATCTTTCAGAAAATGATATTCAGAATTGCTTTGAACATTGGCAGCATCAGATGCACCTGTGTGTCAACTCAGAAGGGAAGTATTTTGAAGGTGATTGTAGTTGATTTGCTTAATTTGTGAAATAAAAAGAGTTACAGGCACAGTTTTATTTTTGTTTGTGTGACAGACCTTGTATTTATATAGTTGATCTCTTTGACATTCCACTTGCTATCTATATTTATGTTACCTCAGTGTGTGCAAAAATGGTGCAAAATTCTGAATAAACTAAGTATACATGTATCATAGATCCAGAAAGACCTCCTGCGGTTTTAAGTCAGTCACATTCTGCCTAGTGACCAGGATATGCAAGTCAATGTCAGCCTCTGCTAATTGTTTCATAGTTCAATGTTGTCTTTGTGTGTAAGACATAAATACATACAAAGACGCACACAGAGAAAAATCATAAGGCACTTGTGCTTCTAGGCTTGTAAAAAAAAAATGAGAGAAATCCCTTAAAAATAAGTGCTATGGTTTAGTTCAGATTTTCTAAGCAATGAACATTCGGCAGGTTTGCTTTTTCTCCCCCTGAACAGTTCACCCGACCATCATCAAAATGACTTGCAATTAAAAGGAACTGCAATATCATAACAAACAAAAAAATACCTTTGAAACACCTGAAGTTCTGAAACTTTTGATCCAACACATTGTCTGCAGGCCTTCTTAAAAAGATTTCCAGAAGAGGAAATATATACTTCTAGTTTCAAATACAAACGTGGGAAAAGGTCAGAAGGGGAGAAAACATACTCATAAAAAACTGGAACATTTGGGTCATTTTCCCAAAGTCTCCTATTCATTTTCTGGTTTCCAGGTTTTATATTCTTTGGTATTTCATAGCAATTTATCTTTCCTCTCACCTATTTAAAATGGGATTCTATGCCTTAACAGCTGAAAAAGTTGTAAGATTTCATCATTGGTACGACTCCTTAGTCATTGTTTGTGCAGGATTAACCCATTCAGAAGCACAGAAATACAGGGCTACAGCTTCATCCTCTATAAAAGCACTTTTTTTTCAGGAAAGTAGTATCAAAGTACTTTCTGGTTCTTTGCATGTGCACGTTTAAAGGCACTTTCCCTTTCCCTATATGCCTCCTCTGCTCACCAACCTAAGAGAAAGTATTTCTTTGATTAACATTTTTCTGTGATGTTGTAAGACTTATGTTCTCTAAAAGATTGTATGGATGCAAATTTGAAAAATTTTTGTAAAACACTGTCTAATGAATCAATCACTCTGATGTAACAATACTGTCACAAGCAATTCTTTATTTTCTCTTTTTTTCTTAATGATGTGGCCTGAATTTACTAATATAATATGTATCTGTAGAGAATGAATTTTGATAGATAAAAATGACTGCCTTGTTAAAAATCTTACTCCTCATTTGATTTTCTCCTTTGAAACCATTTTAAACGTGATAAAGGTGAAAAAGAAACTTAGAAAAGGGCAAGCCATAGGCAGTATTTGATTACCTGAGGATCTGCCATATTCCTATACCAAAACATTTGCTTAATGAAAAATTGAATAAATTACTATTTATTGATTTTTTTACTATTTATAAATTGATGGGATACTCTGTAATGAGATCATGCCATTGTAATGAAATCATAAATTAAACCTTCCATGGGTTATTACAAAGCATGCATCCACATTTTCATTTTAGTTCACTTTTTTTTTCTGGACCATAGTACTACTACAAATGTCTACTGTGAAAATGTTCTGCCTATTCCTACAGGTACATGCATGTTTCCTACTGCTTGTACTTACCCTGATGTGAGGTGTTTAATAAAGGAATAATAGTAAAGCAGAAAGTCTTTGTGTTCTAGAAGGCACATTGGAAAGGAAAATAGCTGAGATGTGGATTTAAGTGCAGAGTGTCAATTGATGATGACAAAGTACCATACAATTACTTCCTTTTTTAGACAATTGTTTTACAGGAAGGCATTTCTCCCTGTAGAGAGCCCTGTGTTGAATTCAATACAGAGTGGGTGACAGAACCGCAGTCCATGCCTGAGCCGTGGTGCTGCCTGAGCTGTGGACTAGAGATCAGTGACTGTCTTCCAGATTAGACTTCTTCTAAGCATCGAATACTCAGAAGTGAGGGTAATGGTGAAGGTATCAGGACTGAGATAACACTTAAATCTGCGGTTTGGATTACATCATGATACTCTGTCGTATCAACTGATAGACAAAGATAAACTAAAGAGGTCTATCTTCAATCAGTTTTTTGAAGAGAAAAAAAATTAAGTCAACTTGAGTATGCTTCTTGAAGAAAAGAACTGTAAAGCTGGTGGCACATTTTGAAGGTTGGTTGACTGGCATGATTGAAAAAATATTTGGAGATGTACTTCTTGCAAATTAGAACGGAGTGTGTCTATTTCAGTGTATTGGCTGGAAGGTTTTTTTATAGTATCCAAAGCAGGTATGTGTAAACACTTTTTAATGTCCATTTCTGACAACCAGAGAGCTTCCATGCCATTTTTATCAAGTTTTGTACATGATTACTAAGATTGAACAAATTGTAATGCATAATCTGAGATACGATTAGTTAAAATGTGACTATGACTTGCTAGGTTTTTCTCATATTTTAAACTGCAAGATTTCAAAGGAGTTTAAAAAAATAATAATTCATCTCATATTGTAAAACTAAGATCCAGTATTTAAGGGACCTAAAATGTTTTGATTTGGCGCTTTCTACGGTATTCTGAAATATTTATAGTACCTAGACACAAAAAAGAGTGCATTTAGAACTGCACATCAATCTTCACGAAGAAGTGCTTTATTTTGTCTAAGTCACACCCTGAACATAATTATAACATAGGATTTGCAGTTAATTATACCCTATCTAGGAAACACCCTGGATTTTATTGCAAGGTTGAATATGCCAAAGGTTTGGGTGCTTCCTCTGCCAGCAGCCAATATCACTGTAGGGAAGTCCAGCTTCTAGCAAAACAGGATGAAACAAGATTTTTTATAGACATAGTGAAAATATACATATATTAATGAGTCACTGGAATGAGTCACAAAAACCATGTTTTCACTTGAGAGGAAGCAACTTTAACCCATATTACTGAGTCTTAGATGGGTCAGTCACTATTTATTTTTTTTTTGTAACTAGTTTTATGACACTCTTCCTACTTCTCTATTACCTACCCTGTGGTAGAAGATCAGGGCATTCTCAGGGTTCCTTTTCAGTCTGGAAAACTCACATTTGAGACATTAGAAGTGCTTAGGGGACCACTTTCAGCTCAAAGAAAAATAGTTTCCTTCAGGAGGAGAAACAAAATAGTATAACACAGAAAAAGAGCTGTTACACAAAAAAAAAAAAAAAAAGCATAACATTAGTAGGTATAGGTTTGTTAATTAGGAAAGGATGTCTGATGTCTTTTTGTAACTGCCACTTCTGGTATTCACCAGTGTGGTGAAACAGGGAATGAGATGGCTAAAACTCTAATATGCTCTGAAAATTTAGGACTGGTATTTCTGTTTGCCAAAAACTCTAGGGCACTTCTGAGCCTTAGTGTGACCCTCTAAAAAAAGCACTGTACAGATCTGATTCTTGTCGTATTTTATGTGCTCTCACTCATACATTTTACAGTGTACTAGGCTGATAAAAAAGTAACTGGATCTATAAATATGATCAGCAAATATAAGTATCACAACAGCAGAAATATGTACCTTAGGTAGTTTGTATCATACAAAAAATAATGTGATTTGATTAAAAATAAAGAAAGGACATGCAAATACCATGATTATATTCTTTACACTTAAATAGTCTTGGGTTGATTTCCCTCACCTTTTTGCAAAGTGTTTACAGTAATCCTTGCTAGAACTTGCTTAGCATGTATTTGGTGAATACTAACAACAGGAATTTTATGACTTTGGTGCGTAAGTAATTGTTGCAGTGAAAATTCCTGATTTTTCAAAAATAAATGGTGCATAAAAGTACCTAAAAGCTCAGTTAATATGTCTGAACTTGTTCAAGAACATGGCCCAGCTCATCCAATGGAACTAGTACTTAATTCAGCAGAGACCTCTTAAAATCATTGCCTCACTGCACAGTAAATCTGTTCCTGTAGCAGGTTTTTCTTTTAGCAGGTAGTCAATTAATTGGGGGACAGGTGTCCTCGTGATATATATCTTTGCAGTGAAGTGTGTGTTCTTACAACATTTCATTTATCTTTAAATTTAATCCTATATTATTCAAAGACTTGCATCTTAACGAAGTTTATGGTTTTCTGGAGTAAGATGATATATATATTTTTGAGCATATAGATCGTGAGGAGAGCATACTTGTATTAGCAAGTCTCTTTCTTTTCACACTCTCAATTCTATGTATTTTAATCAGGGAAGAATATACCCTCTGCTGTTTGTAATTCTTACCCTCTGCTCTTCCATTAACTGGTATATGCACTTCAACTTATTGTGGATAAATAAAGAAACACTTTATCATTTAGAAATTCAGAATAAGTGGCAAATAGCACCTTTAAAATGTACAAACATTGCATTGCTGGTTTTCCACGTTAAAGGAATTTCATAGCCTAAATTTCAAAAAGCTCACAGGTGCATTTGCGTTTACAGAACACAAACAGACCAGTAATGTTTACCAGATTGATTTTTAACTTCCAAGACTTCCATTGTTTCAAAGAAGTAGAAAAAGGACAAGAACTTTTTTCATCAAGTGTATTATAGAAGCCTAAATTCTCTGCAATTTAGTAGTGTTCATAGAAACTAAATAACTGAAATATTAGATGATTTTGAAATGTAAACCTAATCTCTAATGCAGGCATTTAAATGCTGTTATAAACAACCATCCTATTCTTAATTGAATTTTCAAAAATCTCCATTATTTAAAAAATAATAAATGTACTAATGGAATTTGATAAGATTACTGTAACTGAACACTGCTATAAGCTCCAAATACGGGGGACACTGCATACACTGCAGATGAATTAGCTGTTCTTAAATTAAGGAATATTACAGTCAGTAATGGTATGACATTCTTTTTTATGGCCATGGCTTGGGTTATAATGTGACAGAAAAAAAATGTAATGTTTCCAAAATGACAGTTTTTAGATTTGTGTTGCCTGAGGTAGTTCAGCTGAACAATAAACTATAATTTGATTGATGGAAAATTGAAGTGGTTCATCTAACTTGCCAGGCTGTCTTACCCAAGGCTTTGGTTTTGCATGTATGATGATGTATCACAGTTTTAGAGATAATGTTGTTTGTATTATACATGAGATTTTTTTTACACATAAAAGTGAAGACTTCATTACCCAGTAAAGATCAAAATATGCTATGGATTAGCAAGGAATCAGATTTGTTTGAGAATGGATTTGTACATTAAAATGTGCTCTCTTTCTCAAACCAGATGATAAATAACATATAGGAACAGAGTGTCTTTATTTTTATGAGCAAATCAGCCATATCGCTGGTTATAAAATTATTAACTTAAAGGAAAGGTGACATCTGCACCCAAGAGAAACAATCAGAGAGTGGTAGCTTTTCCTCTATCTGGAATTAATTCTGTGAAATAACAGACTGGTCAGAAAAAATCTTTTAGAAAGAGCAATAACATTTGTATAGGTGTATTATGATATACTTAAGGAGAAGAAAAAGGAGATATATGAGAAAATAATAAAGATACAATTAAATATTGGTAATATTTATATGGAGTTTGGGGTTTTTTTAATTACTGATGCAGTGTGTGCACAGGAACAGCTTCATAAAAATTACTCTATAAATTTATTTTAGCATCTGTGAGGACAATTTCCAATTGCTCAAACCATTCAGTCACCAGGCATTTTTTTCCCTTAGACATCTTGCATCAAGCAGGGTGTTTGTCCTCTGCTCTTCTGTCATCTAACTAGGAAGACCAGCCACCACTAAATAGCTAAAAATGAGGCATGGCATCAAGTTTCAGCTGCTAAAGGAAGCAAGATTTGAGGAAAGGATCATATAGCTGAGACTACTATTATAATGTCTTGTTTTGATTCCTTTTTTCCCCCTTCATTTTCATTTGAAAGAAAAGACCAGCTGTTGAGCCAGTTTGAACAAGGGTCTTCCTTCCTCTTTCTCTTCCCCCCTAAGTACATGAAATACTAATATTGGCTGTCCAAGTGAAACTGCAACACTTGAACTTGAAGAAACAGGAATATTACATCTCTCTCTGCTATTTATTACCCTGGCAAACAGTAAACAGGGCTGTGATCAAACAAAACTGTGGTAATCCTGTCTTCTGGAAGATTTAATTGGCATACTACAGTCTTTATTTTTCTTATAAAATGTCCTGAATTACAAATGTTCAAGAGTTGGGGCTTAATCAGCAGATAGAGGTTATTATTATTACTCAGAAATGCAGGAGAATTGTATTTGAGACTAACCTCGAAGAAACAGAAGATCTGTCCATAATGAGATTTCCAAAATCACTGTAGGGAATTCTCTACAGTGGAAGTGCTTTCTTTTTCAGTCATTACATTGCTTTAAGTCTTAAGTTCGCTGGCATTTTACTCCTTCTCCCTCTGTGTCATGCTTTTTATCAGGGTTCAAATCTAGAAATACCATTGTCTTTTCAATACTACAGCTTCAAATTGAACCATTCATTCAAGGAGATGAATAGAGACAATGCATCAACACTAGGCTTTGCCTTTCTCTGTAAGAAAAACAAAACAATTGAACAAATAAACAGACAAACCAGAATTAAGGTCAAAAGACAGCTTTTCTGTATTTTGCAAAATAAACCAAAGACTAAGGGACAAGGAGCTGCAAGATGAAAACTGCTTTTATTTAAGGAACATAGAGAGAAATCTAATTATGGAAAGAAGGTAAAGGTCAGCTAGAAACATAGGACTGGAAAAGGCATTTTGGGTCTTCTATGCAAACTCACAGACAGCACACCATATAATCCCTCTCATTTATTGAGTTCTATCTGAAAATCATTTAGGGTAATTTTTACTGTAAGTCTGTTTTGAAGGTCATCAAAGTCTTACTGCTTACTAGAGCAGTGAGTTAGAAATATCATTCCAGTTTATTTCCAGTTCCTCAGCTGAGAATAATCAATAATCAATAATCAATAATCAATCAATGTAATGTTTCATCTGACCCAGCTCTTCATTCATCCTAGTATTATTAATGGTTATTGATAAAATAAATAAACATAATAGGCATATCTATTTTGGGAAATCATCTGGAAAACAACAGAATAAGTGTTGCTAGGAGGAGTATTAATTGATGACCATGGGACCCACCATTCTTTTGGAGACATGAAATGTCAAATTTACAAAGTGAGGGGTCAGAGCCAGCAATAGGGAGCTTTTCATAATAGTGCAGCTTTGTAATGGCCCTATGGCCATAATTCAAGGATTAAATGAAACTAGAAGAAATATATTAAAGGAAGCAAAAATAGAGGAGAAATAGCAGAGATGACCCACTCTTACTGAGCATGTTATTAAGGGGGAAAAGAGAGTTAAACTCAAAGGCAATATTGGTCCAAGTAATAGCATTGTGAAATTGGTCCTGAATGTCTTCAACTCTGGAAAAATAAGGAAGTTCTGAATTGGTTGAATGGTCTCCTAGTTGGAGCAGTGGGATGAAAATCAACCTGCTTTTAAGAAACTTCTGACACTTTACATCTCCTGGCAAACTCCATCTCACTCAGTTTGACTTTAAATATTTCTTTGTTATTATACATTTTTCCCCATTATTTACATGCCTCTGATTATACAGGATTTGAGGTGCTTATGTGTGTATTAATAACCCTTTTTGGAAGGTCTCTTCTCTTTATCTGTGACAGATTGCTGTTAGATTTAACATTTTTTACTTGTAAAATCTTCAGACATGAAGTTCTTGAGCTCAGGTTAACCATATTCAAGGTTTTCAACCCAACTGACTTTATTACTTAATTCCCATATCAAAACAGGCACTTCTGGAATCCCAAACCTTACCTACTGTCCCACTTTTTTGTATTTTCTCTTTAATTTAAATGAAATCAACTTTTTAATTAACTCCATGTTAATTAATTACTAAATGTTATTTCCTCCAAAAGTACTTCTGGGGGATACTTGATTAAGAAACATGTCAGCTAAACACATCTAGGAATACAGATGTCTATCAGCTATTAGTTGCATTTGTTCTCCAATGTATACCCTGAGAATTAAAATTTCTCAGTGTCATAGCTGTTGAGAATAGTGGTTGTCTCCATTAATTTTACAGATAACTCTATCCATAGACACATCTATATACGATTCCCTGGGTGCAGAGAAGACTTCTGTCATTAACTACCCCAAAGCAATTTCACCAGCCTTCCAAAAAAGTGACTTTGGCCCTATAGTATCTCTTTTAATACATGTGTATTCTTTCTTTCTCTTCTTTTTCCTTTATGTTTTACCGTAGATACTGTTTTTTCTGCCATCTTTTCTCCTTTTTCTCTGTATTTCTGGATAAGCCCAGACCTATATTTCATATGTGGTTTTTTCTCCTGGGAAATGATCAACCAAGTACCTTTTGTGCCCAAATGTCTGTTTCTTGTTCTCTGTCACTAGTTAGGATTCTCTGTTTTGCTGTACAGGTTCCTGGCATTTGAGACTACTTTAAAAAACAGTAAAAAAAAATAAATCCGTAAAATGAGCTAAAAAAAAAAATTAAATGGGCTTGTGGTAGTAATTGAACTGTCATGGTACCTCAATGTCTGACTAACATGCAGAAAAATTGAGACAGGAAGTTAGCAGTATCCAAAATTTTCAGATATACAAAACCAAGGCAGATGGATTAAGTGTTTATCCAAGGTTGTACTGGAAGTTTGTATAGAGGTATAAAAAAATTTTTACTGCAGTTCCTTGTATCTCCAGTCCCTTAATGGGACCTAACTGTCTTCCATCTTCCTGCAAAACACAGAATACAAATACTATAGGACTGTTCAAATGGCAATAGGAAAATAAGACCCTCAATATGTAATGGCCTGTCAAACTTTCCAACAATTCACCCTTCACTTTTTCCTGCTAGTTATTGTCACAGCCATCTGTATGCTGATTTGTTTAAAACACAGTTTGTAGAATATGCAACCAAGCATCTGATCCTTAATGTATACATCTAAATTCTTTGAGCTCTTTGAACATTAGAGAAAAGCAACCATTTGTGACTTTTTAATTGGTGTCAGTTGGCTGTATCATTGTTACTACATGACATATGTTACAAGGACTGTTGCCGGTGAACATAGGTGCATAGAATGTCACTTTACATTTTTTGCAAGTAGCCAGTATCTCATCAGTTTTGCATAGCACATCATTAGTAGCATCACATAGTGTGACAGTATATTGTGCCTAAAAGTGAAATGTTGATTCCTAGCTGAAAATATATTATTTTTATGTTGGAAAGCATTTTCTTTATCATAATGCGGATTCCTGAACCAAAATGATTCTGTGGTCTGCCAAAAAAACCTGCAAGCTGACAGATACTACGGAGGAATCTTTTACATTTATTCATATTACCAACACATTGCAAACAGTTTCTCTCTCATTTGTTTTGGTCCAAGGTCCTCTTAATCCCATATGAGTGCCAGCAAGCTATTTAGAAGAGAATATGCAAACAGATTTTTGTTTTAAAGATTTTTTCAGCTAACAAATTTCCATGCCTTCTTTCTAGATGATCGAAGAATGTAAAAAGTTATGTTAGTTCCCAGTTCTATCTTAAAATTTTATACATTTTTAAGAGGTACAGCTACAATTTGTCATATTTCCACTTTTCTTGGCCCTCAGACAGTGAGAATACATGCTTTCCCACTCTTATTAATTGAAGAATAAGAAAAGATACTCTAGTTTTAAGACCAAGTGAGTCTGTTTATCCTCAGGGAAGAATAAGACATGATGTGAAATCTTGGATTCACTGAAAGCACTAGCAGTAACTTCTGCAGAGCTGGGATTACTCCCATTGTTTTGCAAGTAGAATTCTATCCTAAGTATGCAGGAGATTCCTGAATACATCTCAGACTCTAAATTCAACCAGCCTTTTCTACATCACAGTTCATGTTCTGGTACTGGATGATTTTTAACTAACACACATGCTTGTGACCATTAGTAAAATCTTTGTGAAATACAGTAAATATTCAGATTGAAAATTCCACTAGCTCAACAGAAGGGATAGACTGTAAATCTTATTATAAATGAAATTGCAACTTCTATCATGTACATATAACATGAGAGGGCACGCAGGCACATAGATTTAACGTTCCTAGCCATAAGGAACTTGTAAACCAAAATAATTTTTTTGTAAAACTTGAATATAAACATATCTCTAAGTTTACAGTATTCTAATTGCAGATTCTGCATATTAAAACATCATGAGGCAATATACCTCTTTCTATGCATTTAAAAACACAGGTAAGAACTATATTAAACCAAACTTAGAAACATGGAAATACTAGGGGATATATGAACTGATTTTCTGTAAGAACGAAAATTACTTTTTTTTTGTTTTTAAATGAGTCTCCACAAGGTGATATCCAGATAGGATTTGTAGAAGTAGGATTGATCTTCATGATATCTCATATCTGTAACAGACTCTTTGAGGTGGTTTTCCCCAGATATAAGTGATGAAACTGACCTTATGCTAATCAGAATATCAAGGATCTAATAGCAATTCTGAATTATTGTTTGGTTCAATCAAATTGCATTTGACCAATCTAAGAGCAAGAATGTGATAATTTGAGACCAAGTTTCAACTTCTGATTTTGAGAGATCAAAAATACTAAGAACCTTTCCAAAGAGTAGCATCCTTCATTGCTTTCAAGTTTAAAATTCTAGTGTGAAACATAAACAAAAAATCTTTCAAAGGGACAAGAGATGATTTTGAAAATCCAAATGACATTGCAAGGCTCTCCACCCTACTAGAAAACTGAAAAACAAGGGACAGTACTTATATGAATTCCTTATCCTTTTTCTGAGGCCAAAACATATTTGTAAAAGTGCAGTCAAAAAAACAAAGAAATGCTAGTCCCACACACAGTATGGAGAAGACAAAGTTGCAAACTACCAGTCTTGGAATGTCTCAAAATATATTCAGATAAAATGCACTTGATGTCTTCTTCAAGATACACTCTGAGAGAGGTCACACATTGAAAAAAACAAACAATAAAAAGTACTTGTCTGGTGCTTAGAGGTAGCTGTGGAAAAGGATATGGAGGGCATATGTAGTAAAACTTTGTTTAAAAATAGCAGAATCAAAAGAGGAAAAAACAAACAAACAAAAAAAATCCCCCCCAAAAATAAACAAGGAAAAATTCCAGAGTACTCTGTTTCCTTTTGATACCTTTGTGTGTTTCCTCATATTTGGTTGCTCTTTAGATTTTTCTCCCCAATCTGCTACTGCTGAGGGAATTAGTTAAGGACAATCTCCTCTGCAGATGTTGCAAGGGCTGCCTTTGACCCATCGGCACATTCGTAGCTACCTAACTAGCTTCCCAGACTGGGGAAGCAGGGGGTTTACGAATTTACTCAGAGATAACCTGGAGAGTTTTGGGCCTCTGTCTACTTGGACAAAGCATAGAGATGACTGTAATGAAAAGAGTCTGACACTGAAGTCTCTTTGCAAGTGGAATTAAAGATCACAGTCTTCAGCAAAAAGCATACAATATCTCTCTGGCTAACAGCTTGGCTTCCTTGCAACACCCCAATGGGGCCATTCTACCTCTTCTCACATTATTATCCAGAGTCTTTTATGTTCTGCCCACCTGTTGTTGTTCCAGGTGATTTCTTCCTTAGCCTGGCAGAAATCATTGTAAGGCCAAACCACGAAGGAAAGTAGAGCACAGTCTATACCACTTTGGGTTGGTTGTTTGTGCACTTGAGCACGGGCTTTGGTGAAGCAGAGACACAGCGGGAACCTGTGTCCCACAATGTAGACCTTGGCGCCAGACCAATGATTTGCCTTTGATCAGATGCATAGTCAAATTACCCCACTCCCCTTATTCTGGAAACCTTTGTGACAGCCTCCTGTGGGTTTTAGGCCCTTCAGTACAAGAAAGACTTTGAGGTGTTTGAGTGTGTCCAAAGAAGATCAACAAAGTTGGGGAAGGGTCTAGAGCAGTTTTAGAAGGAAGTAGAAGGTCTAGAATTTTTAGGAGGAACAGCTGAGGAAACTGGGGCTGTTCAGTTTGAGATGACAGCTTATCACTATCTACAAATACTTGAAAGGAGGATGTAGAGAGGTGGGTGTCAGCCTATTCTACCAGATAACAAGTGATAAGACAAAAGGAAACAGCCTCAATTTGTGTTGGAGAGATTTACAATGGATACTAGAAAAAAATTCTTCATTGAAAGGGTTGTAACACGTTGGAAGAGGCTGCCCAGGGAAGTGGTTGAGTCACCATCCCTGTCGGTATTTAAAAGACATAGATGTGGCACTTAGGCACATGGTTTAGTGTTGGATTTGACAGTGATATGTTAATGGTTGGACTTGATGATGCTAAAGGTCTTTTCCAACTTAAATGATTCTATGATTCTATGTTCTCCAACTCATTCTAGGAAGCAGCACTGCCTATAGCAAAGGAGAGCTTCAATGGCTGTGCACTGCTCTTCTGAGAAGGAAAATAGTAACATCACGGGTGTGTAGCCGTCAACTGTGATTCAAGCAATGGACGTACTTTATTTCACCATCAGATCCACCTGCTGCCACTACAGAGACTTCAGAATTAGATTTCTTCTCTACTTCTGGGTTGTTTGGCTTTACCACTCAAAGAGTGTGTCCCTCATTTTTTTTCATATTTCCATATATCCTGATTTCAACTGAATTCACACTGTCATTCCCAATCTGTGGTAACTTCAGACTGACTAAGCTGCCCAACATCTGTGAAGATAAGTCATTAAGAATTAAAAGAATCCACTAGAAAAGTAGAATTTGTTGTTCTGATGTGCTGGGACTGTTAGTCTTAATTACATGTATTTGGTTTTAATGATGCCATGAGGAGCATTTGAAATGCTTAGGGAGTTTATAAATAACAATCTTTTAAGTAGTCATGCAACATTTAAAAGGTTTGAGACAGGTGTTATATTGTCTTCTTTTATAAAATCATTTTTATCTTTGATGGATTAGTTTCACTTTTTCTGACATAAACATAAAAACCACAGTTCAGTGTCTTGAGTCCCTATTCCAAACAACCTTGCTACTGCAAAACAAATAACTGTAAATGCCATCACAAAACAGCTATGAGAAGTCAAAGACATTAGGTCTAGCCCATAAGATGTAGTTACACAGTGCTTCCCTTTCATATGGCTCTTACACCTTTGTAATTGTACCTCTGAAGAGTCATGTCTCACCTAAGGTTTTGTTGTGGAGTTCTGTCCCAAGCTGTATGGAGAACATCAGTGACAGAACTTTGCACACCCTCTTCTGAACTCCCTTCATAGACACAGCTGAAATGGGGAACTCATTCCCTCTATTCTAGTACTTTTCTTTTCCCTACTAAATCCAATAAGAATTTCACCTCTGTTTCATACTGTGTCCATATATAGTAAAAAAATTATATCCTGTCCTTGCTAGAGCTTGCTAGTTTTAAAACTGTAAAGTCTGTGCTTCCATTATCTCTCTGGAAGCTGTATGACGTAGATAATATTGTTGACCTGTCTAACGCTCTTAAATGCTCCCTCCTAGTCTGTTTACAGCTTTCCTGCCAAGCTGGGATCAGAACTATGACCTTTTGCCCCACCTCATATGTCTAAACCTTAACTTGTCAATCATACCAGATTTTCTGCTTTTGCTGTGTTTCAGCAAGGTTATTATGGTGCGCTAAGGCCATAAACCTACTCTACTCTCTTGTGGAAGTCCAGTACATGTGGTACTGCTCAATCTTCTGATGCTTCCAGCATGATTTTCTGCTCATCCCTCACAAGATCAAGGAGCTCTCTCACCCTCCTGCAAATAAGACCATGTAAGGCATAAGCCCCATGGTCTCTTCTGAGAGTCCTTGACATGAAAGCAGAGATTGCTACAGTTGTTTGTCTTCTTATTCTTCTTTTTTGGCTTTGTAGGTCTCAACATGACATGGCTGTCCAAGTCACAAGCCACTTCCCATTCTCTTGTCCTCACACTACTCAGGGACAGGGGAGCAGAACAGAGCTGGAAAATATTTAAGGATGCTTTCCATAAAGTGCAAGAGTGCTCAGTCTTGCACTCAGATGTAGGAAGTTGGGCAGGAAAGGCAAGAGACCAGCATGTCTGAGTCAAGACCTGCTGGTCAAACTGAAGAACAAGAGGCAATTGCACAGGCAGTGCAAGCAGAGACAGGGAACCTGAGAAGTGTATAGGGATGCTGCCCAATTGTGTAGGGATGGGGTCAGGGAGGTTAAGACACAGCTGGAGCTGAACTTGGCAAGGGAAGTGAAGACTAACAAGAAGGCCTTCTACAGGTATGTCAGTCAGAAAGGGAACATTAAAGAGAACGTACCCTCATTGATGGATGAAAATGGTAACCTCATATTAACAGCTCAGGAGAAGGCTAAGTAATTCAACAACGTTTTTTGTCTCAGTCTTCACTGACAGCTGCTCTCCTCATCCCTCCTGGGGCAATGGACATCAAGAAGGTGAACAGGGGGTTATAGCCCCCCCACTGTAGAGGATGATCAGGTTCATGACCACCTGAGGAACATGAGAATATATAAGTCTATGGGACCTGACGAGATGCATCCCAGAGTCCTGAGGGAACTGGCTGATGTGGTGGCCAAGCCAGTCTCTGTATTTGAAAAGTCATGGAAGTCAGAAGTCCCTTGTGACTGGAAGAAGGGCAACATTGTGCCCATTTTCCAAAAGAGTTAAAAAGATGACCCTGGGAACTACCAGCCTGCCAGCCTCACCTGTGCCTGGGAAGATCATAGAACAGATCTTCCCAGAAGCTAAAGTGCATAGATGATGGGGAGGTGATTAGAGGCAGCCACAATAGCTTCACCAAAGGCAAGTCCTGCCTGACCAACTTAAAGGCTTTCTGTGATGGGGTAAACACATCAGCAGACGTGGGAAAAGCAATGCATAAAATCTACCTGGACTTCTGTAAACCCTGTGACACAGTCCCCCGCAACATCCTTCTCTCTAAATTGAACAGATATGGCTTTGATGGGTGGACTGTTCAGTGGATATGGAATTGGTTAGATGGTCGCATACAGAGAGTAGTGGTCCATAGCTCAAAGTCCAGATGGAGATCCATGCCCAGTGGTGTCCCTCAGAGGTCCATGCAGGACAAGTGCTATTTAATATCTTCATCAATGATATAGACAACGACATTGAGTGGACCCTCAGCAAGTTTACAGATGACACCAAGCTGAGTGGTGCAGTTGCCACACTATAAGGACAGGATGTCATCCAGAGGGATATGGAAAGGCTGGATAAGTGGGCCTGTGTGAATCTCATGAGGTTCAGCAAGGCCAAGTGCAAGCTTCTACACTTGGGTCTCGGCAATCTGCAGTTTCAGTACAGGATGAGAGATGACATGATTGAGAGCAGCCCTGCAGAGAAGGACTTGCAGGTGCTGGTTAATGAGAAGCTCGACATAGCATCATAGAATCACTAGGTTGGAAAGGACCCACTGGATCATCGAGTCCAACCATTCCTATCAAATACTAAACCATATCCCTCAGCAACTCACCCATCCATCCCTTAAACACCTCCAGGGAAGGTGAATCAACCACCTCCCTGGGCAGCCTGTTCCAGTGCCCAATGACCCTTTCTGTGAAATTTTTTTCCTAATGTCAAGCCTGAACCTCCCCTGGCAGAGCTTGAGGCCATTCCCTCTTGTCCTGTCTCCTGTCACTTGGGAGAAAAGGCCAGCACCCTCCTCTCTACAACCTCCTTTCAAGTAGTTGTAGAGAGCAATGAGGTCTCCCCTCAGCCTCCTCTTCTCCAGGCTAAACAACCCCAGCTCTCTCAGCCGTTCCTCATAAGACCTGTTCTCCAGCCCCTTCATCAGCTTCATTGCTTTTCTCTGGACACACTCCACAGCCTCAACATCCTACTTGTGGTGAGGGGCCCAGAACTGAACATAGTAACATAGTATTCGAGGAGCGGTTTCACCAGTGCTGAGTACAGAGGGAGAATAACCTCCCTGGACCTGCTGGTCACGCCGTTTCTGATCCAAGCCAAGATGCCATTGGCCTTCTTGGCCACCTGGGCACACTGCTGGCTCATGTTCAGACACTGTCAACCAACACCCCCAAGTCCTTCTCCTCCAGGCAGCTTTCCATCCAGACTTCTCCTAGTCTGTAGCACTCCACAGGGTTGTTGTGCCCCAAGTGCAGGACTCGGCATTTGGTCTTGTTAAACCTCATGCCATTGGTCTCAGCCCAGTGGTCCAGCCTGTTCAGATCCCTTTGCAGAGCCTCCCTACCCTCCAGCAGATCAACACTTCCATCCATCTTAGTGTTGTCCGCAAACTTGCTAAGGGAGCACTCAATGCCTTCATCCAGGTCATTGATAAAGACATTGAACAGGGCTGGACACAGCACTGAGCCCTGGGGAACCCCACTTGTCACTGGCCTCCAGCTGGAGTTAACTCCATTTCCCACCACTCTCTGGGCCTGGCCACCCAACCAGTTTTCCACCCAGGAGAGTGTGCGCCTGTCCAGGCCAGAGGCTGACAGTTTCCAAAGCAGAATGCTGTGAGAAACTGTGTCAAAGGCTTTACTGAAGTCCAGGAAGACCACATCCACAGCCTTTCCCTCATCCAGCAGGTGAGTCACTTTGTCATAGAAGGCAATCAGGTTAGTTTGGCAAGACCTGCCAGCAACGTGTGTTTTCAGCCCATAAGGCCAACCATATCCTGGGCTGCATCAAAAGAGGCGTAGCCAGCAGGTCAAGGGAGGTGATTGTGCCCATCTACTCCACTCTTACAAGACCTCACCTCGAGTATTCTGTCCAGTTCCAGAATCCTCAACATAAGAAGGATGTGGAACTGTTGGAATGGGTCCAGAAGAGTGCTATGAAGGTGATTAGAGGGCTGGAGCAACTCCCATATGAGGACAGGCTGAGAGATTTAGGGTTCTTCAGCCTGGAGAAGACAAAGCTCTGAGGAGACCTTATAGTGGCCTTCCATTACCTGAAGGGGGCCTACAAGAAAGCCAGGGAGGGACTGTTTACAAAGGCGTGTAGTAATAGAACAGGGCAGAATGGCTGTAAACCAGAGAGGGGCATCTTTAGACTAGACATAAAGAAGCATTTCTTCACCATGACAGTGGTGAGGCACTGGCACAGGTTGCCCAGGAGAACAGTTGAGGATGCCACCTCTCTGAAGGTGTTCAAGGACAGCTTGGATGAGGCCTTTGGCAGCCTAATCTAGTGGGAGGTGTCCCTCCCCATGGCAGGGAGGTTGAAATCAGGTGATCTTTACGGTCCCTTCCAACCAAAACCTTTCTATGATTCTATGATATAGGAATATCTGGAAACATCATGCCCAAAATCGCTTCCAGAGTAAAACAGTACTCACATTTTTAGGTTACTGAAAAAACATTTTTATTTTGTTTGTATATTTCCTGATGAATTTTCTTGTTAACGCATTTCAAAGGGCCATTCCACCAGATGACTTTGTGATTCAGAATGTACTTAAGAAGTTACAAAATACTTCATCTAGAAATACAGCAGAAATCTGTGATCAAAAATAGGTGAAATGGGAAGCAGTAAACAGCATACAAATTGGTAAAGAGGCCAGTTAAACCTTTAGGTGGTCCCTTGTTTTGTTTTTCAGAGTGGACAGTACCAGATAAGGCAGAGAATAATTTAAGACACTGTGATGTATAATTACTAATCTTGGCTCATACAAAGCTTCTTTATAGCCAGTATTATAATATTCTTTGAAGGGGAAATCTCTCACTTTTTTTTTATCTTAATATTTTTTTCTCTTTTTAGTACTTACAATAAATTTTACCTCAACTGAAGACGCAGTCTTGCTTGTAGCACTGAAAGAATTTTTTAGGTGGAAAATTAATTGAAAGACAGTAACAACACAGAGAACTGTAAGGCAGAGGAACTGTGTCATAAAAGACACACCAAAAACCCCACAAAATAGGAATATTTCTGTCATATATCATATGATGTTTTTCAACTTTAGAAGAAACACACTATCCTACTCATTGGGTTTTGTATGAACTTGTGATGGTCCCAACTCTAAATATCAGCTATATTTAACTTTATTTATATGTTTTTCCCTTTAGATACAATGCATTTAATTTCTCTTAAGATGATGCTATTTTGTAGAGGTGCCTAGGAAGAGTGTCATCAATACTTTTAATGTTCTAATTATGCAGCTATATTTAACATCTGGAAGTTTTACAGAGCAATAATTAAAATACATTTTTAATTTGAAGAGAAAAGTGAGTTGTTATTTAGTACAAAATCAGACTGACACGGTAATGTTTGGATTAATGATTTTTTTGTTAATTTTAGGAGACTTCCCTTTCAATGTAATTTAAGATTTCTGCGCTTGTTGATATTACTTTTTAATGTGACAACTGTGACAAACATTTCCACAATAGATGGATTAATGTCATTTTTTTAAAATTACTTCACCTAGACAGGTGTTTCCTGTATATGTTTGACATTAAATTAAACATTGCTCCAGATGTTCTGTTTGTAGCAATGCCAGTTAATTTTATTAGAACATTTAATCACAGATCAACACATAATAGAAATGCAGTCTACGTGAAGCAGATATTTAACAGAACTTCTTCATGTGGAAGAATCTATATTCGGGAGAGAACTACACAGTTTCATTAATTAATCCCATAAATGTGTTGACGTGGCATGCTACATTTTCTGAATTTAGACCTGAAGTAATGTTATTTACTTACCTAAAAGAATTTCCACACAGGACAGTTATTTTTGATTGGAGGATATTGATAGGATATACTCTTCCCACTGTTTACCCACATATATAGTCTCATTGACCAAAGGCAGACTTTAAAAACAGTGTATTAAGAATTAGAATGGATTCCTTATCTTTTACTGTGGGGAGTCCTGCACTGTTTTAATGTCCAGTACCCTTCCATTGATCTAAAGTTCCATACATTCAGGAGTATTTGCCTTGCTTGCAATAAATGTACTAAGATCTTTTATGCCAAACTTGAATATCATTATATGTCTAGCTTTTCATCCATTAAGATTAGCTATAGATTTCCTGTTAATTACTGCATCAGATTTATTCATCATTAATGAATTAGACCTCTGTGTTCTGTCACAGACCACTTGAGCTTCATGAAACAGGTGAAGAAAAAGTTTGAATGTACCCACAGTGATTCCAAGGTAAATGTAAAAATATTCATAATTTTTTACTTTGAAATATTAGTTTTTGTATATGTACTAATAACAGCTTAAGCACCTGTGATGATTGATGTTTTTTGTTGGCCCATAACCTCATTGTATAGAAGTTTGGTTTAATGAGTTTCTCTAATGAATATTTTATATTGATACTTGGATGAATGGCATATGGTAAATGCAAGGTAAATTACAGCTCTTTAAATAAATATTTTTCATAAATTATTTATTTTGTGATGCCTGTATTGGTTAGATGTCACGTCAGATGAAGGCTGGAAATTATTTACTCTAATACTTATTTGAGAGTTGAAAAAGTAAAAGACTTTTAATTATTAACAAGCTTCCAATATACTCATGTAATTTATGGGAAACTACCCATAAATTGTGTAAGATTACAATTTTGTGAGGACAGTTTTATCTGTCTCACACAAAATAGAATAATCTCTTGTGTCTTTAAAAGAATTTTTATTTATTCATATGAAAAATATTTTGCTGTTCCTGCTGAAACCTATTTTAATGAATTTCTGATTTCAGAGGGATTATGAGTTACTAGTTCCATGATAAGTTCCTAGTTATTTTTAATGGTGCCAAAAATTAAAGCTAAAAATCAACAAGAATTCACATAGTGCATTGAGTGCCCTTGGTTTGTGTTGGAGTTCACAGAACATGGCTGTTTCAAAGCTTAGTAAAGACACAATTGAAGATTCCTCACTGAATTATTGCCACTCTTACGATTCTCACTGAAATCAGAGGACATCTTAGCACTTTTCAGGACTGAAGTATATTTTTTTTTCAGATATGCCAGTGCCTACTAATAAAAACAAACTGTGTATGTGCAAGACAGCCACTGGAACACAAGCACAAAATTGCAAAAATGTCTAGATACTGTAATCTTTAAATATGCCATGTTAGATTTGCATACAGTTTATTTCTGCTCACCTGAAAACAACTGGCCAAAAATGGGAGATTTTAACTTTAGACATCATCTACTATGGATATTCCTTGAATACAAGGAGCTAATTTCATTACTAATACATTCCATATGCTTTCTAGAATCAACAGAGCAGAATCCTCAAAAACTGTGAGTAAATCAGATTTTTTTTACATCTTTAATTTAAATTTATAGTATAGAGCATAATTCTGATGCAGAACTTTTTCTCATATGTATACACACACAATGGTCTGCTTTTCTCACTGCTCAGGATGGCAGCTAAATGGACGCTGTAGTTTTTAGTAAATAAAATATTTTGAAAGTACTAATATATCACTGCTAGTACAGAAGTCTTAAAAACAGTCCATGAAAATAGTGCGTATTCAATATTGATTATAATATCTAAGTGAAAGTGTTATGGCAATTCATGACACATGGTAGCATCCTTGCTGAGGTGAACAGCATGTTGCATTGGTTTTTCAGCTGAGTTTAATCTTAGTCTAATGGCCAGTTCAAAACTGAACTGGTTTATTTTGCCTTACAATTTTCCTCACAGAAAGCTAGCATTCCTTTGTTAGAGATGTTTCTGCTACAATTGATATTTTGAGTTGACTCAAGTGAAAACTTCCTAACTATGTTGGAGATAGTGGGTGCACTTTCTCTTACCTTTTGACTCCTCATATCAGGGCCATATTTGGTTATAAATCATGTAGAAAATGAAAAAAATTTATACATTCTATTTTAGGTGCATTTTAGAAGTCTTTGTCTTAGTTTTATTCCAATGCCTCAGGTACGATCCTGTGTCTTTTCACAGGACTAATAACACAAAAAAACAACATTATTTATTGCATTATTTATTTTCTGCTCCTGAGCTTAGGTTTACTCTAGGAAATAACAAATATTCAGAACTTCATCATCCAAATTCCCCCATTAAGAAGAAATTAGAGGTGTGGAGTCAAGCGTATGTTATTCAATATTGTTTTATTTTGCATGTACAGTAACTATTGAAAATAATGGTTGCAGACAGTAAGCCATTCTTTCAGTCCAACACTAAATGTCCGTCTGAAATAGTGGTTATTTTTCAACAAATAAACACTAATCAGAGACCGAGGCAAACAAAATTTTCCTAAAGTTTTTTTTGAAACTTCCCTTACACAGACTATTAAAAAACAAGACTATAATGCATACTCTATTTCCACAAAATTTCACATTTGCTCATACATTAAAGAAAAAAATAAAATTTGAAGATGATGTATAAAAGCCATAGATGATTTCTGTAATGATATAGCCATGAATATTTGTCCTTTTTGAAATGATACACTTCTTTATATTAAGGCTGTCAACAAATTCAGGCAGACATTCCTAGGAAAGTCAATATAAGCTGTGTTTTCTGTTTTGTTTCATTTATTTTTTCACAACAATACCTCCTTTCCTGAAGAATGCCGACCTGAGTCTATGCCAAATCCCTTTCAAAAATTGCATTTCATATTGGAAAATTCTGCTTCAAAGATTGACTGTAGTTTTCTGTTATTACAGGCAGATTCTTACAACCTAATTTCCTACTCTGTCTCTAGAAACCACAGTAATGTTAGTAGCCTTATCTTTTTGTAAATGTTATTCTGTTTAAGTTTTTGATTTGTGTTCTCTTGGATTCTACTAAGTAAAGAATCCTGTTCCAATAAGTACAAAAATCTCACGCACGAATGTGCATGTATAAACTAGTGATGAGTATGTGTTACAGGTCCCCCTCTGTGCTGGATCCACAGGAAATAGATGTCTGTTATAGCTGCAGCTACAGGGGATTGGTTTGTTTTCTCAAGCTGTAGTGGCTCATGCTGTTAGCTCTGGAGGTGCCTGGTGTAATCTACAGTGACTTATCCAAGATGGTATCTGTTACACAGATGCATTTATGCCCACACAAGCATGTTCATTGCACATTTCTTTTGCATTGTTCTGCAGTACAGACTGAAGGTTACAATAGTCTTTGAGCAGAAAAGTAGTTGCAGAGGAAATAGGAGAAATTATTCTACCTCTTATTGCCCCAAGTGGAACAAGTCTGCAGGTGCCATCCCCTTCCAACACTCATTCTGGGTTATTTCTGTTTCACAGAATCACAGAATCACTAGGTTGGAAAAGACATCCAGGATCATTGAGTCCAACCATTCCTTTCAACCACTAAACCATGTCCCTCAGCACCTCATCCACCCATCTTTTAAACACCTCCAGGGAAGGTGAATCAACCACCTCCCTGGGCAGCCTGTTCCAGTGCCCAATGACCCTTTCTGTGAAATTTTTTTCCTGATGTCAAGCCTAAACCTCCCCTGGCAGAGCTTAAGGCCATTCTCTCTTGTCCTGTCCCCTGTCACTTCGGAGAAAAGGCCATCACCCTCCTCTCTACAACCTCCTTTCAAGTAGTTATAGAGAGCAATGAGGTCTCCCCTCAGCCTCCTCTTCTCCAGGCTAAACAGCCCCAGCTCTCTCAGCTGTTCCTCATAAGACTTGTTCTCCAGCCCCTTCACCAGCTTCATTGCTTTTCTCTGGACACACTCCACAGCCTCAACATCCTACTTGTGGTGAGGGGCCCAGAACTGAACATAGTAACATAGTATTCGAGGAGCGGTCTCACCAGTGCCGAGTACAGAGGGAGAATAACCTCCCTGGACCTGCTGGTCACGCCGTTTCTGATCCAAGCCAAGATGCCATTGGCCTTCTTGGCCACCTGGGCACACTGCTGGCTCATGTTCAGACACTGTCAACCAACACCCCCAAGTCCTTCTCCTCCAGGCAGCTTTCCATCCAGACTTCTCCTAGTCTGTAGCACTCCACAGGGTTGTCGTGCCCCAGACGAAGGACTTGCCATTTGGCCTTGTTAAACCTCATGCCATTGGTCTCAGCCCAGTTTCTTCACTATCTGCATCACAGTCCAACCAGTAACAGTTCAACATCCCAATATATCATAGCAGTGAATTCTACAGATAGTTTTACATCAAGAGAAGGTTTTGGAGTAAAGCTGGTAGCACAGCTGAAAACTATGCTGTTCCAGAGCCAAGTGTACTGCTGCTCAGACAGCTTTCTGTGCTGGTAAACACCTGTAGTTTGTCACCAGGGACCCCTTCGTCAGTCAGATCTACACCATCATTTGTGTGAGGAAGCACTTTCAGCAGAGTTGGAAGACATTACAGAGAGAGTGCAGACATTGTTAAGAAGTACGATGGGAGCAGAAAATGGGTGGAGGTCTGAAAATACGAAAGTGTTTGGAGTCGGGAAAAAGACCTAGATGAAGGGGCAGAGAGTTTAAAAATTTGGAATTGGCATGCATTTACCCCATTGTTATCTATGATTAGCAACCCTCTTACGCTCTGGGGACTGGAAGGGGTCATACAACGTGGCAAGAGGTCTTGCAGCACACCACATCCTACACCTAATCATTACACATATGCCTATGGGAAATAAATGTTAATGTTTATAAACTCAGACCAAATATTTAACATCATGGAGAGAATTGTACAATACTGGTGACTTAGTACATGCTTTTACCTATCGGAGAGAGACAGTGCTCTTGTAGAGTTTGCTCTATGGAGACCCTTCATGGAGTTAGCAGCTAGCATAACAGCCAAGGCACATGGCAAAGAAGATGCCCTTGACTGATATGTACACTTATCACATGCTTTATGTTAATATATGGCCAGCACGTTTTGTTCTATATTTACCCTAGGTATACCAAAAACTGGTATTTTGGGTTGAAACAGAACAGATTAAGGTTTGAATCTGCCAGGAGGCACTGTGATGCGTTTTCACTTTTGTAAGCATAGTGCTCTGTGCCATGAAATGTTGTAACATTTTCACCTGTTTTCTATAATCAGGATCTGTTCTATTCTGTTCACTTATACCCTTTGCATACCTTCATATTTAAAAAGCACAATATGCATGTAGGATATGTTGTTTGTGTTTAGAAGTTGCAGACAAAATAATATAATTTCTTATACTGACAACTACAGTGGGTGTCAATATATGACAATCTGTAAAGAAATTGAAGTCCAGATTTCAAAGACAAGCATAGTAGACTTTGGGGAAAAAAATTAAGCCTGCTTACCAAAATAGAGGAAAGACTGATCCACAAAATTAGGAAACAGCTCTAAACATCAGTTACATGAGATTATGCAGTTTATGTACTAGTCAAAACAATAACTTTTATATTTATAAGAGTTAGCCTTGGGAAAAAAAGACAAGATTCAATTCCACATGTTGAATGTGAAGAAGGGATTTCTTTCTATTTTTCTTCTTTGGCATGTTCTTAGAACATGGGCAAATGGCACTACTGTCACAGCCACAGACATTTTTTTTTCTTCTTTATTTTCTGAGTGAATTTAATAAAAGACAGCATCCTAAAAGTTTTTCTTTTAGTTTAGTATTTCATATTGAAAATTATCTTTGCTGTTTCTTTTGAGTGGTTTTGTAAGATAAATATTTACCCATTTAATACAATACCTTCTTCATTTTTAAGGAAGGTTTGTGCTATCAGTGTGGAAAGATGTCTGGACATTAGATAATTGCTCTCAGTACTCTTAAATTATGCACTTTACTCTTAAAAGAATATTGAAGCTGGTTTTAAAAATACATTTGAGTTCAGCAGCAACCTTTTCACGCCCCCGGACAGTATTTTAAGAACTCATTTGTTTGAGGGGTTTTTAATCTGGAGACACTGAAAAGTTACACCTGCTGTGATGTCGTCAATCATGCCAGGAGGAAAAATAGTGGCATGATTTGTTATCTGTTATTTCCCTTGCTGTGGTGACTGTCTCCCAGTGCCAGGTCTGTCCTTAAGGCCATCACTTATAGGGACCACTGTCTGTCAAAACCACAGCTAACTTTAAGGGCTGCCTTTGTTGGAGCAGACAAATGAGTATGACCTTTAACAATAAAATAGGAACCTACTGAGAGAGATGAAACAGCAACTGAAATTAAGAACACCATATGGCCATTTCAAACACTCAGGAAAAGTTAGGAGTTGAACTATAACTTAATTATAAGAGTAAATATGGCTAGATGTCGTCAATAATGAAACAGACATGGTCAGAAATATTGATTAGCAATGAGGACGAAAAATTATTTCATCCAGGAATCATCCTGCATTTCATTAATTATGAATGAGATTGATGGGTTTCATAAAAGATACGGAAGAGATTAAGTTATAGCATTTAAAGGTTTATTGGTTTTTTTAAGTAGTTTGCAGAAGTGTACAAATCATTTATAAATATTTTAGGTGAGCAAGGAAAAGAAATAACATGCTAAACCTTTGATTTACACTAATAGGTACTTCATAAGATCTTCAGAAAAGAGCCTCTGCCTAGTTAGTGATTATATGTAAGGTGCTCATTGATATTTTGTAGGGTTTCAAAGCACAGTCTAAGAATTCAACGCAATGCATTGTAAAGACCACAGCACAGTTTGTGGTTTGAAAGGCTCTTGTAACCCAGCCCGGCAAGTGGTCAGTGGAGACTATATTTTACAGAGCAACATAAATCAATCTTATTGAGCACTTTTCAGGTAGTATAATATTCTACCCATGACAATAATGAAATTAGCCTATGGATTTTGTTTAAACACTGAAATGCCATTTGAATATTTAATGAAATACAGTATTCTATAGATATGCAGATTTTTGTGGTTTTCATAAAAAGAGTATCATTGATTTTGTGAACAGTTAATTGAATATCATCAAGGTAATAATTTTTTTTTGTTCTTTTTGTTTGCCTCCTTGTTCATATTCAGATAGACCAGATCAAGCAAAGAGCTGAATGCCTTCAGCTCCTTCTGAGGTCAAAGGGAGTTGAAGACACTCAATAGAACTGGGGTGTTTAGTACCTTAAAACCATTTAAAACATAAATTTATGGGTCACAATCCTTAAAGTATCACTAAAGCTTATATTTTCTTTTATTTTGTAACAGCAATTTTTTTAATCTGAGTGCTTTCATTTTATCCTTGTAGCTATTCTTATCTGGCTTATTGTTTCATTTGAAGTCTTTTAGCAATGGACTGTTTACTATGACTTGGTTTTGTGTTTGTTTTTTTTTCCTAGAAAGTATGTTTTATCTCCTTTTCTCATGAAAAATGAAATCACTGTTTTTCAAGAAAGGAAAATCTGCAGAGATCTGAGTTCCAGCCTGAGAATCGGTTCAAGGTGAAATCTGCTTGGTGTTCTCAGTATAGCCCCCAGTACACAGATGCACATCACAAAAAGTAACACAGAATTTTCTGTAATCAAAAGCTTTTGCCAATCTTAAAGGTCCAACTTTTTAATAGGCCTGGAGTCTCAATTGTAATCATACTCTAGAGTGGTTATCCTTTCAGCTTAGGGTTAAAAAGCTTTGACAAAGCACCATAGGGAAGCTTGGATTGCCCTTACCTACATTGTGCCTAGCCTTGGGATAGATAAATACAGTCTCCTTCTCTAATGCTACTGACTGCCTCCAGGAACACTAAATTTTAAGAGAGGAAAACATGAATCCTATATTTCAAGAGAGGTGGAACTAAGCCATTGTTCACTCCCCTTAAAAAGGATATTCAGTGGCCACTTCAGATTGCCCTAGGGACACCTAAAGCTGCATTAAGTACTTGTGAAAGTGAAAATCCATTGGGAACCCAATTCCAGTGTTTAAACCTCAGCATGAGCAGTGAAGTTCCTAGTAGGGTTCACTTTTATATGTCTCTGTAACCAGGTTCAAAACTTACTGTACGTGCAGTAAGGATCTGCTATTCCAGCTAACCTATGGAAACACTATAAAGAGATGGCCCCTTAGAAAATCACTAACAGGAAGAGGAAAAAAAGCAAACATTTATTTGACTACATCATGACAAAGGCAGGAGAAACGGCAGCTATTTAAGAGCTGGCAGATCCCTTTTACAAGGTTATATACCTTACGCTTGACTAAGAATATTTTTAACACAAATTTTTCTTTTAACTGAGGAATGACAAGAAACCAAGGTTTGCTCCTGAGCTGTGTCACAAATACAGCCAATGAGAGAAAGCCGTTCCATTTCAGAAGAAGTGGAAGATTTCCAACATTTGCTTTTATTTCACCTTGGATACTCCATGTGGGCTACAGTTTTGAAAGTGTACATTCAGAAAGACCAATGGTTGAAAATTATCACTTTAGCTAAAATAAATAAAGAAAACTTCTCATTCATGGGTTACTATGTCACTAAGGCATGTGTGTTTGGATATAACACTGGCAGCTTCAAGACCTGTTAATGTTTTAATCATTGTTTTGTGAATTAAATTAAATGTGGGTGCTGAAGTTCCTGCCTTGTAAAATACGTCATGGGTACGGGTTCATTTGGCTCATTGCTATGCTGTGAAACCCATAAAGGGAAATGCAGTTACTGAAATGGGAAAGCAGCACTGAACACTCTGGGACATCATTTTATTATTTGAGATTGCCTCTTACCAGGTTACTACTTCAGCCCAATATGGAACCTAAATTTAAACATTTTTCCTGCCAGGTTTTGCAGCAGTTTCATTCACAAAATTGCATTGAACCAATAATTTTTCAGCTGATAATATATAGACCTTATTTATTTGTAGATTTGGATTCTTTTGCCCATGGTCTTTCATTCTGTGGCTGTAATTCTTAGGCACAAAATGGCTATTAAAAGGCATTTCTTAATTCCACCTGAAATGCCTCTTGTTGCTTTCTCTTTTGGTGTCTCTGAACAAGATCACCATCTTGCCTGAATCTCATGACCATAATCAGGCCATGTTCACCTGTTCCAGCCTTGTTTTAGATTTTTTTTCTCCCACTGGATACTTTCAGATTGACCCATTTAAAAAAAAAAAAAACACCACACAAAAAAGACACCCCAAAAACCTCTTCTCAGCCTCATTTTGCAGTTTTTCTCAGAACCTGATGAATGCATTCTTGTCCAACTTGAACCAAGGCTACATCTTAACAACATTGCTTCTCCCTTCCATATAGCAATTAAATATAAGCTGTTATTGGTCTCAAAACTCCCTGGACTATCCCTTCCCTATCTGACTTCTCCTATTCACTAATGAGCAATTGATTTCTATTTCCCTTCAGCCCATGATCCTTGTTCTCATTGCCTATTTGTTACATTTTCTGCCATCTACTCTTCTACCTAGTCCTGCTACCTAGGAGATGCTTACCCTAGCTATAAATAAGTCTCAAAATGCAGTTTATTATGCTGACAAATTTCCCACCCTCCTTTGTGTAAATCTTATCTGTTATGTTTTGTTATAAGACTGCTGGATGAAGGGGAGGGCATTGTTTTGCTACATGTTTATGCAGTGCTCAGCACAATAGTATCTGGATCTATGATTTGGGCTGCCAGGTACTCTGGCAATGCAAATAATACATACATAAGTGGAGCACATGTTCCTTGTGCACAGACCACATGTGAGGTAAATAGGATTACATCCTGCAGGTTAAAACTAGCCTACTATGGTAATACAAAAATGTACAGCAGCCACATGACCCAAGGGGATCTTCTTGACTGCCTCTTGATAACACAGGCTACAGAGCGGTTGTCTGACCAAAGGAGAACTAAGCCGTTCTTGAATTTCACACCTTAAAACATCAATGCCACTGAGGCAGGAGAAATTTCCCATTAAATGATTCACAGACTTAATCCCTTTGATATTAGATTGGCTGACCACAACTTAGCACAGCATGCTGCTGGAATACATCTATAACTCCCAAAAAAATTTCATTCCCACTGGAATTCTGGTGCAGCGACTGGGTTTAAAATCAGATCTCACTGGGATCATGGAAGATACAAGGCTGAGACCAGCAAGATCTGGTTTATAAACTCCTTTCTCTGTTATATTTTAGGAGCCTATCTTTTTGTTATTCTTGGAAAAACTGGTTAATTCTTTAATGTTTTAGTTCTTCATCTGTGAGTCAGTGATGACAGATTTTCATTCTCTCTCCACAAGCCTTTAGAGTTCATCAGGCCGCAAGCTATTCAAAGTAGGATCTACAAAGGCCTGAATGCTTATCTGTCCAAAGATTAAGCTTCTATGATCTACTAAATTACTTACGTTAGGACTATAAGAAGAACTCAGAAAAAATAATTTCATTCTTCTAAATACAGAAGTAAGGGAAACAGAAATATGCCTCAGAACAAAAAAAAAGAATATATTAAAAAAATAAAGTTAAAAGAAATCCCCAAGGACAGAGAGGAACCCAATGTCTTTCCAAGTTAGAGACAAGAATGTCATGCAGGACAGTGTTGAATGTCATCCAGGACAGTGTTGAATGCCTTGCACAAGTCCAGGCAGGTGATTTAGGTTACTATTCCTTTATTCACCACCAATGTAGCCCCATCGTAGAAGACCACCAAATCTGTCAGGCATGATTTACCCTTAGTGAAGTTCTGTATTGCAGAGATCTCTTCCCATCCTCAACTTTACGGGTCTGCTTGCAAGCTGAGACTGGTACCTGCTGCATCCCAGGAACAGAGGTAGGGAGGAGTCCTTGTACAAGTGGGCTCTGGTCTTACACAGTAAGTAGCAATTAACTGCAGAGCCTTCCAGTCGAGGCAGAAACTCAAGTATAAATGCACGCCTGTTCTCTTCCAGTCTTGGGAAACAGCAAACGTTCTATTCACATGGTTAGTAAGCTGTTAACCTTCTTTTCCCAGAAAAAAAAGATGAGGACACACAGCTGGGAGGTCATACTGTTAGTTGCTGCTTCTCCACTGAGACTAGAATCGCATCATATTGCAAGGTAACAGGTGATTGTCATAGCACCACTAATTGTTACCTGTCAACATATATCAGTGCTGGCATTTTGAGTAGTTTTGGGACTCATTTCTCCTCCTTCCCACTCCTCCAGTGGTCTTCAGTGAACACCAGCATTCAGCATTCTTCCAGCAGAGTGGTACTCACTTGTTGTCTGGCTAAATGTAGCAGGGTCTAAACGTGAAAGGGACGATATGAGTCAACGCTTTCTGCTTCTCAGATTCTGGCACCTGACACTTCATGGCTGAAAATGAGGTAAATAACTGTAACCAGCCAGTTAGCTTGACAGTCTTGAAGGCAAAGTCTCTTTCTCAACTAATACATTCAAAGTCTACACAGCTACTAATAATGTAATGGAAGACTAAAACCACTGATGGCATAAATACCTGCGCCCATATAATTAATCATTTTCTCTACAATGTGACAAGCAATGAATGGATTCAGAATGGGTTTCCTTTAACAACAATTCTGTCAGAGATACCACAAATTTCACGATTATCATGGAATATTCCGGCAATGCTGTTGTATTGAATCTTATAGCCTATATTATTTTTAACGTTAACATTGAGACAGTAGGCCAGATTTTGTCATTCTTCATCTAAAGGTAACAAAACCAATAATTAAAATATAACTTTGTGAAGATAAAAATCTTATATTGCACAGCCCAGTGGTGGTCTATATAAACTGGATGAAAAGATTTCCTATAAATATTACATTATTTCCCCCTTCTGTATAGATAAAAGCACTTTTCAAACCGTATTGGTTTTAGACGGTTAAAGAAGACAAAGATAAAGGGGTAATATGACACAGTCATTTGCAGAGTTGGAAATAGATATCCAATGCTGTTTTATACACATTTGAGTTGATCACAGCTGCTTTGATCACTACAATCCTAGGGCAGCACACACAGCTTTTACATTTTAACTGCAGCATTTATCTGACCACTGTCATGCCTCTAAACTGTGCCTTTTATGGTACTGCTGAGCAAAGCGAAACTGCCAAGGGAGATAGCCACCTGAATCTGTGGCTCCTTTGCTGGTACTGTCTGAGATTCATTTGCCATCTACCTCATCATCAACCTAAAGGCAAACATGCAAAACAAAAAAAAATGCAAAACTGCTACATTTCATAACAAGCCAAGCATATTTATTTTAGCTTCTTTGGTCTTGTGATCAAAGTTCATCCTTGTTAATCAAGCTCATCCTGTCTTGTGCAGTGTACTGAAGTCACATATCATAATTTTGAATGCTTGAAGTTGTAGAAAAAGAGGGCTGAAAACCATATGGACAAAATTCCTCTTAGACAAGCCAAGAAATGATTCTATACCTCTATACATTGGTCAGATACAGTTGAAGTAATCAGTTTTGTCATCTGTCATTTCACCTAAGATAAATTTCAGGAATACTGAAGTTTAATTATCTAAATTGCAGTTATTTTTGCTATCTTTGAGCATCGTTATATCTTCTCTCAGAAAATCATTTAAAAAAAGAAATAATATATATGAATGCAAAATATTTTTCATATTTTTGGTGCTTTATTAAAAAAAAAAACAGACTTTGATATAAATCCTATGGACCTCAGCATTTTAAGTTCCACAGATATTTATCTCAATGTGTCTTGAAGTCATCACCACTGGAACGTATTCCATCCATGGAAAAGGCAAAGCATGCAAGTTTGGGCTGAAAAAGATGGAGCCTATTGCATGGTGCTGCCGTGTTTGTCTGCATTGTATCACCAAGCTCTTACACAGGATTTTGATAGTTCAGGAATAATGAGCCTAGAACAACACACTGATCCTAATCATACAAATGCAAAAACTGTTCCCTATTGCTGCCCTTTCCAAGTATTTCTAGCCAGTGATTGTAGTAGTTTTGGGTGGAAGAGCAGGGACAATCAGTGATAGCAACAGCAGCATTTATCTGACAACTGTCATACTATTAATTGTGGTATGGGTCAGAATGGTGGAAAATGAGCACAGCTGCCAAACAAAGGGTATTAACTGCAGAATTGAGCTGATTGAAAGGAACAGAAACCAAAATACAATAAAAAAGGAAAAGATAAGGGCAAGAACTATCAAAGTTTTGGAAATGCCATTATGGTAATTTCTTTAGATGTCCAGAAATGTCTGAACAGGATGGCATTTGTGATGATATTCACTAGGACAAAAATCTGGAGGAGAGATGTGAATGTTCTGGGTGGACATTGTAAAAAAAGGCATAGGTCAGATGCCTGAGTAGAGAATCACAGAATCGCTAGGTTGGAAAAGGTATCCAGGATGATTGTGTCCAACCATTCTGATCAACCACTAAACCATGTCCCTGAGCACCTTATCCATCCGCCTTTTAAATACCTCCAGGGATGGTGACTCAACCACCTCCCTGGGCAGCCTGCTCCTGTGCCAAATGACCCTTTTGGTGAAAATTTTCTTTCCCATGTCCAGCCTGAACCTCCCCTGGCAGAGCTTGAGGCCATTCCCTCTTGTCCTGTCCCCTGTCACTAGGGAGAAGAGGCCAGCTTCCTCCTCTCTACAACCTCCTTTCAGGTAGTTATAGAGAGCAATTATGTCTCCCCTCAGCGTCCTCTTCTCAAGGCTAATGAATCTAGATAAGGCAAAAAAAGAATTGGAAAAGCATTATTTGAGCTTTGTTATTAATGTCTAGCTGATAAATAAAAATTATAAAAAAGAAAATACAATCTGAGAGGGTAATAGATATATAGATATACTGATTGAACTTCTCTGTGCGTCAAAGGAGAGTTGGTTAACTATCTTTGATATTTTTTCTCTTTTGCATCCAAGAACAGCAGGCTGGTAGTAGTTGGTTGTAAATACACAGTGGCTGATTACTTGCATTACTTCCATAGCTACTAGAAGTATAGATAAGCTATATTTTTGCAAAGATACACTTACTTATGCTTCTGGTCTTCCCAAGAAATATATTCTTTATGAAGAGCCATTAATAGGGAATGTCTTGCATCCTTTTCAGAAACCAGGGATTTCCCCCCAGGCTGGGGAAGTGTACTTCTTACAGCTATGTTGGAGAGATTCAAACATAGCATGGCAGACTATACTGTGGCATGAAACTCCTTCTCTACAGGATATACTGAAGCAGCATTACCAATAGTGAAGGATGTGTTCTATTGAGATTAAGGTCTTAAAAGAAGAATATGGTATCTTCTTTCACTAGGCAAGGAATAAAAGGATGTAGGTCTTATGTGTTTAAGCTATGCACTTTGTGCCTCTGTTCCAAATACGAACTTGCCTATATCAGCAAAATCAAAATTCTGCATTTCATTTCATATCACAAGACTTGGAAAATGTGTTACTACTCACCTTAAATGACAAGTTTACGTATAATATCTCTTGAACTGTTTGACAACAGAAGGTCAGGTGTGACATATATTTGACATCCTAAAACCTCAAACTAGTAAAACTTTGAGGTCAAGCAAAGGTAAAATCAGAATAACCCTCTTTAAATTTTTATTGTGCATGATAGGACCACAAAGAAAGTTTAAGTCCTTCAGCTTCTAACATGTCTGTACTTGACTGAAAGCTAAAGAGAAAGCTTATCTATTGATTTTCATGTTAGCTAAATGGTAAAATAACCTTGACTCATTAAAGATGTCAGCATTGTAGATGATTTGGATATCTTTGTCATCTGAAAATAACATATGGATATTTTACTCAAGCTGAATTATTCTTTAGTAATTTGCAGTGCTGCAAATCTTCAGATTTTTCACCTTCACAATTACCCAGAATACTTCAGCATTAATCACAGTATTCAACAACAGAAAGGAATGCTAGTCTATTTATTGAATCTCTATGAAGAGAAATATTTCTTTTTGCACCTATAAGTTTTACAGTGGGTTGCTTATTGAGACTTTGCCAGTGTGTGCACAGAAAAAGATGTTTTAAGTAGGACGATATGATTCAAAATTGCAAATTATTTTGCAAATAACAGGTGTGTTGTAAAATATACAGAATGTCTTATGAAAGAGTGTCAGTGTTTGTGCATGTGTGGTATAAATATTACCTATCTAGCTTGTCACATCTAGTCTGTGAGGGGACCAGGATTTTATTTCTAATTGGTTTTTTTATTACTATCAAATAAAAAAGGCCCATTCATAAAAAGTAGCCATAGTTGTTTCACCAGAAATGTTGTAGTCTGGGATTGAACCTTCTGCCTAGGTAAAGATGCCATGTCTTTGCCACACTTGGCAGAATTATTTTAACTATGCCTCTTGATCTGTTCAGCTTCTAAAAGGATATAAGAGCGTCAGCCAATAACAACAACAACAACAAAAAATTACACTTACTGCACAAGATAATGAAGCAGTAGGTTCCATGCTAAAGAAATTTCCCTTGTAGGAAAGCAGGTGTATTCTTATATGCATTAGGTACGACACAGGTATTCATACTCTACATAAGTAAACTTTTGGAGCAATTTATAATTTCCAAAGAATAAAAATAGGTGCTCCTTACCCTAAGGCATTAGGGTAGCTTATTCACCTGAAGTGGAAGATATATTATGCCCTAAGTATGAGCATGATACAAAGAGTGGGTGAGCTTGTGCAATGTGAACTTTAAAATCCCAGAGTATGATAGCTGTGCAACAATATCTTTGTATCTGGAATATCTGTAATTTCTCCGTGTGTAATTTAAAGATTTATATAAGAACTCCGTAGGGAATTTGATGGGTAAAATGGAAAATGTCCTTCTGAATTCTTCCATTTGAATATGGATTTCTAGTCTGTTTAGAGGCAATTCCTCTCATGCCACCTGTGAGATACCATTTTTAAGTGGTATGTCACAAGTACAGCTAAGACATCTGAACCTCGGCATGCTTCAAAATCAGAGTGCTGTTAGCTTGTACAAGGTGCTTCACAGCCTCTTCAGACTTCCTCTTGTATATCTATATCACAAACACGATATGTGAATCATTGATAGAAATAAAAAAGATTAAATATAAATTAATTACTTTTAGTTCTAAAATGCCCAAAGATCTCTGTACAGACTTCAGCTAAGATAGACAGGACTGCTTAAGAAAGGAAGAAAAGGAGGAAGAAGGATGGGTGAACATTCTTTAGTGATCTAAAGGGAGAATAGTTTAGGTTGGAAGAGACCTTAAAAATCATCTAGTTCCAACCACACTGCCATGGGCAGGGACACCTCCCACTAGACCTGGCTGCCCAAGGCCCCATCCAACCTGGCCTTAAACGCTGGTAGGGATGGGGCATCTGCAACTTTCCTGGGCAACCTGTGCCAGCTCCTCACCATCCTTGTCACAAAGAATTTCTTCCTAATGACTAATCTAAATCTTCCCCTTCCAATTTAAAGCCATTCCCCTCATCCTAACACTACACGTTGGCCCCTTTCAGGTACTGGAATGACACTATAAGGCCTCCCTGGAGCCTTCTCTTCTCCAGGCTGAACAATCCCAACTCTCTCAGCCTATCATGTAACATATTAGGTGGAACTTGTGTCTGTGCTCCTGCCAGAGCTTTAATTATTTGGCAACAATACAAACCTAGAAAAGAAACTTTGCTCTAACTTGTGATGCAGGCGTGGGCTGCCCCTCAAAGAGTCACATCAGGAACAGTCTATGAAAAGGAAAAATCAATCTGTCTGAAGGAAAAATGATGAAAATAGCTTTATTTGGTAAAAATAAAAAGTTCAGAGCTTGTTTTCTCATTCATTTGTACTGAAGAAAAACACAAGGTAGTGTCTGTGACCAGAACTGGGAGAAAAGTTGACTGAGTATTGACAGACACCGCAAAAACAGGGTTAAAAGCTTGATGTTTTGAGGGGATACATTGTTCTTAGAACAAAAATTATTGAAGAATAATACAAACTGCACAAGGGAAATCAACTAGAGGGGCAAGCATTCTCTGAATATGCGGTAGCTTAGAAGAAGTTGGCAGGAGGGTATCTTTTTGGGACAGTTATAGATCAGGCATTGTGGGACAGGAAAGTTTATGACTTGCCAAGTTGTCATCTGTGAAAGTTTGTATCCTGCACACAGACACCTATACACACATACACAAGTATTTAGTGTTTGAAGGTTAAAAAAGAATAGTCATCAATCTTTTTTGTAACAGTAGTGATTATATTTTGAAGTGGCAAACAAAATATGCAATAATTTTGGAAGAAAGCTTTTTTTAATTTGAAGTATCCATCCAAAGATAGTGGAGCAGCAGCCCACCAAGTCAAACTGTAGATGGAAAAGACATATTTGTACTTTAATACAATGTTACAAGATATAAATTTGCTGCAGAGCAGAGACAGCAACAGAGATGTCGGTGACAGAGATGTCAGTGACAAAGATGTCAGTCTTTTTTCCTCTGGATATATCCTTCTTGGGAAGATGAGCACAATAAACCAAATGAGGAGCAGAAAGCATAATGCAAGGTAAATGGACACCAGAGTGATAGGTAAGCAGAAAGACATCTCTCTACTTCCTAGAATACATATTAAAATGAAGAATGGATGAGTGTTCAAATATTAAACTGATTTTAAGCATTTTATGAATTAAACATAATTGTTTAGCTTAATTTAAAACTACCATATTATCATTTACCTGAAAGAAGAAGTGGTTTAGTTGGAGTCCACAAAACTTTCTTTTTGATCCCAAGTAGAAAGCTTCCAAAACTAGACACCACTGATTACACAAAACATACATGTCCCGGTTATATTGGTATTCCACATACAATATATTAAAACACAGAGGCATTTCTAATGACTGTTATTAATGAGACAAGATAATAATGCATAAGAAGAATTGTGAAACAGTTTACTTAAACTTGATAGAATTTGTCCTATGATTGGACATTTAAAACTAACAAAACAAATTTTGTAAGAATAGAACGTAACAGAATACACAACATTACATTAGAGATCAGCTGGATGAGATATCACTCAAAGTCAAAAATCCTTTGGTATTTATGGATTTAAGTTGTGCCTGCTACAAAGTTGTGATGGTGTCACAGGTGAGAACATGACGCAAAATACCTGTTCACAGCAGGAAGTAGCATGAAGGGCTCTATAAGCATTTGCCTATAGGAAAAATTGTTTCATTATAATGTAACATGGTTATTTGATTGGCATTTCATGCAGCAAATTTTGAAGCTATCTGAATTTCTAAAGATAATAGAGAAAATATTTCATCTAATATGGTTAACTCCATATCAGGCATCCGAAGGCACACTTCCTCTGAGGAGGAGCAAGGATTTGGACTTGATGATCCTTATGAGTCCTTTCTAGCATGAGATATTCTATGATTCTATGGCCTTTTCTGATAAAAAGACCTTATTGCTCTCTATAACTACCTGAAAGGATATTGTAGAGAGGAGGGAGCTGGCCTCTTCTCCCTGATGACAGGGGACAGGACAAGAGGAAATGGCCTCAAGCACCACTAGGGGAGGTTTAGGCTGAACAGAAAAAAAAAAAAATTCACAGAAAGATTCATTGGACACTGGAACAGGCTGCCCAGGGAGGTGGTTGAGTTGCCATCCCTGGAGGTATTTAAAAGACGGGTGGACGAGATGCTGAGGGGCACGGTTTAGTGTTTGATAGGAATGGTTGGACTCGATGATCGTGGAGGTCTTTTCCAACCTAGTGATTCTGTGAAAAAACAGTGATATTCCTGACTTCAATTTTTTCAAAATGTAAATGCAGCAGTATTGATGACCATTATAATCATTGTTATACTAAAGCAACTGATATTCCCAAATGGGCAATAATTGTTGGTAGGACTGGCATGCACATTTAACTCATGAAGTGTTAACTAGAAAAATTTTCTCAAGGATACCCTGATAGATGTCAATGAAATTAGAACCTGAGAGACAAGAAAAAAACGTTATATTGAATTTCTTGACTTTAAGGCACTATAGGCACAACAATAAAAAGTATATGATGGAAGGAAAAATGGGAAAGTAAATGGAAGTAGATATAAACCGCAAGTTAAAACCTCTAGGAGAAGTAAAGGAAAGCCAAAGGTTTCAATATCAATTGTCCATAGAATTAAAAGTAGTAAGAATGCTTTAAAAATCTTATTGGTAGCATGCATCGGTTCACTGCTGGGTTTGTTTGATCAAATCCTGATGTATAAGGACAGGAATGCTTAGCAGATATTTCAGTTATTTGAAATAAAATAGGCAGATATATCTGTCCCATGTGATGCTGTTGTAATTGAAACTTTACTCTCTGTAGCAAACGTTTTTGCTGGAATTAAACCTTTTTAAGTTAACTGGCCAAGATATCTTACACTCAGGAACTACTCACAGTGTCTCTAAACCATAAATGTTAATAATAAAGAAATGGAAAACAGCAAATTCCAAGGGACTAGAAGACTGTAAAAGACTTCCAAATATTTCAAAGGGTACAGAAGATTAACCAGGGAGTTGCTAACAGGACAGAACAGTGTTAATTTTAAGTAAAAAATTGAATAGTTAATTTAAGTCATTACTCACAAAGTAGGTAGAAATTTAATTATAAGAAGAGTCAAAAATATAGTCAGTGCCACTCAGCATTACTTTCTGAAAGACAGCAATTGTTCTCAAGTTGTATGGGTTTTTTGTTTAAGTCTTTTAATAGGATTAAAGACTTTGGTGATGAAAACATTATGCAGGTAGCAAGGACTTCTTCCAGCCAACTGACTTATTACTAAAAGATATTACAGTCAAAAAGCTTGAGCTCTGTGGGGTTAACAGGCCATACAAATTTGGCTTATAGACAGATCAGAGAAATGAGTTGTTTATGCTGAGATACGATGAAGGGACTATTTCAGTCAGACTCTGAGTTTCAAATCTTGATCTAGTGTTAGCCAGCCTCTTTATCACAAATGTAGATGCCAATGTCACATCTTTTCAGCTTGCTGTGGGGTACTGAAAGATAAAGAAGTGTTTTGAACAGCTTGTTGAAATGGGTACAGGTTTGCATTTTTTAATACAACACAGTAAAGTAATATATTGGAGAGTGAAAAAAAAATAGGGGATTGGATAATCTGGACAACAGTAACTCAGTGTTGAAACATAATACTGAGTCACTCAGAAACAACTGCAGAACTTGATGTTTTTCTGCAGGATCTGCCTTCATAGGTCACACATCCCTCTGTATAAAAATAAAGCAGATACCTGTCAGCAGTGTGTAACCGATTTTCACTCTGTACATAGAACAGAAAAACTGAGTAGGATATGTACCCACCCATACTTGAGGAAGGACACAGACAACAGTAGAGGAGAGATATGAAAAGAATATAAAAAAGGGATTTGGGGAAATGAGGAGGAAATAGGTTTTAGAATCCAAAGGTTAAGTCACTTCAGCTACTTATTTTGTAAAATAAACTAAGTGGAATGTTAATCTCTCTCAGAACATTTCCAAATCATTATGACAATTAAACATCAAAATATAGGGTAGATTTACCATTGGAGTCTTGAAGCCAATATCCTATGTTCTTTTAAGAAACACACAGGCTTCACTGACTCTGTGGCCCATACTTCTCTGTGATGGTCCTTCATGGCTCTGGTTTCTATGGCTCCAGATTAGGTGCTATTAGATTTTTAACTCCACAAGAAGATGGTAATTTTAATCAAACCTACCCTTAGCTTTCAGTAAGACACTGGTAGGAGTTAGGAAGGCTTTCACTGTCCCCAAAGATACAGCTGGACTGCTCTTTCCTTCATACCAAAACTCCTGATTCTCCAACAGCCTCTTCCAGGAATTTCTGAATAAGCATTAGGTTCCTTTTGACACACCTCAAACATACAGACAGAGCTTCCCATGTAAATCCTAACTCATCAGTCACAGTGCAGAATCTTTAGGCTTTCAGGGACCATATTTCTCCTGTGCTTGCTGGCTTTCCAAACTCCATGCAATTTTGCTCTTTATGTAACATTAGATCCCTAGGTTCAGTGCAGGATTTCTTGTGTAGCATTTTGGATTACAGACTGCACAAATTATTCCTTTTGTGAGAAGGGTGTTTTCTGACAAAATTCTGTCCCTTTTTATCCTCACTGTATTCCTCTGTTTCCCTGCCTTCCAGTCTGCCTTCAGCTGCTGCCTCAGAAGGATATCCTAGTTCTAACTGTATGTCAAGAAAAGTACGGGTTGATAGACTGTGGTAAAATATCATGATATCTTCACTATACCACAGAGCTGATCTCAAGAGGTTTCAGCCATAATGTGCCCAGTAACTGAAAATGGCTTGGGTTGTGGCGCATAACTGTTGTATTACTAGTCAGAATTTTGGTGTCAAAATTTAGAGGGTAGAAGAAGCACATTTGCAATTGGTTTTTGTCCTGAAACTTTGATAGGATCATATGTCAGCTCTATTATCCTGTCTCAGGCAAATACACACACATTCTTACTCTGATTGTGGTTGTGCTAAGGGAGTGAAATATACAAATGCATTCATTTATGAATATATTGTGCAGTAAAAATTACCATTTCTTGAATTTGGAGGATGATATTATTTGGGGATGAAAAACATTCCAGCCGGACCTACCTGTATTTTTTCTTATTCCTTCATGTTTGTTTGATTATTTTCTGGTACAGAGGTCAATAATTTGGTAGTGTTTCTTTGTGAATCAAATTGGTAATTTTTATATATTTTGAAAAATCACTTTTTCAGGTAAATAAAAAGCTGCATCGTAGAATTTAATTTTTAATTTTATGACATACAAGCTCAAATACTGCACTGTTTTGGTTTTGGTTTTTATTACATATTGTTGATTTACATATCATATTTCACATGGTTAGTGCTCCATTCTACCTGAGCAATTTAGGTACTCTGATTTTGTTTCTATTTCTGCTTTACTTTCCACTAGAATATCAAATGTTTTCAAAATTAATTCAGAAGAAAAATAACATTTGTTACACTAATATATTTCATCATCTTATGGGATATCCTCAGTATCACTCTATCCATTCAAGATGATGCTGCAATTAATGCAATCATTCTGTAACTTGGTCTTTCATAGCAATAATACTGACCTTTATGTAGCCTATCTCATGTTTTCTATTGTGTAAAACTTTTCACTGTGGATCTCAGCATGGCTTCAAAAATGCATTTGTCTTATTCTTTATTTTATCACACAAGCTTGAAATAAGAAGTTAATTTCTATCACAAACTTGACCTTTAATGCTGTTGAGCCTTATCTTTTCTCATACTTTTGCTTTAACCTTCGAAGACACAAAAGGCATCTAAAACCCATACAGAGCGTTAAATCCTAAATATTTTCTAAGCAGCTATGATCTACTTGCCACATTAGAGTTGTAAATTAAGGTCTCATGTGCTGCAGAAACCAGCCTTCCATATCACAGTTTTCTCCCCTGAATGAGGCAAGAGTCAGTCAGTAAATATATGTGGTCAACCTCAGATTTGCCTCACTGGGAGTTCACATGTATTTTTAACTGCCTTCAATTGTTAATGTATTCCTCAAATGAGATGCATCACCTTGAAGAATGACTTTTTGCCCTCTGGGAATACACCAAACAAGTATTTCATTCACTATGATAATCAGTTCTACCTCCAGCAACATATGAAACCCAAATTTAATAGGCACTAGTGATTAGGTTTTAAGACACACAGTCATCACTGTCCACTGTAGTAGCAGTAGTAGTAGTAGTAGTAGTAGTAATAATAATAATAATAATAGGGAAAATGCACTATATTTGCTTTTTGGAATCATTAATAAAAGAAATGCAACTGTCAACATTTTGAAAATATGTTTCATAAATGTCATGTGTCTTGTCATTAAAGAAAAAAATGATATCTTTTTTTTATGAATTTAGAAATTTTCTTCAGTAAATTAAAGGTACTACTTAAGTTTTCCTACATTACATACCAGTGTAATCTTGGAAGGAAAAAAAAGAGCAAGGGGAGAACTGCATATCGTATTTTTTAAAAGCTTCTAAGTATAAAATTTATAATGAAAGGAAGAGATTCTGGGAGACAAAAGGAAAAAATTTGGCTCCCTGCATGGTTTTCAGTGCTAAAATTACCAGAGATCTTTCTGAACTCCATCTTTTTCCAGAAAGCAGAAAGGATAGTTATGTGACATTATGGAAAATTAAAAAATCAGCCTTTAAATCAGCAGTTTAGGTTGTGGACAGTAAATGATACAGTGGTTCCACTTTCTTGGAACTGAGAAGCAGAAAAAAATGAAGAAAGATGCCAGTGACAGGGTGAGGATGATGGGAGCAGGCTAATATTATGAATGATATGTTAAGTGATTGGCTCAGATGGAATCATGGGATTGCTGCCTTTTGCCGGTGCTGATTTTCATCTATATTGTTTGCCTTTTTCAGAAAGGCCTAAGATATGCAGAATGTGTAGGCATGTGCAGGAGCAACATAAGACAAATACAGATATATATTTACATGGTATGTTATATATTCTTATATGTTCAGAAGCCACCTTATCCACTTCAATGTCCTTCCTTACACCTGATCCATTCGGCTAATCAGGATAGTCTGATAGTCTACTACAGCATAAACCAATAAACCACGTTTTACATGAATTAATACCATCCTGCTTTCTGTATTCAGAGAAGTATAAAATCTCTTTTTTTTGTTTGCCTACTGCACTGAAAGGGAAAATATTTCAGGATTTTTTTTTCACTGATTACTAATTCTGAAAGGTATCTTCTGATCTACTAAACTGCATAAATACAAGGAATAGTATTTCTACTTAATAGCAAAGTGTTGTCTAATAGGAAGACTTACCGAGGTTCTGTTACATTTTCTTTGATGTGCTTTAAGCTGCATACCGTGCATTCTCTGCTTTCAAACTATCAGGCATTACTGGGTTCATTTAGTCTGCCTGCTTCTTTGTGTGGACAAATAGAAAGATAAAATAATGTTTAACATTGATGAGACGTATCAGAAACACATGCAAGCAATTAAATGTAACACTAATTTTGGAGGGTTGTTTTACTAGGATTACCCTCAGCAGCATTTTTAGTATCATAAACAATCCGTAACTCCAACCTTCATCTCTGAACATTAACTCTTTAGTGCCTTGTTCATAGATTTTGAACCTGGCCCAATGTTCTTTGAATACTCTGGATTTGTGATTGAAACAAATCAAAATTTAGGGGCTGTATGGGTAGATCACAGGTTAGTGTATAAAATAACCCCTTGAACTGTTTTTCTATAAAATTCTGATGTTAGAAAAAATTCATATCCCCTCTCATTTTCTAAAATAAACCACTATATTTTTTCTATGCAATTTAGGTACCAATTTCATTTGTTGCAAAAGCATCTGCCAGACAAAAATATGTACACAAAGGCATGTAAGCACCTAAACACTAATAAGGGTGTGCTGGTTTTCATCTGAATAACTTGTAAGAGATTATTCATTATGCAAATACTTATGATGGCCATGGTAATTCTTAGAATACTGTTTCTGTGTGGTAATTCAGTTTCTGGCAAAAATTGTCAGATGACTGTCAAGTTTAAAGTTCCCTATCTTAAAACTTTACTGTGGATCAGGTCAGTAGCATTTATGTAACTAATTTCTTGCTATAATCCTATCTTTTCACTGAGCATTTACCAATTGCTTGTGGGGAAAAATAATGAATTCCTTTTTTCAGAGCAATAAATATTGATAATTAAGGTAATGAAGTATTATTATTTTTTCCCAGGCTGGACATAGAATTGACCCAGGTGCTCATTATTAAAACTTTTTAATTTTTTTTTGCTGAATGAGAAAATGAGCATCAGTGAACCAATATAATTAGTATGCCTTCTAAATAGATGATATAGTTATGTACTTGTTAGTATTAGGGGATCCTACAAATTTCATTTACCAAGATACAGCCCAGCAGGCATTTTCTAGTGAAAAGGGCGCTTGTGAATCCCCAGTATACCACTCAGATCATCCCCTGAGGGGAAACGCAACTTGCATTCAAATCAAACGTTTTCCTATCAAATGCTCTACTAATGGCTTTCCTATGAGACCCAAGCCTGTCAGTCACCTACTACCTATTTAGACATGTTAAAACAGAATTCGTTGTTTATTTGTATTTCATTGAAGTGAGTCTGTTTTCTCATATTGAATTTGTATCCAAACCCCAGGTTGTCAATACTACTTAGTTAGATCCGCTAGTTGTTGTGTTTTTCTCTGCATGTGATCCAGGGAAAAAAAATAGTGTCACTCATGCCAGTTTCAACCTTCCTATAAATCCTTAAGCAGTGTAGTAACCAATTGTATATAGTAACTAACATGTACATTGAAAACTGTTTTAACAGGTTCAGTGATGCTTTGCTATGCTAAGTTTTGCCTAGAAAGAAGCTAAAAAAATAACAAGTGTAATGAAAAAAAGAGGGCAAAAAAGCCCATATTTTTAATATTACTCCTGAATTACAGTAATTTTAATTGCCCCAGTTAAATATAGCTCCACTAGTCAGTAGACATACGTGACTGCTGTGATTTTTTGAGAAAATTATTTAAATTAATTCTGTTAGCAACCTCTAAGTTAGTTTACTTTTGCCTAAGCCTAAATCTGTGCATTAAACATTCCATAAAAACAAGAACTAAGTGTTATGTTTGATATGCACTTCAAAAGCCTAAAAGGGCAAAGAAAGCCCTTCCTTAATTATTGAAGAAGTGTCTGTAAAGGAAACATGAGCAAATAGCATTCATGCTTTCATCCCCAGTAACCTTTTATTGTCCTTTTCTTCAGATGGCCAAGTCAGTATATTTAATAAAGGGAGCAGCAACCATCAAAGAAGGCAGGGGTCTAATAAATGGTCCTGATTAAAGGCCCTGACAGGGTATGAACTTTGCATAAATTTTCCTATGGTGTCAGGCTAGGATCCTGATTGAAAACCCATTAACATAATCACACATTTAGAGGAAATGCTGTAATGTATCAAAAACATTTCCCTTAGTGTAATAATTTTAAGGACATTAAAATGCAAATGATAATAAGGAGCTGTGTTTTAGTGATGTTCTGAAAGCCTGATTATTCAAATATTTAGTATGAAATATGGAAGCGCCTTTAACTAAAGCATCTACATGATTTCAAAGATTTAATCTATATTTGTACTTGAAAGACTTTTATACCACTACTAAATATTTCCTGTTAATTTTAGACTTGCAAAATCCAGCAAGAAATTTACTTTAAATGATAGTCCTGTGTGCTAAGACCTTTTAGCCTGCTTTGAGAAAAAAAATTTTAAAAACTATGTTGAAATCAGGACACCAGTTATGCTCTTTCATTAGTTGCTGAATTGTAAAAGTCCATGTTTTGATATTTTTTGCATTATAAAAATAGTTTGTAGAATTCAAATCATCCCTTTCTCTGTTCCTGTTAAAATATATGCTTAAAACAGATTAGTCATTGAAGCACAGCAGTGATATTCTTTAATGCTAATTTTTAACAATAAAAGAAACACTATCCTCCCACACACAAATAGCCATAATTATGTAAAGAATGACTGCTTCAGACTGATGACTTTCAATATGCTTGAGTCTAACATACTGGTATAAGAGGCCAGAAAGGTCAACAGTAATTCATAACAGCTATAAAATTGGGTAGCATCCTAGGGCTTCTGGAGGATGCTGACATTATCATGCTTCTTCTACTGGTTTGTATATGTAAATTTGCGATAGGAAGTGCACTGCTTTGCCGTATCGCATGCAGAGCATCAATCAGGCAGTAGAATCCATCAGAGTATTTTCATTATGCCTAGTTATTTACTGCATCAGAAGAAATTACCCTGGCAAGCCAAGCAGCCTTCTCTGGATAGCATGATATGACCAACCAGGTTTCAGCTCAGGAGTCTTGTAAACATTACAGGATTAATCTCACAATCACAATCATCAATCTTTCCTAGTCTTGCCTGGGTGCAACTGCAGAGATTGGTAACCAGGCAATGTAGATTTAAATTTAACCCTGAACACCAAGAGCTATATGTCAGATCCATGCACCATATTACAAACACCTATATTTTTACTCCAGTTTTACTACCAAACGATGAAAACATAACATTTTTGCACTTCAAATTCATGTCTAATTTTTCATTCCCATTTTTGATGCATTACAGGGAAATGAGAAATATTCTGAAAAAGATACATTTTGTAATACCAGACTCCAATGCTAAAATGATGCACTATGATGCCTAGATCTAATGTATGTTTTAGAGACAACTGACACTGCAGTAAAATGTAGAGTAGTAATTCAGGTTCAGGACCAGACTTGGGCTCCTGGGCACCAAGCCATTAGAGGTTAGGGCACTGTAGGGGTAATGTACTTAGCCTCTAACAAATGGTGCATTAAATACATCACACTGACTCATAGGTGCACTGGTACCAGTTTCTGAAATGACTGCTTGCTTGCCCTCTTGCCAAAGGAGAAAAAAATAAAGATGCTGGCACACCTAACTGCTCTGCATAAAAACAAGAAACTGGGAAATGAGAACAGCCTATAATAATGTTTCATTGTTGTGTATTTAACTATGTACAGTATATAACGTAGCCTACTGAAATAACGCAAAATATAATACCTATTCTTTTTCACTTTTTTTTTAAGTCAAGTGAAAATAGAGGTGATAATGAATATTTTTAAGTAGCCAAGGAACAACAAATATATAATGAGCAGATCACTTACAGAGACTGTGTGGCAGTTTAATTTGAACTCTGATCATTATTTTTACTCCTGTCCAAAATACTTTTTCACTGCATGTATCCTAAACATTTTTCTCCCTTTCTGCTTCTCTGTCTGTGTTTCTCTCTCTGTCTGTTTCTGTCTATCTCTCTCTCTCTTTCTCTCTCTCATGTATATAGTTGTTCTGTTTCATAGAATGCCTATAGGAACTGTTAAAAAGCTTGGGCTTACTTTTATGCTTTACAGAAATATTATTTTCCATGATTTTGTACCTTTCTTTTTATTTAATCAGAACGGAAGGCACTTTACGGCTCTATCTGAATGCATTCCCTCTGTAATAGGTTCCTGCTTAGTAAGAGAGGAGCTAGCCTTTGCCTACTAAATAATCCTTGTAAAATAGACAGCAATCACAGTCATTTGGTCTTCAAGGAATGATGAAAACTCTGCAACACAGTGCTTAGCTGATACACACATTTGAAACCACTGATTTCAGAGATGCTTCCTGATTTATGTCAGCTGAAGGTCTCGTTTAAAGTGTATTTACCTTCTAGAGATGTGGCGACTGAACAGTTAAATGCAGAGAAGACGGGTGTATTGCAGTGCTTACTCCATTATTTCTGTCCACTATCCTCCTCCCTCAAATTGATTTTTTATCTTTTTGACCATTTTTAAATAGCTAATAGCCTGATATACTTTTGTGACTGTACCTAGTCACATGCTTTTCTCTTTGTAGCCCACAGTCTTCCAGTGCAGATAAGACAAAAGTGCGTCACCTTAAACCATTCATAGATCAGCTTGATACAGGTAGGATGTGAGGGGTGGGAAACTTACCTGTTTGTAGACTGGGATCACTATGCTCTTTAGGAGGTAAAAAGCACATTTATACAATGAGCTTGCAGTGTGATTCCCAGTTCTTTGTTGTTTGTTATCATAGCAAGATTAGGCATTTTTTTTTTACCACAGTCTCATAAAAATGTCTTGAGTGGGCAGGGAGAACTGAGAATACTATAAATTATAGCCTGGGCTAATCTCCTTGTACAGGGTACTCCTCCTGCCACTTCTGCCTAGAAAACCTGCAATCTCTGGGCAGCCACAGTGCTATCCCAAGGGCCCAGCAGTGGCATGGCCAATGTAACTTCCTATCCTTCTCCTGGTGTATTGTTAAGTTAGCCATACTGGAGGTGGTGAGCAAGTGCACACACATGGATATCCACGACTCCTGACCTGGCGCTGGATGGCTATGGAGTTTAGAGACTTTGACCACAGCCTGTAAGTAATGAAAAGGTGATGTCTTCCCCTTCCTTGTAAAGCTGCTGTAAAGCAAAAAAAGCTCCATTGTCTCTTCCTATCTGTCCAGAATTCCATTAAAAGATGAGATTAATCTTCTTGTTCAGTACTAGAAGACAGTGATTATTTTTTCTGGATTTAACACTAGTTGATGACATGGAATGAGAAGCTGACTTATTGTAAACTACCGTAGAAAGAAAGGCAGGGTGAAAATTCAACATTTTGCTAAGGGTGAATCCACAGTATGACAAAAGACAGGTTGCAAGACTCTGAACTTGAAGGAAGCTTGCCTTAGAGATTGTTGCAATGGATGTCAGCTCATTAATTTAGAGACCTATTAGTGACAGGCCACAAACCCACTCATAAATTTATAGAGTAAAAGACTGAACAGAACTGTTCAATTCCAGAAATTGCTCATGTGTTTGGTAAATTATGAAATGTAAATTTGGAACCTCTTGTACTGGATAAACCTAGGAAATACTGAGCTGGTAATGTTTTGTGGTCCAGGTAGATTTTTCTAAACCTCTAAGTGACATTGCAGTGTGTGCCATCTTATGAGGCCCAGCAGCTCTGGAAGACGCAGAGTATTTCCTCTGGGGTCCCTCTGATGTGCCTGAGCCATTTCTAGCTGCCGCTGCCCACATAGAAAAATATAAACAAATACTACCTAATGGTAGGATCCAAGAAGGCTAGCTGGCTCACTGAAAAGGGCATTACCCAACAGTTAATAAGGAAGCACCTAAAACCTGGAAAGACTCAGGCAGTGAGGAGATGCTATGAGCAAAATATCCATGACTCCTATCTCCCAGTCTCCCCATTGTTATTTGTAATGGCAGAATCACTAGCACTCTCAGTGAGAGTTTACCAGATGTGGCTGCAGGAGTCACTGCTCCACCTGTAAGCAGCAGTGGTATAAAGGGAAATCACCAAAGCCAAACACTTTGGCTACTTGTGACACCATGTGCACAATGTTCCATTAGAAAGGATGTATGAGATCACTTTAACCATACACAATTTTTCAAGGCTTAAATTTTGCTTGTCTGTACAAGAAGTTAGTATGCAGTAAGCAAGGGTGTGAATTAACAGAGCCTTAACTGCAGCACCTCACAGAACTGGGTTCTTTGTTTATATGTTATCCAGTTAATAAATTCTTTAAAGAAAGTACTTTGTCTTCATTCCTATACCTTTTTGTATGGATATTCCTAGTATGGTTTTTTTGGTGCTACCCACTCCATTTTCTACTAAAGACTGTCCCTGTGCATTGTAGATGATGTTATAAACTGACACTAATACTCACTAGTACCTGTCCTCTCCATCGAGACAGCCCCAGCCAAATGGTGACACAGCCTGAAGCAGGACCTGAAAGGCATTCCTTTAAACACAAACCTTAGACTATCTCCCCATTTATTGCCTCAGCTAGTCCCAAATTCAGTGGAGTTAGCATGATACCATGGGAGCAGCAATTCTTAAAAAGCAATCAAAAGAAAGAAAAATCCTAAAAAACGTAGAGTGGCATCAGTCTTGCTGGTTTACTCCTAATTAATGAAGTCTAGGTCTCATTACTCCTTCTTTCAGCAACAGCATACTGTACTCTCTAAAAAAACCCACAAAACTGCTTTCTTAGGTTTGCTACTCTGAACTCTTACACCTCTTAACAGTTTGGGCTTGTCTTGTCCCTTGCATCAAGCATGATAAAACGCCAAACTTCTCTCACCTCCTTGGAGTAAATTAAGGATGCTCTAGGAATCTAACCTAGGCTGTTATATAGTACCTATCACTGTAGAATGTATGAGCTCAGCATCTCCCAAGACTGAATTCTTTGTTTGTATGCCACTTGAGTTATAAGGTCTTAGAGGAAAATACTCTGACTTCTTCCCTGCCTTAATAGCCTAACCTACTGTTTGCACTACACAAATAAATTGTAGAGGTATTTGGATGAATTTTCAAAAATGTTTATCCATTTTACCTATTCTCAGCTTTACAATATTAGTCACTGAAGATGACAGTATTAGCTGTGCTTTGGGGTTGTCCAACTGTAGAAAAAAAATGAAGACCTTCACCATGTTGGCAGAAGCTAGAAGCGTGTATGCGTTCTGCCTCATATAAATCTGTCAGCAGTCTTGGGGCTAGTACCAGAAAGTAAATGGAGCACCCCACCCCACTAACAACCAGGTTGATGGTAATGACAGACTAGCAAATGTTTTATGATTCCTCTGGAGCCTTGTCCCTGAGCCTCTGTGTTTGTAAAACTCAGATCTAGAGTAGCATGGAGCAAGCCACATCCTCTGATCGGACAGAAAGCGCCTGCTACTTTGTACAGAGATTCCACTACAGCATATTTTTAATGACCACTTCAGACTAGTGACTGCTGCTCACGCACTGATCAGTGGCTTAGTAGCTCTGACAGAGCTGGGATGAGCTAAAATAAAACAAGGCAGATCGGCTGGAAACCAGCCAGTTGACAAGCCTATCATACTGTTATAATGCAACAGAATTAATATTTCCTGTGTCTTCAGTTTCAAAGTTCTTTACTTTGAACATAAGTAGTTTATAGCAATAAAAGCCCAAATTGGGGGAACATTGAGCCTGCTGAAGAACTGGTGATTTTGGATCTTGATGCATGCTCCCTCTTTTCTAAACTCTAGAACTTTGTTTCTGTGTTCTTGCAAAATATATTAACTTGAAAAATTCAAAGTAGAGTAAAATATTTTTACTTTTAGTAATTATTTATGCTCGCATTTAAACCTAGGAACATGTGTTTATTTTTATGTAGATTTTCCTCTAAATATTACCAAAAAAAAAGCAAAGCTTTAACTGCAGTAGCAGATATGCACAATACATTCTTAGACCTAGGTAAAATGTGGATCCTGTGATCAGATAGTTCCTAGCTATGTTTAAAATAGGCACAACTTAATGTTGACTCAAAATACATGGAAAAACACTAAAATAAAGGTTCTAACCTCTGTTAGCTGATATTCTGCTCTCTTTTCCTCATTCTCCTTCCACTTCTTTCCTTATCTGCTTTAAGACAAAGGTTTGGTAAATCAGCTTTCAGCAGCCAAAAAAGGAATTAGGTATGTGGGTGTATTGGTACACAGAAAAGTGGTGCCCTGTTTTCCTTGCAGTCATATAAGTTTTGTCTCCATCTCAACTCACCTCTCTCTTTCCTTTTGCTCTTGCTCAGCACACCATACGAGGACCCCCAAATTGTAAGCACTGGGCAGAAATTTTTCAAGTGTCATTAATTCCATCAATACATGTAATAAGTCATTAATCTCACACTCAAAAGCAAATTATGGATGTCTATAGAAAGATTTTATGGATAGCTATGCTCAAGTTTAACAGGTTTTGGAGATATATCCTTTTTTTCCCCTTTGTTTTCTTCTCACTTTACTTCTTTTTCCTTCACTCCTTGCTACTCCTCCTGAAGCTGCACTGTTATGGGAAGATTTGCTTCTGAGAAGATGTGATTTGCATTACATTTTGAGGTATATTAGATTTTCCCTACAGTGTCAGGAACCTAATACAGGAAATACTTTTGAGCATTTGAACATGGATTCCACACGCTTTAGCATTTTCAATAAGCACAGTAGCGTTGGTGGATGTTGGATAGAAGCCAGTATCTAAAATGTTAAGGTCTTAAATACAAGGACCAGGAAGTTGATTTGTATCTGGATAATGAATGCAGAAATCCATTAGAGTGTGCAGATTTCCATTACGATCTCTGGGCAGGTTTTCCTGCTTAAGAGGTGGGCTGCTGAGTGTTGTGCAAGATGAAACTTCTGTGGAACCCTTAGCCCTAGTTAGCAACATGAAGATGATAAAAGCATGAATCACAGTTTCCAGATCTTCCTTTGACAGGAGTGGGCATGGTCTCCTGGGAAAGTGGAAGTGCAACCATTTCTTACCATAACTATCTCTGTAGTCAGGAAGGACTATCAGTGAATCTAATATAGCCTCAAGATTGTCCTCCATTATCAGCTACAGGAGGAATATCCTCTGTTGAAGGTACAGTCAATATTACTGATTGCTCCTTTCAGTGTTTTGCATAAAGTTATTTTTCCCTTTAGGAGGTTGCTTTAAAAATTTTAAGCATCTTGTTCAGCTGTCAGTGGCCTTTTAGCTACTCAGGTCCTCACATCAATTTAAACATTTTTTCATAATTTTATGTTCCCTCTTCTGCGTGATAACATTGATTGTAGATGTTAAGATGGATGTCGTGGAGCTGGTGAAAGTTCAGCAGAATTGTGGTATTACAATTATATCCACAGATCCAGTTGTCTCCAAAAAGGAGGGGTGAGATAAATCCTTGCAGGGCTTCATATGGATAACCTCTAGATGGACAGCTATCTCACAGTTCACTGAGATCTACTTAAAAATGGTTCTACAGCATGTTGATATTCCTTAACCAAATCACTGGGGACCACCCATGACCACCCGGTGTGCATTGTCTGTTCCTGCATGTAGCTTGGTGATGAGAAACCCTAAAGGGTGATGTACTTCCTCTCTTTGCACCACAACATTTTCATTGACCAGTCAAGAAAAGAATTTTAGCGAGTATTCAACAGCAGGTGAGATCACTCTGGTCAGGTGTTTAGCATCTTGAAAGATCTATTGCACATTAAGATGGCTGGGAGATTGCTTTCTGTGAACCAGCATTTATGTTTCCGGTCATTAAGTAGCCAGTTGCACTTTGCTAGCTTTTACTAGCTATTAGGGTCAGGAATTTGCTTAATAAATTGTAATGGCATCTGTGAAGATATTTTTTGCATGTCTTAAAGTACACAGCACATTATTGGCCATGTCTATGCAGGCTCCTCTTTTTTGCATTGAATATTTGAACTGTGTTTGTGCATTTTTCAAAATAAAGTCTTGGGTACTCCATGCATAAAGGAGGAGGTCTGCATAGAAATTTTTTTTTAATAGACTGAGGTCAGGTAAGCTTAATTTTTCAACTTTCTGGGTTTGGACAAAAATGCAAAAATAAATATTTGGTTTTGTGATGGAGACCTACGCCTGTGTACAGTCATATACCAACAAAGAGAGCAAGCAATTTATGACTAGTTTTTCCAGCCTGGTGAAGGAAGGAAACCTTGAATTGCTTTTGTTCTCCTTGGTCCAGCGCATTTAAAAACCAAAGACTGTACTGACCATAGGACTGAGGATGGCAAAGGAGCTCCTATGCTCATGTTACACCATGGTTTCTTCACTATGAGGAAAGTTTTAATAAAAGACACAGCATGACTGATTTTTCCATCTAAAGTGACATAAACCGTTTGGAATAGAAAAAAAACCAAACTTATCCTGTGGAATATATATACTGTTGTCTATGGCTGTTGTTTGTGTAAATACAGTGAGTGAGTGAGTGAGTGAGTGACTGCGTGCGTTTGTATATTATGCTTGAGCTCAGACCCTGTTCTACCTTTCTAGTCAGTCACCAAAATCAGTGTGGAAAGGTTAAGATGCAGGTTTCTTTCTGTCACTCACTATATGTTTATTTGTATAAGTGTTTCTTTAAATATGTACACACTGCAAAATCAAAGAATTTTTTTATCAATTGTTAGTTATCAATATAATACTCTTCCTTTGAAAAGGAAGAGTACAAAGATCAACTGGACATGGTGAACTTTTTGGTCATTGTGGTTCTTTGTACTGCTGTCTGCCTTAAAAAAATCATCCATTAATTTTTGGGTTATAAAACAGCAGAGCAGGACTCCAAAATGTGGGGGTTTTACAAAATCCATATTCAAGAAGCGAGCTTAAATTAATGGCTGTGTCTCTTCTCTGCCTCTACTGTTAAATAAACAAAATTAATTTGAATGAAGCAATATGTGGCATTATTTGCTTTCCTTTAAGAATGTTTGCAGTAAATATATATACTCAATACTGTATGTATATATGTAGGTATATGTTTCAAATATATGCTTATAATACTTTTATCAAATCCTACATATGACATATCAAAGGTCTATAATTGTTGAGCTCATGTAGCCATGGGTTTTTTTGCTATTATATCAGTATATAATAATTTGATTGCTGACTTTGTTCTGTTTCTTGCCAGCTAGAATCTCTCACGTACCAGGACCACTGTGGAGAGGTTAGTGCATAGGCGTGCTGTTGGTGCTCCATGCAGACAGGAAAAGAAAAAAACTAGGCAGAGTAACTACTTCAGCCTAGAGGTTTCAGTAGCAGTCTCAGAGCAGTATGGTTTTGGTGTGTGTGGGGGGGTAATTTTAATCAGGATTTTACTGTGTTTCCTTTTTTCCCCTCTGGGCTAGAACCTTGCATTCATACAGCACTTCACACAGTGGGACCTTGATCTTGACCAGGACCTCTGAGTGCTACCATTATACAAATAATAATAAAATGAAGCAGAACAAAAGAGGAGCCCTATGGGCTAGTTTTTAATGCTCCTATCTCTTCTTCATCAAAATTAAACCAATTGAAAGATAACACTGAGCAGGGAATTTTTTTTTTTGACTGATTGTATATTTTCATAACACAGACATCACAAAATGAGTGCATGACTCATTTTCAGAAAGAAATGATAACACCAGATTTCTTGGGTTTGCTAGGCAGGCTGCTATGCATACATTGTTTGGTGATATCCTATTCTCCTGGACAAATAATAATTTTTAAAGGGATTTAATGCTATGAGAAAGCGTTTACTTTTTAATTGCTATTATTGTATTATTTTAACAATTGTAGTCTATTAAACAAATCCACACAAAAAATGCTTAATACCATAAAACCAGATTGAGCTAAGTTTATGAAATTTACAGATTACCTAAAATGCTAGGAGTTAATTACAGTCTGCTTTCCCTGGCATGTCAGCTTGATTAAATTTGGAGTTCCAAGATGAATTGGCCCAAATTCATTAGTGTTCCCCGGGTGCATATGTTGGTCAAGGTCAAGCAAAGCACATTGACTGTAGTGTTAGTCAGGAGGGGGAAGGGATTTTAAAGAAGGTGGACTTTTAAAAGGTCTGGGGTTGCAGCAAGAAACTTTGATACTTTTTAACTTAATAAATCTTGACAGCCTAATCATGGCTAAGCCTTTGCAGTGTTATTGGTACAGATGGCAAAGCTAGACATATTTAAAGAGATCTCAGCAGCTAGTGGCAGGAGAGCATTGAATCCAAATACACAGTTGGGCTCTCAGAGAAAGTGCAAGAAGGGAGGATAAAAAGCTACACAGCATTTCCATCTCTTGACATCTCCAACAGCCTCCGATACAAAATATGATAAGGCTCCTGCTGAGCTAATAAGCCCAACAAATGTCTGTGTCCATGAAGTAGATGAAGTGGGATCAAGTAGTTGGGGGCTGGTGTATGAAAATAAGCCAGCACCCAGGGTATAATGGCACTGTAGAAAGCTGCAAGGTCAGGCTGATGACAGAAACACTGGATAAGTACAGACCCCATCAGTAAAACAGGTTTGCCTGCTGGATCTGAGCCACATAACTATTAAAAAAATCCCATGTTTTAGAAAACTCATCTAGTTTAGTAAATAAAAGCACAGTGTTTGGTTTGTTGTATGAAAAACTGCAACTGTTTCCTACTTATTGCCATACAGATTGTATGATGAATAGTTTCTCTGCAAACTATTACATCAAAGCAGACCTGAAAAGAGGATTTGACTGCAAACTAAAGGAGATTTTTAAAGAAAGCAGTAATATCAGATGAACCATGGATGCTTTTTCAAGGCCTGTTGGCAAGTTACACTGTTTTTCTCTTAATTTCTTGTATGGTGAGCGTATCTCTATTCATCTCACTCTTAAATAGCGCTCTGCATGTTCCAATAAAATCATTTAAGCTGAAATCATGCTGGATATACCAGAGTGATAAACACAGCTCCTTTCTTTTGAAAAAAAAAAAAAAGACTTACCTTGCCGAAACAGCATTAAAATAACGATTAGGCAATGCTTGGACTCTCAGGAATGGGTCAAGCTGTTACATTAATTCTTAAAGCATCATACTCACTTAGTGCTACTTGTAAAGATGTGTTTGAAAAGTACAGAACCTTCTAAATACCATGTGCATTTGTTTATTACATTTGGGAGACCATGTGAAAAAATCTGACAGCATGCCACAAAGGTCATACCTATAATTCCCTTTAATTTAACTGTGTGATGTTTTAAATTTATGCAAACATAATTATTGCTAAATTCTAGTCAGCTCTACATGTGCTACTGAAGCCAAAACAAGCCAGATCTGGTCCTATGAGTAACAACAGCATTAGGAAAATAAATCGGTAGTGATAGATGATGAATATTTATGGTTGTTTTTCTCCTACCATTTTAATCATTTACAGATATTTTCAGTTTTCATCCAGTAGAAGTACAACTGAACACAGTGCCTCCCCTGGAGTCTTAAGGAGGATGCATAATAATGTGGCAACAAGCCTCTTTCCCTCTACTCAGGGCTGCATCATGTATCTCATTCGCAGGCTTGTATTGGGATGCAGAGCTGCACAGCTCAGCAGGAGCTCCAGGAGGCATGGTGCCTCAGGCAGGCACAGTGTTTCCTGAAGCTCTGCAGCGGCGAGTGGGGAAGTGCATTGGCTGCTCCAGCCTTTGAGGCAGCAGCGTGTTGCTCCTGCCTACCCCCAGCCAGATATGCTGTGCTGGCCAGAGGGGACAGCAAGGTGACCCAATCTGCTCCCAGGCCTGCTCCCACTGGGAAGGGAATCTGTGGCAGTTTTTACAGCATGAGCAAGGACTGCTATTCTGTTTGATCCTTCTGTGATGGCACAAACTGGAGGGGCACCTCCTGTTAGTCCCCCTGTTCTCCAAAGCTTTTTACTTGGATTACGTTTGTAGGTGGCTGCCACTCACTTTAACAGCTCATGCCTCCCTCCCCCCCTTTCACTTCCATCTTGCAAGCACACAACAGTATTTTTCTGCCCTGCCAAGCATCTCAGTCTGTATCTTCCCATTTATCACACAAACATCTCTGCACCTTTTTACTGTACAACTCCTTCCAATCACCAAAAAGCCCAGAAGCAATAATATATTTAAAGTAAACTGCCAGGGTACTTTCATTGCCTGACGGCTAAAGAGAAATGGAAGTCTTGGAGCTGGGGAACAGAGGGGTAGGAAAAGCCTGAGTCTTTTTTGTACCACACCCAGATCACAATGTAGTCCTACACGCAGACAGGGGCTAGAAACCAAATAGCATATAAAACATAATGGCTGTCATCAGAAGAGAGACATAGAGCTCCGCCCCATGTATTCACCCTAAAATAGCATTGTAAACATTTAGTCCTGTCTTATGTGGATCAGAAAATACCCTGACTTAATGTCCTAAAAGTTCTCTTAGACAACTATAAGTTGTAAAAATCAGCCAGCAGTGAATAGGATAAAAAAATTGTATGAATACAAGTGGCACCACTTTGCACTGAATTCAAATGGGGCTCTATGCAATGCAAATGTTGAAATGACCCCAGACAGAGTTGGGCTTGCAGGTTGTGAGCAATATGGAAGTTAAGAAAATACCAGTTGTCAAAGAAACAAGCATTGTCAGTTTACATTGTTCAGAGAAGCAGACTCATTTCACCTTTTGAGCCGAACCAGCCAACGGAACACAGTAGGTAACATCATTAAAACTAAATGCATGAGATAAAGGATCTCTGTTTAGCTGGATTGTGGGTTCTCTGGTCCGTCAAAAACCTGTACAAATGACGGGTGAGCAGTAAAGAAAGAAGGACCAGGTTCTAGCTTAGAAGCAAATGCAAGGAAGGAGATGTTGAAAAGGGCAGTGAACAAAAGCATAAGAACAAGGGCTTACATAAAAACAAGTTTGCTTACAACTCCTTTTCTTAGTTGAAATTGTTGTTGCTAGTGCATCCCAGTTATTTAAGTGTTCCTGGATTTTTGGTGCTACCCATGGCTGTTCTTGTAGGTTGTAATGGATCAATATATCATGTTGAAAAGCCATGGCTTGTTCTTTCAGTCCCGCTCACCATACATCCTTTTCCTGAAACAAGTATTCATGAAGATTTTCACCTGCTTTTTGTAGTCATCAGATCCCGAGCTAGATAGATAATTTCAGGCAGATGATCTCATTCCAGCTTCAGTGTGTCTGTCTTAAAGATTCACAGGGCTGAACTGTAACAATTCAGACAGCAGTACATAGGTTTATAACAATTCAGAACTGACCTCCTTCATTTCAGTGCTAACATTAGCACTTTTTTATACAGAAGAGATGATCATGCGGAACAGAAAAGAGGGGAAATAAGATAGAAAAAGTTCTTAATTATGGTTTTAAGGGGGGTGGTGAAAAGGAGCCACCTTTATTCCTGTACCTTGTTTGTATTTGCAAAAAAACAATGCAGTAATTTACTTCAACATATACACAGTAGCTGTGATTTCTCACCTATGTCACAGCAGAGATTTATCCTGGAAAAATGTCTGAGGAAGAATAATTTTAGGAATGATTTGTGGTCAGCTGTGACAGAGAATGTCAATAGTTACTCTGTCTATAAAGCATGTACTTCTGGGACAAGGAGAACTATGCTTTTAAGAACAACCTGGAGGTATTTAGTATTTAAAAAAGGAAAAGACATATTTAGCATTTGGCACTGACACCTAAGGAATTACTTCCTAAAATGTAGAAAGATTTTAGGAAAAAATTCAGGATGGGTCTGCTCTCATTTTATAGAATACTTCTTAAAACTTGTTAAAGCATAAACAGAAGAGTTGCATTAATAAGATCATATATTTATATTATAATATTATTTGGTATACTTCTGCAGAAATTATTTGGCACTTATCTTCCTTCATCTTTTTAGCAGCAGTTAATTACGTCATAAAATGAAGTTACTCATTGCCTTTTTGAGAATATTTCTGAATTATTTTAGTGTGATTCTGAAGAAACCACTTCCTAGAGTTGTACTCGGTGTAGTATTTTAGTCTGCATAATCCTTTCATGCTGCAGGGAGTTGGGAAGACTAAAACAATCTTCATCTTTTATTGTGCTGATAAATTAAGGGTCAGCAGACCTGAAATCCCAGAGTGGACAGCACCGTCAGAGAAACCAGTGGGCGAGAGTAGGCTCTGTTTATTAAGTGCGTAAGTACATCATATGTGGGAAGAAGGGGAATATACAGTCATCTACAAAGTGAAGAAATGGCTTGAGGATTTCCGGAATACCGTTCAATCCCATTGAAAAAGTTACTTTTTGTCTCAAATTTATGTATCAGTATACCTTACCTGCTATTATGCTAACTTAGGGATGAGAAAGAACAAGTGCTTCACTACAGAGTGGCACACAAAAACGGCATCACTGTGCCACAACTGCAACAAAACACTGCATCTGGCTGTCCCAGATGCTGGCAAATGTATTCAAAGAATAAAAATACAGCAAGCATTTTTCCCTGTTTCCAGTTCTTTACAAAATTTTTGGTTAGAATAAAATTTTTGAGCCTAATCTTGTAACTGACTGTTTTGAAGAATATAGATCCCTCTTGCATACATCCAATGTAACATGTCATATTAAAAAAAAATTGGCTAGTTCCTAAGAAAATAAGAAATACACTAAAAGCTTCACTAAAAGGGTCTGCAAAACAACTAATATTTGTTCCTTTTAATATTATTCATTTGAATAACTGTTGAAATGCATGAGTATAAATGAAACCACAGGCAACAATTTTGCTATTATTTCAAAGATTTTAATAATAATTTAAAAGTAAATAGATTTTGAAATGATAGATAAGAACGACAACATAGAATAAATTATGTTATGCAATTAAGCATAATGGGTAGCTTACGTATATGAAAATATATTAATACTTTTAGTGTAATTCATACATATGTATACATCCTATAACTATCAATATATATTTCAGTATCTAAAATATAAAGTACAGAAAGTATTTTGACTGCATCTTATTTTTTCCCCATTGCATCATACTAAATATTTCCAATCTTTTCCATTCTTTCTTTTTTTTCCCCCCATCATGGAAGAAGTCTGTCTCTCACAGAACAAAGGAAATGATAGATGTGAGCTTATATGATTGCTGAGAAGGCAGGCACAGTAATGACACTCAGAAAATTCTCCTCAGTTCAGAAATCATATCTAGTACATTAGACACATTCATGTTTCCAGAGCACTATGTACAGAGTTCAGGTTTTCCCTAGCATCTTAGTTTGTTGTTAAAGTAAAATAAGTAACACACATCAAATAAGCACTTTTCTATCTAAAATGTGTGTCATACAGGAGAATTTAATTTCTATCTCTTTTTTTAATTACTTTAAATGTATGGTTTTGAGGAAGAACAGACATGCAGAGTATCAGATAAGAATTGTATGTCTTTGTTACTAATGCAGTATGTGAGAGGCAATAGGTACTAGCACCTGAATGCCTAAGAAATACGGGATTTGAAGGTTAATTGACTCACTGACACCAGAGATTGGATTTGTCCCAAACTTTTCATAAGTACAGAGACTTTTGTATAGATACACATGTGAGTCTGTATGTCTGTGACCTAATTCTGACTTTCCTCCACCTTCAGCTCAGAGGAAAGCTGCTCTGAATGAGTTGTGACAAAAATACGGCAGGGGAGAGAGCTGGCAGTGAAAAGCAGAGACTCATGAAAAGTAAGGTGCATTCTTTAATTTTTTGCTTAAGCTGTGTGTAGATATTTCTGATTCCAGAGAAAATTTGAAATGGAGGTGAAAAATGTTGTGATTTCAATAATTTGCCCTTACTTTTCCAAGAAATAAAGAGTCTATGTTTACGAATACTAGAATCCATCAAAATATTAAACCAATTGTCTGCTGAAATTCAATATTTGCAAAATACATGGAAAATATTTCAATTATTCCTTTCTAGAAAGGATTTAAGTTTACAGGATTGGGACAGTGAACAACATGGTCATTGAATACTAATCAGTTTACAGTGGGCAGCAGGAACAAAGTGTCCCAGGATCTTACTTTCCCAATTTCTTGCAGGTACCCATTTTTCTTTTTAGTTCCACCTTTTTCTTAAATAACATTCTGGGTTGTATCTGTCTGCACCGAGTAGAAACAACAGGTCCAAAAGTGACTTGATAAACAGAATAACCTCATATATTCTATAATTGCTTAAACAATGTCCACAGCTTGACTTACAGAATTAAATTTTTTTTTTGTTATCTTTGGCTTAGGATGATGATTTTTTATATTTACAAATGTACTAACTGACAGATGTTTTGCTTTTCTATTTAAATCAATATGAAGATCACATTAACTTCAGTAAATACAATTTTGAATTTTGGAATTTTTTTTGTGGAATCATAGAATGATTTTGGTGGAAGGACTTTAAAGATCATCTAGCTCCAAGCCCCCTGCCATGTGCAGGGACACCTTCCACTAAATCAAGTTTCCCAAAGCTTCATCTAACCTGGTCTAGAACACTACTGGGGTGGGGTGTCCACTGCTTCTCTGGGCAATTTCTTCCATAGTCTCGCCACTCTCATAGCAAAGAATTTCTTCCTAATATCTAACCTAAATCTCCCTACTCAGCTGAAAACCATTACTCCTCATCCTGTCACTACAATCCCCAATAAAGAATCTCTCCCCGTCTTCTGCGTAGGCCCCCTTTAAGTTCTGGAAGGCCATTGTTCCAATTATTCATGCTATTTAGTCCCTTCCTGAAAGTAAAAATGCTATAACCATTTTTTCCTGCTCTGACACTTTTAGTTAGATGGTATAGCACATTAGCTACATATTATGGCCATACTTGACCCTGTAGTTAGAAAGTTCTTTTATTTCTGGTTTCCTATTCACATCAGATATTTTTTTAAAGTAAACTATAAAAGTAAAAAAACCCAAAAAAACCCAAAAAACCCAACAACTTATATTTAACCTTCTTAGGATGAAACAAAAGACTAAAAATGAGAATTTTTTAGATGCTATTTCTCTAGCAGGGTTCATTCCACCTGTGAAAATCTTACTGACATTAAACTGCACTTTCAATAGGAAAAACCAAATCAATCGTGTAACTGTTAAATGTGAACTATTTTGATTGGATCAGGCTTTTTGTACACAAGGTTATAACTGACGACCAACAGTTTGCTCAACTATACTCACGAAAGACAACTAAAATCTTGACTGTACTCATTGGTCTCGCTGATGGCTAGAATATAATCACTAGTTACAGATGGTTACAATGAGATAGTTCTCTACTGTGACTCACACTTTAATTAATGTTGCAGAGAAGCCTTATTTTTTGCTGCATGTCAACATATTCTCCAGAATTTTCTTTCAAAATTTTATTGTTAGTTTAATTTTCATGTTCACTCGAATTAAAGGAAAAACATTTGGTTTTCATAGCAGTGTATGCAAATGTTTTGAATCACTGTGATTTGACCTTCTGTAGTTTACAAGCTGTGCTGGAAAAGCCTGGATTTCTTTCAGCTACAACAACTGATATATTGTGTTGTCTGCAGTTGCTTGTTCCTGACTCTGAAGCCAGGGAGGGGTTTTTTTGAGCCTTTGTCCAAATGGTTGTAAAGCTATTTTGGGGGTGTAGCAGCTTTCTTATCTGACAAGCTCAACTACTCCTTTCACTGAAGATGATCTTTTAAAAAATCTTCCCTTGATATTTGATGTATTTCCACAGTGCCAGTACAGCTTAATACATGTGTTAAAAACTGCTCTAAATTGATTTGCAGATACGTAAAACTTGCTACAAATTTAGATTGCCTATTATTAGTGAGCTTTGGATGTGTACCTATAGACTTACTATTTACAGGCACAAGGAAAAATATCTACTGGCAACCTTGTGACTAGGCATTTCACAGCTAGAGCTGAAAGGTCTAGCTGGTATAAAAGCACTCTTCAGGGTAAAGTTGATGAATTGTAGTAATCCTGACTGGTGTCAGGACAAAGGAGTCTCTCTAATTGAGCATGGCTGGAGAATCAGTAAGGGGTAGTATTAGTTAACTGGCCTAAAATGAAACTTTCAATAGGCCATCCCTCCCCCTCACACAGAAAATGAATTGAAGCATTAAAGCCACCCCCCTACATCATCTTTTATCAAAGTCCTCCATCTCTTGCTCATATACGATATAGCCTACTCCATAGGCTCTGGTGCCAACACTGCTGTTTCCTCCATTTCATTGTGCTATGCAAAATTAACTATTTTTATAAATAGAAGCAACTTTGACAGCAATGCAGTTTTACTTCTTTGAACCACTGGAGAATTATATGAATAATATTCATCATTTGCTGAAGAGAATGAGAGAGACATCTGCATTACATTTATGAATACCAACTGTGGTTCTGCAGTTCATTTCATTGATCTTATCCTGGTTGGCTAGGTAGTTCCAAGAAAACTTTTAGAGAATATTTAAAGAAGATAAACAATAGTGAAGAAAACAAATTATTAGACAGATTATGAAACTTTGTGGAAACAATAGATAACCTGGAAACTCTACCTGTGTTTCCGATACGTAGCTATTAAGAGAAACCAGACAAGATGTAAGCCTGAAGCCCACATAAGTGACTATGCAGTATATGGCTAACATTAATGCTAACGTTAATTATTCTTGATAAACAGTAAACTGTTGCAGCCTTTAGCTTCAACTGCAGCTGACTGATTACTGCACTTGCCTTGTTATTTCCCTACTAGTATAGCTAGATTGACCAAATAATATCTATGAAGCCTTAGCCAAATTTATCATCTTGTGCAATATACCCATATTACTACCCTGATTACTTGTGAAATCTGAGTTTTCTTGAGTACTCTGAGGAGCTGAGATGTCCCTTCCCCACTACTGCCAGTGTCCACAACTGTCCTTAAAAATCTTCCCTACCATGTAGTATTTGTTTTTATTTAAAAAGCAACTAAGCATACCTCTTGGGCTGCTCTCCCTCCTAAAACTTCTGATTCTGAAAAGATATCTGCCACCACTATAATATACTACCTACCCGTACAATGTTTTGACTCTACATAATGCTGAAACCTCATCCATTCTTCATATTCTCAAATATTCCACAATGCTCTTTCTTTTCTTCTCTCCCCACACCCTCTATACAGTTCTTCAGACATTGGCATATGTAAAAGGCTGGGATTTGACTTCTTCCATGTATGAAGATACTGCAAGGAGATATATGATCCTTTCATAACAATCGTCAAACAATTCTACCAACACCTCATATTGTTACAATGAAAATAACAGTTTTCATTCTTGTTCTTACATGCAGTTTGATGACAGGGTTCTTTTGGTTTTTGTTAATTTTTTTTTTGTGCATGTTGTTTTATTTATTTTAACCAATAGATCTACCCCTATTCCACCTTATTCCACAGCTGTGGTACTGGAGCTTGATAGAACAGAGCATGTTTCATCCTGAAGAGAAAGACTATTGAATTCTGACAGCCTTCTCTCCCCATATAAGAGCACCAAAAATCTTGTGTTTGTTCTGCATCTATTGTTTCTTCTTCATTTGCTTTTCCTCTTTGCTTTCATTTTCAGGAAATTCAAGCGACTTACAGATTCATCCAATCAAAAATCTGTAAATGTCCGCTTTTGTTTTCTGTTCAAAATTCAAATTAGACTTCTAGAACGTATTCAGGTGCATCCCTTATTTGGCCCTTACCTCTGCTACCGATGACTTCTGCCCGAATTATCTGACCAACACCTGGCATCACAGAAAAGAGGAAATCAAGGCTTTGCCTGTCTAATTCCTTGGTGTTTGTCTGCTTTTTATTGGTAACAAATCTTCCCTGAAATCATCTTGAGCATGACAAGCTAACTTAGGTGAAGCAGAGGTCATCAGGAACTGCTTGGCAATGTCACAGAATCACGGGATGGCTGAGGTTGAAAGGGACCTCTGGAGGTCATTGGTCCAATGCTGCTGCTCAAGGAGGACCACCTGGAGCTGTTTGCCCAGGACCATGTTGAGACCACTTTTGAATATCTGCAAAGATGAAGACTACGCACCCCTCTGGGAAACCTATGCCAGTGCTTGGTCACACTCACAAAGGAAATAATGCTTCCTGACATTCAGAGAGAACTTCCTGTATTTTAGTTTGTGCTCTTTGCCTCTTATCTTGTCACTGGACACCACTGAGAAAAGCCTGGCTCTATCTTCTTTGACCCTCCCTTCATCTATTTAAGCCTCCTCTTCTCTAGGCGGAACAGTACAAGCACTCTCAGCCTTTCCTCACCGGTCCCTTAAACATCTTTGTGGCCTTTTGCTGGACCATTGACTAGCAAAATGAACCCATAGCAAGGCCACTCTCAATAATCTTTAAATGATCATGACAACTGGGAGAAGTGTTGAAGACTGGAGGAAAGGCACTGTCACTCCTGTCTTTAAGAAGGACAAGAGAGAGGAACTAGGGAGCTACAGGCCAATCAGCCTCACCTCAGTCCCTGGGAAAGTGGTGGAGCAGTTAGTCCCAGAAACAATTTCCAGGCACAGGAAGGACAAGATGAAGTCTAGCTCACTGGGCTGGGCGTCATTTTCACTTTTGTAGGGCTAAATGGAGTTTTCTGTTTGCCAGGAAAAGCCTAGCCTTAACGAGAGAAGGAAGATTAGAAATCAGTTATGAAACAGGGTCCATAGTGTGGAGGCCTACAATAATGTTTAGGCAATGATAAAGCTTCATTGCCTCCTTATTAGATACACTTTTCCAAGATCGCCTTACTTGGTTCCTTGGGCAGTAGCTAGCGGAGGGTGTTTCAAAGTCTTCTGCTTTGTACCTGATTCTTGAAGATATTCATGTGGCAATCTGTGAAGCTTTTCCCATGGATTCATCTCATGCTCTTCTGTGACAAAAGAGACAGCAGAGAGCCTCTGAAAGGCATAGTTCCCCAGAAGATCTGGGTACAGGAATGGATGTCAGCTGTGAATGAAGCACTTGCTTGTGGAGGTGAGTTGGAGAGCAGACTGGTGCTCTAGATAATGAGATTAAATACTGGCTGCAAAGGATTTTGTGACAAGATTCTGTATGAGAAATGGACAGGGGCTTGATATGTGCCAGGTGCTCAAACAGGTGATTACTACATGAAACAAGGCTTCTCTCAACAAAGTAGGCATTTCTAGTTCTTTATTTTAAAAAGCATAGAGTGGAAATGAAAAAAAAAAAGGATGGAGAAGAGCACTACAAATTATCAGACACATGGAAATACTTCCACTTACTAAAAATTATTAAATACATCAGTGCACTGTAGTATGGGGAAGAAAAATAAATATTATAAAATAAAAGAATGAAATAAAATAATAACATAAAATAACAAAGAAGACTTAAGGGAGCAACTGATAAAAGTCTACAAAATCTTTAACAACACTTGACAGAGTATTATTGATCCCTGTGCTTTCCCATTCAAGAATATGGGTTACAAGGTGAAAGGAGCTGCTGGCAAGTTCAAAACAAAAGGAGATACATCTTTATACAACATATAGCTAATCTATGGAACTCATAGCTATACAGTGTGGATGTTTAAAAATGACATGTGTTCCAATTTACTGAGGGAAAAAAAACAGAAAGAACTCTCATTCAAGAAGTCTGAATTACAGACAGCTAGAGGCTGGACGAATATGGGAAACAATATTGCATGCTTGCCTGGTTCTTATCCTCTCCCCCTGACATCTGCTACAGGACATTGTCAGAGGCAGAATATGAGCCTAGCTAGACCTTTTGTTTGAACCATTATAGCTGTTCTTATTTTCTTATGATTTTAAATTGCATGTTATTCCAGAAATTCCCAGGCTGCAATAGTAACTCCAGCTCTAGTCTAAGTGATTACACAGGTGGTACTTCAGTAGACAGTAGTATGGGAACAATAGTACAGCAGTGTCAAATTTGGGCTGGGAACAACTGCACTGGGATCATCAAATCCAGAAGTTTATAATGTACCGCTAGGATTCAGTTGCCTGCTATGCATTTAATCTCTGCTTTGGATTATAAATTAAACTGGAATTTAAATAAAAGTTGTGGCCAGAGGCCTTCAACCATGCAGATAGATGTGACAAGGCTTTCTTTGAGCCACAGGGCACAAAGTAGAAGGGTTGTGCTATTTTTGATTGAACACAGAATTATTTTTCAAACTCCCTTTCTAAAACCATTTAAGTTTCGTTTGTGGCTTGGCTCTTCCAAAAACTCTTTGTTCATTAACCTTCTAATTGCTTCTGTTGAAAACAGAGAGGCTTTCAAGTGAAATGTTTTAAGGAGATTTAGAAAATGTTCTGGAATTAATTTTAAAAGTCATGGATATTCACTTGATTTATATCCTTGTATCATACATGTAAAAGTGCAAAATAATACTTTTATTGTAGAATTAATTTTTTTTCTTATTATGGTTCAGACTTTACACTATGTGGAGTGCTGATCTGATCTGACCTGGAAATGAGTGTCAATGTTCAGATCAGATTAATTATTTAGAAAAAAATACAAACTGACATTTAGAAAAAGACAGCTGAAATAGAACTCCTGTTAAGTTAGCTATAAGAAATAGAGCATAGGTTGTTAACAGAAATAAGTACAGTAATTGTCACTAGATACAGAATGAAGATAGTGGATCAAATTAATCAAGCCAAGAAATAGGTTTTCAAAAATTATTAGATTTTTTTACTGTGTTAGAAATTAATACACTGTACTATTATGAGTTTAAATTTATTAGGGCTTTTTTGGAAAACTATATAGCAAATGGCTATGTTAATCAAAGGAAATCAAGCTACATTAATGCAGGTTCTTTTAATGTTGAAAGATACAGCATTTATAAACACATTTTCTCTTAGTATGGTTTAAATAGATGTTCTATTCTTTGACTGGTAAAATGTTTAAGACTGACAAAATAGTCATAGTCTACAACCTACATAGGAAAAGGCTTTGATTACAGTAAAATTACTCAAAAATGTGTCATTAAAAGGCATTGGACAGACATAAAACCTAACCTTTTGAGCTGAAGAATACTTAATATTCTCTTCATGATCATGCAAGGGGAAATTCTTTGCTATGGAATAGCTATTTTCCTGTTAAGCAGGCTATTTCATCAATGATTTATTCCTGAGATGTAATAGGTCGTTTAAAATGGTGGTTTAAAAGTTAGGCCTTTTTTGTTTAATTTTCTCACAGGCAGTTGGTAATTATCATGGTCCTGCAGTTTCTCTGGAATGCTGCGGAGGGTCAAATGCCAATGGAACCCTGCTTTATAGGGTAATTAAGACAGTAGACATGGTTATTAAATACATCGTGCTAAACTAAACTGGAATGCTGTGAAATAAAATACAAAATCATAAATAAAATGTGGGTATTCTAGCAAAAAAAAAAAAAGAGGCATTATACAATCATATTTGCAGTAAACAGCTCTGGCTGAATCATGTCTGAAATTCTACCATTTAAGCATCTGCAGGAATATTTTAAAACTAAACATAAGAGCAAATATGCTCTTAAGTGTGTTTTGTGTGTCCAGAAATCTAGTATAGCAATCAAAATTCAACCTTATAAAGCTCAGTGTATCTATAGAATGTAAAATAAACCTCCACAATGAATAGAAACTTCTGTATTCTTAATTACCATGCAGCATGTGCTGGAAAATAAGTACTAAAATAGAATGATAAATATAAGATTAATGTGAATAACAAATGAAATTTGGAGAATCCTGCAGAAAATACCATGGAATTATAGTCGCTTTTTAAGATATTACCAGGTGTAGTGTAGCTGCTTCATTCATGTCTATCTGAATATTTTGTGTTTGTAATATCACATGTAGCGATGATACGGTGTGTTTCATGTGCAGAACAGGAGTGCAAAGACTAAAGGATTGATCAACATTGGTAATAGTAAAGGTAAAAAAGGTGCAATACTGCAACTTGTAAGATATTGTACTTCTCACAGAATATAAAGTAAACTTGTCTTTATAGTTTTTCCATACTGAAAAGATAAGGTAATAGAATTTCTCCCTAGAAAAATCGTAATGAGTATTAAAAAAAACAGCAGGAAATTCACTTTGGAAAATGAGTCCAATATAAAACAAAGTCTGTAAAACAGAATGAGATTTGTACACGTGATCCAAAATTATATGCTCTTTGTTAAAAGTCTGAAAGATTATACATGCAACTTAATTGGTAAATTCATTGCATCCCCAGAAAAGAAGAAAAAACTATGTCTCCCCCTACTCCTCCTGTCCCGAAAAAAATATTTCCAATTCTAGCTGTAAAACTGGAAGCCAGAACGTGTAGTTGACAGGCACAGAGCCAGCTGACTTTAAATCACTAGCCTTTCCATCAGATCAGTCTTCCTACTTCCACATGGAACACATTTTAAGTTAACAATGTGTAGTTTGGCAAAGGAATTGTTTTTCTTTGGCATAGAGCAGTTGTCTCATTTCTTTTAAAAAAATTATTTTCTGCCTGCTTATATATACAGTGTGTGTTGAGATCCTTTTGAACTTTAAAAACAGTTGTTACATCAAAAAAGCTTTACCTAGACAATTACATTCTGGCTATTTTGGTTTTTATATATATGCAGATACAAATTATGGAAATTCATGTTTCATTCATCTGTGTACCGACTGGTATAACTTGTGCAGCTTTTCATGTTTATTTAAATATGTATGTAAATGCCTGTAAAAATGTTGATTGAGCTACTTGACCACAGACACTCAGAAAATAGGACTCCTTCCTTAAGACAGTAATTTAAGTAAGTCTCAATTGATATCAGAGTATTTACAGTGTGGGTATAGAGTCTAAGACAAACCGAGATTAAATCTTACTCTGAAACCTGGACATTTCAACCAGATGTATTTATAACGTGAAAAAGCAGTAGAATGGAATGCTACTCATTCAGACATTTGCAGTTGATTTATTCATTCCCAGTCGCTTCCACTGAAAACTCAGAAAAGCAGAAATGCAAATTTTCAGACATTGGTTCCACATGAAATGGGACAGACCACTGTACCAGCTACTGTTGCGAGACCAGATAGAGCTACTGCTGCCTACACATAAAGAGAGCCATTAAGGAGAAGTTGTTTATTTCTGCTTCTGCAGAAATCATAAACACCAGCCATGAGCCTGACAGCACAAGCTGTGCTGCAGTAAATTCTACTACTTTGCTGGCCATTCTAAGCTGCCCAGTAAAAGTTAGTGTAGCTAAATCCCATATACATTTCATGAAATAATCCTGCTCAGAAGATGGTATCATATTCATGCACAGCAGGGTGTGCAAATGCCTATAAATCAAAATGTAGAATCTGAAATATCTATAAAAAAAATCTGTGCAAATTTAACCATGACCCTTTGCCAGACAATAGGCCCTCATATGCTTTGCAGCTTAGCAGACACTAAGGAATTTAGTTTGGAAGTGATAGCTACTGTCTATGTAATATTTAGGACCTATTCATGGAGCATCTGGCAGAAAATAAAAGGATTTCCTCCTCTACCATATGCTAAAGAAGGATGTGGTCCTGTGCCTGCTCCTCCTCTTCTGACTTTTTGCAAATAGCACAACATAAGAGACAGTTGTTTCTGGCTGCCCTGCTGCCTGTCATGGCTGTCAAGTGAAATCCCATGAATTATTGCTCTTCCAGATGTAAGAGATTTCCAGGCTGCCTTAAACTGCCTGTGGTTTGTGGTACTGGAGAGGAGAGAAACGAGATTAAACTTCATCTCATCAGTGCAATCTGAAAAGATCACACAGAGGACTAATAATCACAGCTTTTTCATTCCAGAGCTGGACCCAAAAGCTGTATGTTTTTGTTTCAGGGCTATGTCACATTAAGCTTGTTGGAAGACATTGATTAAGGTCAAACAATGTTTGAAGATCAAAAATAAAAAATTTAACTCTGTTGCTGCGTACATTTTGCATTCTTCAAAAATTGTCTGACATTACTTTTCCCAGCTGAAACAGAAGAAACTGTGAACTGAGTTCTGTAATTCTGAGATGTCAGTGCTTCTTAGCATAAACTTATGAAAGTTAAAAAAGAAAATGTTCACCTAAAATTATGAATTTAATGTCATATGGCATTTCCTATAATTCAGAGGAAACGGTCACCAAGAAAAGCAGTTGTGACTTTTGTTTCTTCATAAATGTCTGTCTTTGTGATTTTCAAAACCTGTTTTTTAAAAAAAATAAATCTTTCTTATGCTTTGTTTTTGCAAACTACAATGGCTTCTGGACCTTTGAGGTTAGTCTGAATGTTTTCTTTTAGTAGAGAATACTTATTCATGAAGTGATTAGTTATACAGTTTTCAGAATGCTCAGCTGTAACCCTCCATAAGTTTAGAAGTATTATAACAATAGGTTCCAAACAATAGGTAGATAATTAAATAAAGTTTTTTATGAGTGTTTCTAGAATTGCTCTGTAATTGAGTTGGCCACTCCAAATATTTACTTTTTAATTTCCAAGTAATTTGTTCTATCCTCCGTGAGATATGTACGTATTAACATATATGCCTGTATGCAGAGAGAGACATAGACACGTAACACACACACAGTTACCTGCAAACTATACTTTAAATAATTGCTGTAACACAAAATAACATAATGCTTTATTATTGTCATGACTGTTTTTTTTAAATGAAATCAAGACAAGTGGAGAGGCTCCTGACAGACATTGCACTTCAGCACTATTAGCAAAATATTAATTATAGATAAGGAAAATATGTTGCACCCAAAACACCTGGAAATAATTGACAAATGTATGCAACTTAGATCAGAACATAATTGCCCTGATTTGACCTATGTAGCTTTTTTTTAAAACTGATGTAGCTTGTTTAAGTAATGGTGTTGGCTACCAGATGTAAAACCTCCCAGGCTAGCTTCTTTTTCCATTTAAGCTTCAGCATATCACAAAGGCTCTCTAATGTGAGGGGATACCAATAAAACAGTGATGAAAACCATAGGTATGAATATCTGCAAGTGGCTCACATGAAAGCATTTATCGCTTTTCATGCACGTGTATTAAACTATAGTGGAAAAGAGCCCTTCCTTGAAAATACATTAATTATTTGACACTGGTTTTCCTCAGACATTTTTTTGCAAGTGAAAGATTACAGCTGAAAAAATGATCATCGTACTTGAGGTAGGCTCACAGAATCTTTTCTTATGTTCTGTGTGAAGTTGTCTTGAACTGAAACCTCTGCTCCTTAAGGATTAAAGGATTGAAAAGCAGAGACTGAAGCTGCTGTAATTTAAACCCAGTCATTCTCTAGCACAAAGGTGTAAAATGGACTAAGCCAATCTGCTTCTTTGCTAGTTCAGCTAAGAAATAATTTTACCTTTCGAAAGTTTTTTACTATTAACATTCCAAAGATGTCATTATCTTTAAAGGAAATTTATTCTCTTGATTTTTTAACGTGAGATCAGAACTGTGAGACATGGAATAGATGGACATGGTTTCAAATTGCAGGTTATGGCATTTCTTAAAAATTCCAACTGTGTGATGCATAGATAAATCATAAAGATATAATTAATCAGTGAACGTCACTGAGGTGGATTTTCTTGTTTAAAAAAAATATCGTCTTCAGAAATACTTGCAAAGCAGTTTTCTATTGCTGTTGAAAAAAATGGTTTTATATTACTAAAAGAGTAATAAAAAGTATCAGCTGAAACAAACTTAGTTCCAAGGACTGCAAGAGAAGAGGGAGCATTATGTTATATTGCAGATAATTAATGCATTCACTAGACAGAAAAAATCCAGTTAATTACTGGGTTCATGTTAACTGATTGCAGGTTCAGAGTTTCAGTAACAAAAAGAACTGAATTCACATTTCAGGTTGTTGGTTTCTTTTTAAAGTTTGCCACAAAGGCACAGTACATAATCATAATCAAAACAAATCAAAACTTCTTTTTAAAAAACATTACCAGTAGAAGAGCACCATACCCAGCTGAAAATGAAGCCCAGCACTGTGGTTTGGGCACTCCTGTGCCGTGAAAGGGACCTGACCTTGATTACTGGATCTAATGCTCTGCTCATACGTGAGCAATCCCCATAGAGGCTGTGACACTCAGCTTGTGAGAAGAGAGTGGCTCCACAGCTTTGAGGAGCATGGGGTCTCAGAGCCACTTGCTCCAGAAGCGGCTCTACTGTGGGTGGAGATAGGCTCCCCCCAGCCTCCCACCAGTGTATCAACTGCTCTGAAGTGGAAGCTTACATAGAGGGAAGCAAGGGAGTTGTAGTTTTTTGGAAGCCCAGGGAAGTTTTTTTTTTTCCCTGGAGGAAAATGTATAAGCATATTCTCTTGTGATATATGCTGAAATTTACAACTTCTAGGGGTAAGCATAGACTAGAATTTCTTGTGTCAATTTTGGGATACATTGCATAATTTCCATTTGGGTGAAGAAAAGTCACATAAGTGGTTACGTATTTGTATTTGTAAATCATCTTCTATCACTGATTTAAAACTGTGGCCAGCTGTTTATCTGTACATTTGATGTGGATCTGGCAACTAGTAATAATACAAGCTTTCTAGCACTTCCCATTTATAACTTCAAAGCCTAAGGTCCTGGAGGACCACCCTTTCTAGAGACAGAAGCATTTCATTTTCCATATTCAGTGGGCTTCTCTTGAGAGGAAAAAAACTGCCAGTCATGCCAAATTGTGTTGAATGATACAAAGTAAAGCTAGTTTTATCACATGGGCAGCTGACACAAAACTCTTTCACTTATCTTAGGTTGAATGGGAACTGGGTTCAGAGATGAAAGGTCAGTTCTTTATCCACTAAGCCCTCTAGATATTCCAAAATCCCCAGTACATTACAAATTTGAACAGTTTAAGCTCTCTTAAATAAAAGAATCTCTTCTTGAGGTAAAGTATACAGTGTATATAGATACAGAGCAGGAGAAACATGTGAAAGGTCAGAGATGTGACCTTTTAACGTCAATAGTTTTATTTATTGACAAGAAGTCCAGTTTAAAGAGCTTAATGAAAAAGCAAGACAAGAATCAAGGAATGTGTTAAACTGAGTAAATTTTACTGACTAAATAAATTGTACTGTGTGGAACAGAAATTGCAATTGCTATGAATGTTTTCTGGGGCTTATTCTTATCAGAAAAGGCAGCTTCAGAAATCAACAGCTTACTGGTTATGCTGACAACCCACAAACCAGGTCCTCAGTTTTCCTAATATGGCGTAAGACAATTAAAGTTGAACTTTTTTTTTTCCTTAATATTTTCTTCCATGTCACTAAAATGTTTTGTTATCCCAAATAAGAGAAAAGAAAAAAAAGAAAACTTGAACCAATATACACGTTTTATTTAGAGCTGAGTCCCACTGAAACCAGTATAGAAAACCATGATGGCAGGATGATACCCATAAAGCTTCTCTAATCTACTGGGGTTTATTTTATTTCATTTACTTAATTTATTCTTTTTTTATTTTATTTTACTGTACTGCCCATAGTTGTTCAAGCTCACATCCAAGAATGCTAGTCAGCATGTGCATTGGCAGAATAGTTTTATATTGCCTTTATGATAAATGTTTAGCTGATACATCAAACACACAATCAGAAATACTGGTAACTATATATGTACGTAATATAGCTAATATATGAATATCAATATAAATAATAGATATGTGTATATGAATGGATTTTCCAGTGGTCCTAAGCATCATCAGTTTCCATTAAAACTATTGGGTGCTGTAAATGCCTAGAAATTCAATAAATACAGTCATATAGCTCTGAAAAGTTGTTTTGCTTCTCAGCAAGTGCAATCCAAGAGTTCTGAAGATTAAAAGTGGAATTAAAAAAATTGCTTCTTGCAAGAACAGTGATTTGGCCTTTTACAGTGCTATTTGTAGACTACAGCATTTTGTTCAGGTGAATCAATTATCTATATCTTCAAGTGCAGATTTTATTTTCATGGACTTCAGGATTTTGCCATTTCAGTAATAATGTCTGGTATTATTCTAGTTCAATTTTACAGCTTCTCCTCTGGAAAGACAACTGCCTTTTGTGATGTAATTTAGAGACTTCATTGTAAATGGGCATCAAGACACACAAACTGAGAACACAGGGAAGAAAAACAAAGCTGGATTAAAAATTGCCTTGAACTGCTGGAGCTCTGGCCCAAGGACTCTTCATTCTTGCTTAAGATGCCTTGACAATAATACTGATCATTTAATCTCTAGTGCATTTTATGATTTTTTTCCCTTAAAATGAAAACCGGATAAATTTGGAGCAGCTATAATGAAAAAAACTGTGTAGTGTAACACAACAAAGTGGTAGTGGTAGTTCTTGTGGTAATCTTTTGATCTTATTGCTCTTTATTTTCTTATGAGTGTGCTAAAATGCCTTTGCAAATTGCTATTGATAATTTTTCATATAAATAGTAAACAATACCACACTGCTAACACAGCTTTGCTTATGAAACTTTATAGCCTAATTAATTCAGCAGGGTCTCTTGTCAATATTTCAGACTACGTTCAGCATGTCACGTTCACTCCATTTGATCTTTCATGCCACAAAGTATGCTAACACTTTGTATTTGTATTTTACAGATATTTTTAATGATCTTTGAGGTTAGACAAACTATTGATGAGAGATTTCTTGATCAAAACAGATGGTTGGTTTTATCTTGTGCAAGTTTTACAATACCAGTTTACTCACTGGCTTTACTCAGGAAGCTGAAGCTTGTTCATGACACAGTCTGTAGCAACTTTACAATGGCAGGATTTTTTCCTGTATGCTCAGCCTCGTTATACAGTGATGCATATGAACACTGAATCATCAGTTCTTTCACACCTGTGACAAAGTATCAACTAGACTCTCTTTTGAAGGAAATGTCATAGAATTGTCTGATACATGTATATCAAGACTAATTTCTTCATTGTTTAAATTATCTTATCAGAAAGAAATTTGATGAACAAAGAATATGTGGACATTCAACCGGCTAGATTATGAGCAAATTCTGTCCTGTCATTCTGGCTTATTTTTAAGAAAAACTGGAATGCCCCTCAGTTAATCTGCATTATATTGTACAGACCAGTTTTTATGTAGTCTCATCACTGTGGTGAAATGACTGTTTATCAAAGGTCAGTTAAAGTACTCAGAGCCCCACAATAGACTGAAATGTAGGAGAAGATGAGTAATTTAGAACCTTAATAAAGAAATTTTGCTTTATTTGTGCCTAACCTTGAAAAACACTCACAGATTTCGACTATTATACAGGATGAAGCGGTACAAGTTCTCAAGGGCCTTTTGTCTGCACACCTCGCTGCCTGCCAGAGGCTCATTGTTAGCACTTAGTAACCGCAGTAATATAGGGTGGGTGTTTATTGTATTTATTGACAAGTGCCTTTTGTTTTCCTTTCTTTTTTTTTCTCTCCCCAGATCCTGGTGAATAGTCTAGCCTTTCTAGCATCCTTGCTTTCATTTCATTTTACTAAGGCATTTGGAGGCCTTTTCCTATCCCAAGACAGAGGTTCCTAAGAAAGGTACTTTTTTTGCTCTCAAGCTTCTGGACAGATACCTTGTACGTAGTGTGTACAGCCTGAGTGTCTGAAGTGCACATTAAAAGAATAAATGGCTATGGTCCAATTCCACATATGGTAAATGTGTTATCCTGATATTGCCTTGCCTTGTCAGAGTAAGGAATATATATTTCTTTAAGTTTGCAAATAGAAGCTGGCAAAGTCCTGTTAAAATGAGGGGTTTAGTTTGGGTTTTTTGTTCCTTAAAATGCTGGATGAGGTGTTATGGCATTAGGAAGAGTTGTATAAGATTTTTTTCAACAGAATTTTAAGCTCAACAAATAGGTTTACACAGTGATGAGCACCCATAGTACTGTCTAAAATTTCAGCATCTACGAAAACCTGATCTTAAGTTGAGGAAAAACGGTATCAGCATTTCAGGGTGAGGCTTTTTTTGTTTGTTGTGGTTTTTTTCTTTTTTTGGTTTCTAAATTGAAATAAATCCAGGGGGAATTTTGAAACTGAGTGGAAATATTGTAAATAAAAAAAAAAAGAGGCAAAAAAATATTACATTTCTAAGGCCCACTGCAGCCAATGGCAGTTCAATACCTAAAACTTTTCCTGATGTTGAAAGTCTTCCTTATTTGACACAATCTTATGTAAGTGTTATAAGATGAATTCTGTTACTAAGTAAAGCCCATACTTTGTTCATGCTTTTTCTTTAGACTATATATATTAAAATATCAGAAGTTCAAAAATATTTTATTTAACCAATCTGTGTCATGGTATTCTGCATCATAATACAGAGGTGAACTGCAAAGAAGATGTGGATACTGCCATGGAAGTTGTGAGAACATGTTGTACTAGTACCTTAGCTGTCACTCCAGACAGTCAAATGAAGTAAGTCAATGGATCTATGGTACAGAGGTCAGAGTGGCAGTATTTCTGAAGAATTCAGAGAAGCTGTCTGGAGACTGCTAGTGTGTGAGACGGAGGAAGAAAGAGAAAGATGAGCAATGAATTCCCTAAAGCTATTCCCCTGAATGTGTTCCATAATAAATTTTAAATGTGTGTCATAGTGGGGTAGAGGGGTCAGATTTACTAATAATTTGCATTAACATTTGTAATATCTATCTTTTATGAACTTCATCTATTTTAGAGTTTTGAAAGTTTATATTCTTCCCCAATAAATTTGGAATTTTTTACTGGCTAAGTCATTCTCTGATGTTATGTATTTTATCTGCATCTTTTATACATTCAATGAGTAGGCTGCTATACCAATCTTATTCTTTTCTTTGCCCAACTGCTTAGCAGACAGAAACTGCTGTAATCTGCCACAGCATCAATGACTGAATAGGGGAGTGGATGTTTTCCCCACAGAACCTAGACAATAACTCTGGGCAGGAGGAAACGGTCTAACACAAGGATTTGATGAAAGAGTACCTTTCCTCCAATGACCCAGTTGCCTTGCCCATGACAAAGCTTTAGCAGGACATAACATAAATGAAATAAGAAGAATGAAAACATTAAACAATGTAGCCAAGGACAGAGGAAAAAGAGGAGCTGAAAGGAGGGCAGAGTCTATCTTGGGAGCCGCAAAAGGCAATATTGCCTGTGTGAGTGTTCCGGCCTTCACAAAGGGAATTGTTTGCCTAGCTTGGAGCAACTGGAAAGGATTAACAGTTTTCTGAGGCAGACAACACCTTCACGATCCAACCTCAGGGCATCTCAGGTGTGAAGTGGGTGCTTGGGGAGACAGCAATGGTGAAGGCCCAATTGGCCAGTAGTGCCCTTGGCTGACATCGTAGTTTATTTGTGAGCTTATTAAGCCTGGCCAGTCCTTTGGGGACATTCTTGACAAAGGTCACAAAAGACAAGATTTTGCATAATGAATACATTAAAATCTTTTTGTTAGTGCATGGGGAGCAAGAGGATAATGGCAATGAATCTTTGGAACATAGGAAAAGAGGTAAAAGAAAATTAGTCCCTGAGGTAGCAAATATGATCACCATGTGGATTTGGTTTTCTATTTTAGCAAGTGGGTCCTGAGAGAAAAAAGTGCTTGGAAACATGCTGCCTTTTATTTAGATCCATAGCTGCTGCGCTGAAGGAGCATGCCACAAAGGGCAAAAGTGCCACTCTCCTCTACAATGAGTCATTTATATGGAAGGAACCCAGCTAGTGGATAGAAAAGGATGGAGAATACTAGAATGCTGTACCCACTTTGAAGAAGATCTTGGGGGAGGAGGGAGGGGGAAGAAAAAGGATGGGAAAAAAGGATGCCATGTCAGAATGCAGGCTATGAATTGCTCTTAGTTATCATAAATTCATGCTGAAAATAAAGTTAACATTACCATCTTTTGACTGCGAGGCTCCTATGGGACTGATGTCATAATATAGCAGACTGGACCTAGATATACCTTTTCTGGCAATTTATTGAAGACCCAAATTGGGTGACAAGGATAAGCAAGACTAGGTACACATGTGAAGATGGCAGGGTCTCACAACTTGGTAACCTGGTGATTCAAAAGACTTGAGACCGATAAAAGATAGAAAGACCAGCTATCAGGGTCAGTTCAAAGATGCTATAAAGAGAACTAACTCCCAGTGAAAACAGATTAAATACTACCATAGTAGCTAAAGTATCTTAATCTGATGAAAGCTAAACAGTGTGAATTATTTTAAGGGTTTATTATTCTTTGCACGGGTCTTAAAGTACAAATATGTAACCTTAAGTAACTGAAAGAAAGTTAGAGGAAGAGTTGACTTAAGAATGTAGTATCTGGTCCATTTGAGCACATCAGTGTTGTCTTCAGGCAAGTTTGGGCTGGAGGAAAAATCAGTGAATAACTACATCAGTTTGCTAGGATGTCGTTCAATCAGTCTATCAAGATCTTTAAGGCTGCTGATAAGGGCACCCTTTTGGCAAAGAAGGTACTGTGCTTTTTGGGTTGTCAGTAGGTCATTTAGAAAAGCAAATTCACATTTATTTTCATTTACTCTCTTATAGAAATAGGTATATCTTTATAAACCATTGGTATTTTAAAGTCTGTGAGCTGTTGTGAAGGGCCACAGTAGTTAGTCCACTAACTAATTTTGTGTCCTCAGAAATTATTTGTGCTAGTCTGTTTTGACATTTTTGTGTCTATAGCAAATATGGGAGCTATGTGGTAAAATTCTATTTCACCTCAACTTCCCTCTGTTTGTGCCTCTGTTATTCACTGGTTTTATCTCAGCAGATGATGCAGCTGGTAAACAGCTTCTACCTCTTAACTGGAAGTTCATCAGCATTAATTGGAATTCTGCTTCTGACCCCTGCATTAGTAGCAGGATCCAAGATGGCCCAGGTGAGATGGCAAAGCCAACTGTTAACTGCTCAGTCCTTTTGCAATTTTAGTGGCATTTTGAAATCTTTTTGTATTAACATGCCTTAAGGATGACTGTCCTATTCCAAGCAAATTCTTCCATGGCATGGACTAGCAATTTAAATAATTAAGATTCGAAGCTTCTGTGTTTGCAGATACTAGATGGAAGTTGCATCTAATTTTAAGTCTCAGAGGATGCCTAAATTAATCATATTAGTCTAGCCCCATTTGTATTTGAAGAGTCGTCTCTGGACCTAATATCCTAAAATGAGTTCTTGTTCTTCCTGCCTAGTATTCACACATGCACCATTTGGAACAGAAGGAAAAGAGAGCAAGCTGTGCAATGTGTGTTGCATGAGTTTCTATGGCACTGAGTAGGACAGCTGCTGTCCTGCTGCTGCACAAGAAATGAATAACTGAAATGAAAAATAGAAGTGTTTGGGTTTGGTTTTTTTCTTCCTACTTTCTTGTCCAACAATTCAATCTTTCCAGATTTATTTTGTAAATGGAGAAATAGAGGCAATATCTTCATAGATATGAAAAGACGCCATCTAAATTATAGAATTATAGAAATACTTATCACACTGTAGAAATATTTTCAGCTGACAAATAAGGGGAATGCATTGCTTTGCAGTCTCAACAACTACCTGTGTTTTATTTTGTCCCAATGAATGCTCAGAATTCCTGCCACTGTAACTAGCATACTTTTAGAACCCAGTTTCAGATCATTGATAACACAATGCAAATTCACCAGAGCACAATGCAGATGAATGCAGAACTTGGTAAATGAATGATCTCAAAGAAGAGCTAGTCAGTGGTAAGTTATTATCAAATGAAAGTGATCCTAGGGGGCTCCTCAGGGATCAACATTAGACTCAATGTTATTCAACATCTCCACCCCTGAGTTAAAACATAAATATAAATCATTCTTAGAAAAATTTGTGAGTGGCAGAAAGGTTTGATAATCAGTAAAGAATAGGACAACGGAGCCATGCATTGCATTCCGAATTGCTAGTAAAATGAGATCATTCAAAAAAATAATAAAAAACAATCCCTGTTGCAACTCAGTCAAATGCAAAACTATGCACAGGAGAAAAGGATCCAGGCTAGCCCAGCAGGATGAGCATCTTTGTCCAGAAATATAATGCCTGAGGAAGCTCTAAGTATCATAGTGCAGAAGTTAAGTACAAGCACAATTCTGAACAACAGCAGTTGGAATCCTATAAATAACAAAATGAGAGACACGATTTCGATTTTCTATATCTTTATTTTGCAATAATGAGATGGATAAGATAACACTTGGTCCATTTCTGTTGTCTATTGTTTAAAGAGTTTTGATTTCTTGTTTTTTCTTAAATCTGGATATGTTGTAAAAAAGAGCCCCAAAATAATTCAAGGTTGTATAAAATGCCTACAGTGAGAGACTTTAAGAGCTTGGTTTGTTTAGTCTATTAAAAGGAAGATTGAATAGTGACTTGATGGAGAGTTAACTGTGAAAGTATAAGTACTCTCACAATGAGAAAACACAGAGTACTAAAGTGCTCTTTAATCAGGCAAAGAAAGGGATAACAAGAACTAATGACTGGAAGCTGAACTAAGCCACATGTTAACCATGAGTGGTTAACCACTGGAACAAGTTATAAAACGGTATGATCACTTCCCTATCTTTTAATGTCTGCAGATCAAGACAGATTCTCTTTCTGGAAGATATGCTTTATTCAAACAGAAGTTATTGGACTCAGTACAGAGCAGCAGGATAAAATATGAAGGCCCATAATGGAAAGCCAATAGCATAATATTATGACTTGTCTTGGTGTTAACATCTATGAAAAAAAATACCCAAATAGTAATCCCGTTGTGAATCTCTCAAATGCCATTTGTTATGCCTAAGAACAATCCTTGTACTGCTTCTGCCTGAGACAGTCTAAATTTTCAAGTAAATTTTAAACAACACTAGCAAAATGTCTTTCAAAAACATGTTCTAGAGAAGGCGCATTAGAATGAAATCAAGAACATGATGAGAAGTATTTTTAAGAATTAAAATGGTGTTCTGAGTTGTAGCAATCTGGTCATAGTAGGTGAGCAGTTAAAATATCATTACTTACTCCATTGTCTGAGCAAGTAGTTCATATCAGGGCTAGTTTTGTTTAAATAAAATCTCAGCCTAGCTTTATACATTCTAGTATTTTCTGTCAGTAAATGGGTCACCTCCCTCTAACACAGCTGTGACAGGCTCAATAGTGTGGTTTCAGGGTATCATCTTTTCACATGACAGAGTAAACGTACTCATTTGCTATTCCAGGATGAATGAAAAAAGAATTGTGGATCATCCTCCACAGATAATCAGAACTCTCTGTCTGGGATTGGAAAAAACATTAACTCCAAATCACAGAAATATGAAATGTCTTGTTTCATGTGAAGAGAGCATCTAAATTTCAATTTGAACAAATATCGCAGATACACCTGACATACTGTAGAGAGGCATCCAGCTGATGGGTTAAGGACATGTACTGCTTTACAACTGGGGCAACTGCTGATGCATTGTGGAGTGGCTGGACTGAAGGATTAGGCAAAAGAGCAAGGCTATTCTGCTAGATACAAATAAGCTTTAATCCACTGGTAAAACTGTAGAAATGGGTAAGGTAATAGCATAAGTATGTTATGTTTTCCCTGAGAAGAGATAACAGAAGAGAACAGAATTCATCACCTACAGACTTGTGATTAGTCATAAATATGGTGAACGGCAAGAAAGGATTTTGTTTCCTTATAATGAATCAAATAAAGGGCATGGTTTTCATTCAGAAGGTAATCAAATTTAACAATATTGATCCAGAAATTATCAATGTTAGATCCAAAGTTCAATCAATGAGGTAGTGCAAAGCTGTCCTAACTCCACTCAGGATTTGACTTAATTCTATGGCTTATTTTAGTTCAAATCTAAAATATTTTTTACATATAGTACATCAATTTTTAATCATTCTTTCTAATACAGTATAAAGTTATATCCACCAATGGTATAGAAGCAAGAACTTTCTAAATGCTAAGGGAAAGGGGAGGAGACCTGGAGGGAAATGTGTGGCATAAGCCAAAATGTAAATGCAATTATTTAATACTACATAATCCCTGTTACAAAATATACTATACAAAGTGCTTAACATGGCCCCAGGTGGTGATTTCCTCCAGCTTCCAAACCAAATGACTTGGGTAGAATCTAACCACTGTCACTGAATATTCAGGCTGAAATGCAGACCTAAATCTCTTGTCTCCTGGTTTTGTTTGGTGAGGAGATATCACAGTTGAGTGACCCCTGCACACTAACAGAAAATTCCTAACTTTTGAGTTACTTCTGTATGATATCTCCAGAGCTTCACGCAACTAAGGGATTCCTGTCTGAATAATGTGATGGAAAAATAAGGAACAATAAGTAACCTGGCCTCTGCATTGTGGATTTTCTTTTATAAAACTTGAGGAAGAGTTCTTTGAAAACTTCAAAGATTATACAACATACTGTTCCGCATTAGTTCTCCTATTGGCCATCCGGCTATCACAAGCATAGTAGGAGTGTGTGCTCCTCCAGTGCTGCACTCTCCTGTGAGTTTTTACTTACCTGTGGCACTCTGTTCTTCAGAAGACATGAGTTTTTATGAATGTATTGGTTACCCTTAAGAAAGTGGTTCTACACAATTCTTTTTGGGATGGTGGAAGGGCAGAGGACAGCAAACCAGAGTTAACCTCTCCCTGCTCCAGGCCTGGTGTTCCACCTTCTTCTGATATAGTTCCCTGCCACATCAATTGAGGAGAAATATCACTGCTTTTGGGGCCATGGTCTTAGCAAAATCAGTGAAGTGATCCTAGTTTTTAAAAATAACCTAAGAAATCACTCATATATAATGAGCAGCAATCAGTGAATGGGCTTAATCTTTGGCAGTGATAGTCATCAATAAGTCAAATATCTTTGGGCAATAAATATAACTGGTGACAATAAGAGTATATTCTAGTGGTATAAAGCAAGAGACCTGATTCCGCACAGTAGAGGAGTCTCAGTTGTTAAATCTAGGTAGGGAATGAAGTACACTTGTCAGATGACAGCAGATACCACTTTCTTTGTGATAGACTCACATTAAGAGGCAAGAAAATAGGGACATATTTGAACTATTCCTTTAGTCATGTTCAAAAAACCTAAGTTATTTAAATCAGATGTATTTTCTCAGTTCTGGCTTTAAAAAACAAAAGCATGGCAGTTTGATATCTTGGATGCAGAGAAGACTTCATTGACACAGAAAAGATCCAAGTTTGGAAGCAGCACAGAATTCTTGTTCTTTGGACAGTGCCTTATGTTATGCCAAAACTGAAGTATTCAAACTAGTGGAATTCAAGGTTCCTCAATACTAATAAAATAACATTCTTTGTGCTTATGACTACAGGAATAGGGAGGGTGTGGAAAGGCAAGTAAGCCAACAAAGGGGAAAATAAATGTAAAAGCAAAACCAAAGTTCAGTCCAACATAGAGGAATAATGAAAATTAAAAGACCCTACTCTGAAGGGAGAAGAGTCCAGTTAAACATCTTTCATTTGGAAATGGTGAATAAGAAGATCTGAAATACCATGTGTGTAAAGACATGTTTTCAAACTCACACACCTTCTTCACATCCACAAACATTTGACTAGAGCTATAACTCCAACATATAAAAACTTGTTTATATTAGATTTATGAGAAAATATGAAGTATGGAAAACATGCAGGAAAGGACACAGAATAATGATTTCAAAGAATACTTGGCAAATATGCAGAGGTCCACTTAACACCTCTTTTTCTTTTTAAGTACATTCCATACTTTTCTTAAGTATGGAATTCCTAGTGAAGTATGCTGTTTTTCTAATTAGGTAGCACACTCTTAATCCTGAATTCCTAAATTCAGGTAAATCTTGGCAAAATATAATTAGGATATTTCTTTTTCTTCATGGTTTATGTTGACATTTTTTGGGGGAAAATATACTTGTATGTTAAATGAAGAATTTCATTCTATGTCACATCTGTTGTCCTGTATTTTCTGCTACTATTGGCTGTATATTTTTAGACTAGGAGAAGAAGTGAAATAATACATAGCAAGCAATTAAGACCTAGAATTTTCAAGCTGTCATGGCAAATTATAGAAGAAATTGTACCTTAGTTGAAACTTACCAGTATATAATGTCATTTCTCTGTAGCCCATCTGCCTATAATTCACTGTAAAAAGTAAATAAAGGCCTTAAGCAATTTCTTTTTTTCTTCCACTGCACTGTTAAGGAATGTAGAGTCAAGAGTATAATGGGTAGTATATAAATATGGGCATCCATTGGTATGGTTTACTTTTAACTTATAGCAAGGGGCAAATTATTATTGTCTCTACATGAGGTAGATTGCTAGGCGTTTGTAGGGTAGCCATCTCAGGCATTCTACATTTAAAAGCAACATTGTTACTGCTGGAAGAATCAGAGAGTAGGCAATATCGTCTTTTGTAAAGACTTGACTGCCTGGACAAAACAGTCATCTACCTGGACTTGTGCAAAGTATTCGACACCATCCCTTACAACATACTTGTCTCTAAATTGGAAAGACTACTCAAAGATTCACACTCAATGGCTCCATGTCCAAATGAAGACCAGCAATGAATGATGTTCCTCAGGGGTTGGTACTGGGGGTGGTGTTGTTTAACATCTTTGTGGCAGACATGGACTGTGGTATTAAAGGTTGTGTGGCATGGTTGACATGCTGGAGGGAAGGGATGCCATCCAGGGGGACCCTGACAGGCTTGGGAGATGGGCCCATGAGGACCTCATCAAGTTCAACAATGTCAAGTGCTAGGTCCTGCACCTGGGTTGGGGCAATCACAAGCACAAATACAGGCTGGGCAGAAAACAGATTGAAAGTGTCCATGAAGAGAAGGAGTTGTAGGTGTTGGTGGACGGGAAGCTGAACATTGCCCAGTAACGTGTACTTGCAGCCCAGAAAGCCAATTGCATCCTGGACTGCATGAAAAGGAGTGCAACCAGCAGGTCAAGGGAGGTGATTCTGCCACTCTGCTCTTGTGAACCCTTACCTGTAGTACTGCATCCAGCTGTGGAGTCTTTGATACAGGCAAGACATGGATCTGTTGGAGTGAGTCCAGAGGTGGGCCACAAAGATGCTCAGGAAGCTGGAGCACCTGTCCTACAAAGACAAGCTGAGAGAGTTGGGGTTGTTTAGCCTGTAGAGGAGAAGGTTTTGGAGCAACCTTATAGCAGCCTTCTAGTACCTAAAGGGGACATAAAAGAAACCTGGAGAGGGACTTTATACAAGGGCTTGTATTGATAGGACATGGGGTAATGCCTTTAAATTGAAAGAGAGTAGATTTAGATTAGATATAAGGAATAAATTATTCTCTATGAATGTGGTGAGGCACTGGAACATGTTTTCCAGAGAGGTGGTAGAAGTCCCATTGCCTGAAAACATTCAGTGTCAGGTTGGATGGAGTTTTGAGCAACCTTATCTACTGGAAGGTGTCCCTGCCCATGGGAGGAGGATTGGGCCTAGATAATCTTTAATGACCCTTCTGTACCAAGCCATTCTATGACTCTATGAACAAAACTTGCAGTGAACATGCTGGATTATAGCTGCTACTGGAGACAAAATAAAAGGGCCAGCATCCATGTGGTAATATGAGCAGTGGTACAATGTTGCCAGAAAATATTAGGGAACAGGAACCATAGAAGGAAGAATGCAATATTATTCCAAGTACCGGTTTGTATAAAATAAATTGGATTAGTAAGCACCACAATGATAGACATGCGTAAGGCAAAATAAACTGTGAAGATGAAAAATAGGACTTAAAAAAAAGGCACCTAAATAGACAGATAGACTAAATAGAACAAATATATTATCAAGACTTAATATGACTAGATACATCAGTGTCTATCACATAAGAGCTAGGCAGGAAAGCTAAATGGCACTAAAGAAGAAAGTCCTTATGGGAATAGAATTTTTACCTTTGACATGGACAAACAAACAAACAAGAAAAGCAATGACCAAAAAGCCACCCCAGAGCTGTCTTACTTAAACAGCCTCCAGTCATGCCCACTACTGCCAACAGCAGGCCCATGCCAAGATTGAAACTCATCAAATTGGCAGAAATCAGTAAGGTGGAAGACCTGTATGCAGCCAGTGTCAAAATCAACAACAGAATTAGGCTTAAAGTCTGCTGAGCTTTGTCCTGCTTATACCGGAGCAGAGAAAGAACACAGCAATGTTTTGGAGCAGGGAAAGTTAAGAGACTGTCCACATATATTTGTGAAGAACAAGAAGACTCCTCCACAGAAAAAAATGGGCAGCAAAAAGAGATTCTCTGCTTGAGGAAAGAAGTCTAGAAGAAAAAGATCAGGAAAGAAATAAAATGAAGTAAGCTTCTGAAGTGTGAAATGAGATGTTCTGAGATTTTTTTGAGAGAAGTGTGAGCTGGCAAAGAGAGCACAAGGCAAAGAGAGCACTCAAAACCCAGACTGGGCTACAAAACAATAAAAAAAGTACACGTGAAGAAATTTGAGAATTCACAGAAACTCAAGGGGGTGGAGAATATATATAAAAATATATATGTGTATATATATATATATATATATATATATATGTCAGTACTACTACATCTAAGTACAAAGATATCTCTGTTCCAGGTTGACAGATATTCAGTTTGTTCACATCCTGGGTTTTAACAGGCAGCAACAGCATAATTTTCAAATGCAGTAGTATTACTGACTGAGACCAGAAGCTCTAATTTTACTCTGACTCCAGAGTTTTCCAAGATATAACTCAAAGATGACAGTGATGCAGTTTGAAATTTTATTTTATTTGTAATAAGTGCTTTTGGATGTTTGTAATATTTGTTGTGTTGACATCTCCATGTGCAATCAGTGGACATGTTACCAATGTTGTAAAAAAGGCAGAATCAATAAAACTTTTACCAACTGTGTTGCTGAAGTTAAGTCACCGATGGAAAAATTGATGGCTGTGTTACTTTTAAATGGTTTACAGTCATTGTTCCAAACTACTACATTAATTTGGTGTCATTTTGTAATAAACTGTGCTCTACAGTTGCTTTTTATGATAGTCTAAAAAAACATCTATGCAAAAATGCAGACCAGTTCATTATACATAACCTTTACAAATGTTTTCTGGCAAAATTGGAAAGGTTTTATAGGAAAGCCATTGATTTTGGTTTATATAAAGATAGCTGTGATCCAGTGTTTAGAACATAGTTGTAAATTAAAATGCTTATTTTTCTCCCTCATTTTTGTACTATCCTTTTATACAACTTTGACTAAAACATGTAAATCTACTTTTTTAAGTGATATGGTATGCAATTCTGAATGCCAACTGGCATATTTTCAGCAATAAAAAACATGAGGTTTCAGAAATGAAAATATCTTAAAAAAATGCATTAGTATCTCATAATTGCTTTTCTTTCCAAATAGGAACTATAGTGTTTACTTTGTCTTTATAACCAAAGCTCTGGAGTTTCTCAAAAAGCAATATGCAAGTTCTCAATATTATCGGTTTTCACTAACCTCTTTTATTAGAAGTAGACCTTAGTCATCTTCACTTCTTTAAGAACCAGTTCTAGACATTGATATATATTGCATAAATGCTTGATAGAAGTTCCAGTTTAGAAAATATTACCTCTATACTAAGTGAAATGAGCAAACATGTATTACAATGGCCAACTTATTGTCAGACATTGGTTCATATTTAATCAAACTGTAGATTTGTCATCTGCAAAATAAAGGAATTTCAGGACAGCATTTAAAAATATACATAGGAATGTATCAGTAGCTGAAATTACAGATCTTTTTAAGCTATTAAAATTTTACTAAGTTTGACCTAATAAAAGTAGAATTTAGAGTGCATTCTAAGTATCCAGCTTTTGTTTCTTATATATGTTAACAAGCATTACTAATGTTGCTGTGGTAACTTGCCAGTTTTTCCTTAATAGTCATATAAGGCTTTCATTAATGGCCAGCATGAATTAGACCTTCCCATGGGCAAATTGAACTCAAGTACGGACTTTTATTAAGGGTTTTTTAATTGAATGAAAAATTTTAATTTTTTAAAGAATAGTTGTTTTTCTTCACGTTCTTTAGCCCATTTAGCTTTTCTGATCCTGAGGTGTTACTTAAGGGCATAATTAGTAAACATTTGGGGCTAATGCCCAAGTATTAGATTCAAATCCATGATTATATTTTCCTTTTTATCTAAGTTTTAATTTTGCTTTCACAATCATTGAAGACTGAAAAAGACATTAAAATCTTGAACTTTTTCAGAAATATCTAATGATGTTTTTTAAAAATCATATATTTTAGCAAGAAATATAGAAGGCATATTAGTATGAATCCCAGAACTGTCCTCTGTGGTACATGAATAAGACTGTGTTTGATTTTTTTGTTATGATGATAATGAATTTATTTGTAAAGTGTCTCAAGCTGATGAGTAAAATATCAGTTTCTGCTTTTGACAATATATTGTGTCAGCATTCTTTCTGATCATTGCAAACCACAATCTACAGTACAATATCTGGGAATTGATAGGAGGAAAAATATATCAGGAAAAAGAATATCTAACAAACAGACCACCCAAACTATCCCACTCGTATTGCCAGGTAATTTCAGAAGCAGCAGAACTAAGTAAGTCCGTTCATCTATATATTTGCATCTCAAAGCAGAGAACACATTCAGTAAAGACATCTTTGAAAACAATAATAGCAATAATATAAAATAGTTACGTTACACTTTTCTAGTCAAAGTACTACGAAAACATTAATTGCATCAAGTACTTCTCAGCACCACTGATGAACCAACATGTAGATGCTGTTTGTGGCAATGATGAAACAGAGAAGTTGAAATAGACAAGTGTATATTTCATAGGATTGATGAAAATAGCAGAAGTTCATAGCAGTTGATCCTATATTCAGCCAATTAAACCACAGAAGAATATGAAATTATTGCTGAATATGGTAAGAAGTGACAGCATCTTCTGAGTCAAAAATAAACAAACTGGTTTAGTAAATTCTGTATAGCTGTTTCTATCATCTCTTAAATGAGAGAAAATTTGATTTTTTTTATATACTGAGAGCTACTGTTTTGTGTAAGACATTTTAATGCCAGGACACATCTCAACTCTGATTTAATGTGAATTGCACCTAATTGTGCAGAAGTTTCCTCTGAAGTTTCTGTTGGATACCATTGCTTTCACTTCCTGCAATAAAACACAGTATGTTGTTCCTCTGCACTACTAAGAGAACTGTGACACCACTGTTCTTCCTGCAATGCCACACCAACTCCTGAGAAAATTATTGCAGTGGAAGTTAAATGGTCCCTGTTTACCTACTTACTTATCTATTTTTGCCACACAAGAGAACTGGAAGGTCTTTTGAGGAACTTCAATAAAACACTTAAAATAAATATTCTTATTTTTGTCAGGCTGTTATAGCCTATAAACACTATTTATTACACCTTTTATGAGGACAGTACACAGCTTGGCACTGGTAGTTCTTAATTCTTATCAACTTCTTTACCTTCAGTGACATGTTGTAGTAGCAAAACCGAAAGCACCAAATTTAAATTTCACAAAGGTCAATACTGCAACTCCTATACCATACTGAAAAAATGTTGATTATTTTTTCTGCTTGTTTTGTAGCATAAATTTGAGAAACATAATTTCTTACTTCTTCCTAATAAATCAGAAGATGGCTTTCCTGAAGAGGATTCAACTGGAGAGCTTTCCTAGAGATCAGTGATGTGAGAAAATTCACAACTTCGCAAGATTTAGTTGTGAGTAGTATGTAAAGGCAGAAGACGCCCTGGTACAAAGTGGAGGAGAAAAGGGAAGCAGTTGGAAGAAGGGAAGGGGAAGAAGGAACTTGGATTTTCTACAAAATCAGAGGGTACTTGGAACTTCTTGAGAGTTTCTGTGTGCCACTTAGAGATGCAGAAGAACATCCATTTATTCCATTATATTATCTGCATGTGTCCTCATGCTTATACTTGTATAGCTCCCTATTAAGTCAGTGGACTTCTAAATATTGACATAGAAATACATACATATCTATAATTCAAAGGTAAATTATAGCTTTTGTTTTCAAATTGCTTGGGCATAACATCATAAATATTGTCTATAGCATTATTGCTTTGGAAGTCATCTCATCAGCTCCTGCCTATTCCTACTGTAGCTTATTCAAGTCTAAGCTTTCCTTGAAACTTCATTTTAAAATTAAGTTTATATTAATGGCTTCTTAATAGACTGTCATTTAAAATAAGTTTAAATGATTGAAGAGTAAGACCAAGCTTAAGCCATTGTTCTGAAAAATGCTTCATTTATTGATTTCCTGGTGGCTTTCTAAGTTAAAAATTATATAGTTAGAGTGGAAATTGCAAACACAGTAGTTTGTTTTATCATTATGATGAAAACTACACCAAAGTTTTCAATATAACTTAAACTGCCTGCTTCTTTTCACTTCTGATGCAAAGGTTGCATTTCTAGATATTTCTTCAAAACTCTATAATACACAAAATACATGTGATATTTAAATTATATATTGTCATAGTACATTCATCATTTTTTTTCGGGACTCAGAAACTCTTCCATACACTAAGGAAACTGCTTAATATGCAGAAGTTTGAGTCACATGGTTCCTATTAATTTTAATGGGAGTTACACAGATAAATCCATGTGCTGGAATTCATGAGAAGTTAACATCAATGGAATACACTGTTGTCAACTTTGCTCTCTGAACCTTTGTGCATGGCTACCTGTACCTCTATAAAAGTTCAAGGAGGAAGAAGAGGATGAAGTAATATAAAGTGATTAAAGCAAAGGCATTAAGAGTTTAAGAGGTCTATGACAGATGCTCAAAGGTAGGAAATAAGTAATCTATATCAAATGCAAGAAAAGTTAGTTTTGAAATTACTCCTTAAAATTCCTCCTTAAAATCCCCCTTGAAAGCATAATTTCCTTAATGATAGTGTGTTTTGCATGTCATACATTTTTTTTAATCATGTATGAAATATATACTAATATCAAACTCTGACACTTCAGTGAAGTGTATCAAACAGATGCACAGTTATACAATAATCAACACAAAAATACTTGGAGGCTGTACTTAGAGTTTAACTTACTGATATAAATACAGTTGCTGGCTTTCTGTGAATTTCAAACTGAAATGGTTTCAAGCTGAACCCATTTGATATGCCTAAAAAAGTGTGAGGGAAGTAGAAAAAAGAAAGACAAAGAAAAGCTTAGGAGCAAAATTAGAACACCTGAAAAGAAACAGTTAAGTGGTAACTTCAGGTTCTGTTCCTGCTACCATTACCTCTACAAAAATCAGTGGAACTAAACTTATGTATGAAGCAGCACATAGAATGAAAAAAAAATTTTTTTTTTCAAACTTCATCAGATCTTAGTCTATTTAGTCTAACAGTGAACATCTAATATGCTTTAAGAATTGTTCAGCACTGCCAAATACACCATCCAAGTGCACTTATTTGGCAGGATTTTATGCAGCTTGTATTTATTAGATAGGCAGCTATTTGAGCTGATTAGCTACAAAAATTTCATGAAGAAGAAATAACGGCTCATTCACTATAAATACATGTAGTTTTCTTCACCACTTGCTGACTCAGCTTCACTTGTGGTCTGAAAGACGAAGTCATGGGTTTTTCATATTCTTGTTTTATTTGTAACATTGACAAGAATAAAAGCATCCGTCTGTTATAGTTTGCCCCTGTTCTGTTGTGCCACTCCTGAGGACAGTGGCTAGAGAATCCCTCTGCTGTCTAGTGGAGCGAAGAAGTCACCAGCAGACTGTGTTTTGAAGAGTTAGGGAAGGAGGAAACAGCAATAATACCCAATACACTGACTACACACTGCTGGCAACCAACTTGAGGACTGGTGCCAACTTGTTCAGTAAGCTTGCACCCAGATCGTGTCTTAGTAGAAACTGGGGAGTGTGCAGGCTTCTTGACTATCTCTTCCCAAGCAGCCTATGGAAACTGAGCTCATCAGAGGTTTATCTTGATTCTTTAATCCAGCAGAATTGAATGTGAACTTGTGGGGAGCTATTTGAATGCTGGGCATCTCTCAGAAGCAGAAATTACAAATTTACTGGAGCAGTTAAAAGACCATGGTCCTGGTTTTCATGCTGACATTGGGACAATAACCATTTCACTGGTTTCTTTTTCAGCTCACTAATATTCCCAGATAGTGTTCTGATCTGGGATATAATTAGAACACAGACGTGGCATGGTAGTAATGAGGCAGAAATAGAGAATGGCCCCCTAGCACATAGCTAATGAGTCCATCCTTCCAATAATCTTCCTCTTTACAGGCGGAAGTGTAGTTTTATTACTGCCCTTCTTCCTTCTTCAGGATATATACTTGGAAGGGTTCCTATTTCAACTCTTCTGGCCACCCTCCATGCTTCTTAAAAATAGTAATTATAGATCTTTTTCTCATCTTGATAGACTCTGGATACCACTTGAGTGTGAATAGCCCAATATTATATCTTTCTTTAAGAATCTGCCTGATTTTTGACACAACAGCTTATAGCAATACTGCTTCGTATGAAAGGCTATTGAAAACAACTGGCAAAACCTGGGGAGACGAGAGCTATGCACTTGGAGAAAATGCCTGTTTACACAGATTTAGAGGGATGAGCACTGTCACAGTACCAGCCACAGTGGAAGAATTATTGCAATTCACATTTGAAGAAAGAACATACTCAGAAACAGATTTACACATGTAATGGATTACATCAGACATGTAGGAGAAAAGCAGAGTATTAAACTCTGGAGCCATCTAATGCTATATGAAAAATGTGCCTTGGTATAAAGTTTGTCTTTGTTGTGCGTCAGAACACATTTATTTAGAAAATTTTCCTCATTTCTGTACCTTCAGAGAACTCCTTTCAGAGAAATATTTGGTAGTATAGACTACGCTATAATTAAGAGATTAAAATGAGCAGAATTTGCTGAAGATGATTTCATGGAATAAGATCAAATAAAAGCAAATGTCAATGTCTGTCACCCAAGCACATGCTTAATTTTGGACCTGTTGAAGGAAAGGCATATATATGGAAAAAAACACTGTACCCTTGATATTTAACAATACAGCTCCTGTCAGCAGAGTATTTGGAAAATAATAGAAGTAACCCTTAACCAAAATAAAATTTTGCAAGTAGTGAGAGCTCTGAAAATGTATATATGTACATTTGGTAATAAAGGTTTGGAAGATTAGGTTCATCTTGTATTAAACATGCAGAAGCAACCTAGGTATAAAAATAATTTAAAGGTAGAAATAGTCGAGTACTAGCAAAATAGATTACAAAAATTAAAAACATCTGGGAGGAAGCCAGTGCAAGAAAGAATAGAGCTGAACCTCTGTTGATGCACCACAAAATAGGGCGTTGGCCTGAGCAAGCACGGTTGGATTTTCAAAAGACTACGTTTTATGAATGACTCAAAACAGCTCTTCCAAAGTGAGGTAGGACATCTTAGCACAAAGTTTACCTGTCAGTCACTCCTCCCACCTCCACTGTCTAGAGGAAGCTGCTGCATCTCTCCTCTCTAGCAACATACGAGCAACTGGCAGATATTTATGCGCAGGCAGTCAGATTCTGCAAGTAGAATTGTTAAAATGAAAAAAACTTAGCTTACATGGCAGTGGGTATGGTATCCAGCTACTGCACAAGCAAGTCATTAGCGCTACATTTAAAAAATAAATAAGTAACATTGTAATTAGGTGCCTTTGATTCTAGAGGCAGAATGAGTTGCACACTTCTGGCTGCCATTCCCAAAGTGTGACATCAGTGTAATCAGCCATAGACTGTCATTCTCTGTTCACCCCACATTTTTACTCCATTAGTAACTTGCAACTAGTCCCTGGGCAAGACAGGATTCTCAGTCATCAGTGAGCAATAAATATCTCTGCCAGGGTTGATAAGGTTTCTCAGACACGTATAGTATTTTTTTTGTTTCGTTCCTGTTTTTCAATTTCACAAGCTGTCTTTGTGTTGAAGTTGGGTCTGGATCACTGTTGACTCGTAGCTGCTTTGCCTCAGTAGGAATTAATAGTGTTCCTTTGTGCTAGCTGTCTCAAATGGAATAGGACTGTCAGAATAGCTTTCTTTCAATCCACTATGTGGGAAGACTGTCCAGAATATCTTGTGAACCCCATTTCCCACCTGTTGCAGTGACCTTATGGGTAATTAATTGCATATAAATAGAGTAACTTGCTTCCCTATGTGGGCTGTGGCCAGCACTGCCCATCTGTAGGACTGGGAAATCCTACAGTCTTGTAGTTTGTTTTAAAGTTACCTGTGACTCTTGCTCTTTGGATCTGAGCATAGTCTTGCTACCCCATTGACTTCAGCACTCTATGCTTTGAATAATTACAGAATTGGGTCCAGAATTTGGAATTACACAACTCAAAATGGAGATTAATGACTACATTCAAGAACTATTCCCCAAAATATGTGGTATTACCATAGGACATCACAAATGATGTGTGAAATGAGACACCTTTGCCGACTGGCAGTGCACAAAGAGGATAAAGAGAATGACATGTAATTATAACCATGCTGTTAGCTGTGATATTTAACCTATATAAAGACAGAAAAGTCCAATAAATTCAAAAGCCTTAGATTTGTTTCAGAAAGAATACACTGCTTGGAAACTTCTTTTTAACAAACTTCACCAGAACTATCTTCTAGAAGGGAGACATTTTAAATCAGTCTCCTCTTCTCAAAGTTCATCGCCTTCTTTCCCTTTACTTGTAAAAACTTTAACACCTTTCAAGCACATTACCAAATTCCCTTAAATACCAGGGGATGGAAATCAGGGGAGCTATGACATTAATAAAGATTTAAGAAGACTGTGAATGTACCTTTATCTGTCAACATAACAGATTCAATGCTTTCTCTTTTACAGGGAGAAATTAATACAAGGTATGTTTGCCAAAGTATAGATTAAAAACTAGTTAAGAATCTTTTTTTCAGTTTTATTAATTTTATTTTGGGTGGCAAATTATAGAGCATATATTACTCAATCTGAGAGATGAACTGCTAGCAAAATGTGCAAAACCAACAGAAGAAAGTACATGCACCAGTGTCTGGCATCAGTTCTGTGAGCTTCCCAAAGGTGATTTAAATAAATTCAGAAGGTTTCTACACATTTTAAGATAGATATGTCAAGCAAATCAGAGTCCCTCCCGTTCTGGAACACAAACAGTAGTATTTATACCTTAAATGTTTTGAAAGGGAGAAATGAAGCTAGATGTGAAGAAGAAACTGAAGAATATTAATCCGGGGAGTTAACTTTGTTACGTGGTCAATCAAATTTTTTCGTCTGCCTATGGGGTGCTTTTCTTCTGTTGATATAATTGCTAAATGCATAATAAAAGTTTGTAATGCTGCATGATGTTTTTATAAGAAAAAAAGATCTACTATATTGCTTCAGTATTCAGTATATCATAAAAAGATACCTTAAAAAGTAAATTATTACTGAATTGTTTCTAATGGCACCCAGCAGGGATCAGAACTAGGTCCAATGCTATTCAGTAATCCCATCATTGAACTAGATGTGACTATAGAAACTACCAAATTAAGGATCTGAGGATCTAATGATGACAAAAAGATTACTTGAATAGTACTTAATGGCGAGATCAAGGAAGAGATCTCCTGACAAGCTAGACTCACTGAAAAAATGAGCATTTTAGGAGAGACGAATGCAAAGTTATACATAAATACAAAGGAATTTCACCCAAAGAAAATGGGATAGAATGCCTTGGAATGTCTTGACTCCACAAGGATTTATGGGCCATAGTGGACCAGCAACTCAACATGAGCTCCCACTGTGAAGCTGCATGAACAGACCTAATGTAATCCTGGAATCCTTATGCAATTCTTGGAATAATTCCCATAGATCTGCTGTCCATATTTTAGTGGGGACGGTGAAAAAAATACGGAGAGCTCACAACATTGCACTCAAGATTAATTTGATAGGAAGAGAAAATTATTTGCTGTGAATGTATAAACTCAATCTGTGTGATTATCACAAGGCAGGATTGAGAGTCACTTGATTAAAGTTTATAGATCGTGGGAGAAAAGCCTCATGTGCAAAGAGACATTATTCTGAAGGGACAATAACATAACAACCACACCTCCCCACTCACCCCCCAAACTGGAAAAAAAACATGAAGCCAAAGATTGACAAATCAGAAAGCACTTTCTAATAATGAAATATAAATGTTGAAATAAATTGCCCCCAAAATTATGAATTCTTCTTATTGGTATACCTTTAAATCATAATACAAGTTACAATTTCACCAAATATTAGCCATTCTTTAGCTAAATAATAATTTTATTTGATTCAACACCAAATAAATCAAATAGGTAAAATTTAAGCGTCCTTGACATACCAATGAACTAGCTGATGCTCAATCTCAGAAATTCAAAACAGAATAAAGAAGAAATAAAATAGAGAGAAATTAGAATGATCTATTCAAAATTACATTGTCTGAAGATCTGAGGCCTGAACTGGGGCTTTTGTTATAGCTCTAAGTGAGGATTCCTGACTCTAGACCATATGTTCTACTGTGGTATGTATTGCATAACTATGGAAAATGTCTTAATGTAGGTATTTTTCATTCGCATAAAATTGTCTGTAAGAATTTATATCCCAGGCAGTATGATGTTATACAGAAACAATATCATGTGTTGTTCTGCAAGTTGTGCATATGTTTGGTTTCTGAGGCCAAAAATCAGGATGTGGTTTAAAGAAAAGTGGGAGGAGTCGACTAGTAAAAGTGTTATATGATACGACAACCCAAAAAAAAAAAGAGCATATCAGTTGGGAAAATATATAGCAGAAGCAGAGACTGCCTTTACTGCAATAACTAGTGATCTGCTGTGCACATGTGCACATTCACAAACCACTGGGTTGTTAAAAGAATAGCATTGCAACCTGTTGTTTGTATAGTCTAAATGTCTTGAACAACACAATTAAACCACTTTCTTGTAATGTGATCTGATACACTATGCCAGTACAAATCTCTCTGAATTTCAATATATTAGAGGGAAATTAAATTATTATGAATACAAAATGGCTTTCATGTCTAGGACAGGAGACATAATGGTCATGTCACACTGAATAGGGGTCCCCTTGTAGGCTTGCTGTTGATCTAGGAGATGCTCCTGAGTAATTATCTGCTGGAGGCTAATGGTCTCTAGGTCAGTTTAGCGGATTTTAAATACATCAGAATGTTGATCCCTAAATTAACATACTAGGTGTCCCTAAGTATGTAACTTGGGTTAGAGATTCACACTGGAATGAAAGTAAACAGCTGCAGTCTCTGTAAGTGTTTATAATACATGAATTAAAAAATACAATAAAATGTAAATAGTTTCACAAGCAGTTTTATAGATATCTACTCTTGATATCTAAGCTAGCTGAAATAGTAGGAAAAATGGGTTTCTTGCAGAGATAACAGCATTTGTAGCTCTTTGATTCCTACATTAATTTTTTGAATTGTGTTGAAATTTTCAAGCTCTGTATGGACACATTTAGTCACATTAAGTTCGCTAAGATGTTCGATCAAGATTTCAGTAGCTATTTTTTATTCTATATTTTCTGGCTGTATGATTAATATAAGTAAATAAGAAATCATCAGATGGAATGAAATTCTGCTTCCTGAATTTATGTAAGTACTGGAACTAAAGAAACTTGAAATAGCAACATGAATAAATGATACACAAATTGGTCATTTTCACAATTAAAACAGAAGCCCAAAAAGTGCCCCTATATATTTAAACCACTCTGGATTTCATAAATGGTTATTCTCAAGGGTTAATCTCTATTTTAATCTTTAATTTACCAACAATCCTAGTACATCCCTTTGTATAATACAATAATTATGTTTTCTTATTTTTTAGTAGGGCCTGATACCTTTGGTGGCATCTGGTGAACATGTGTCAGTGATATGACAGGCATTTCATACACCTGCACTTCAGCTGCAAACTGGTGCCTACCACTGGCAAAGCAGCAGGTAAGAGACACTTTCGTCACTCACTCATAATCTGAAAAGCAAAGCGTTGCATTCCTAATTTTCAATGTTCTGATAAACCATTTTGATTGTGCATTTATTTAGATAGTTGGTTTTCCTACCCTAAATGTTGAATGTTTCAAACATAAATGATTATTTTATTTTATATTTCTAAATTTATAAACCTGTACCTGTATTCTATGTCAGAACACATTTCAAGGCTGGTTGCAAGAGTACAAACCTACACTCAGGTAAAGCCCAGGGCATAGCTTAGGATATACAAGAGAGGAAATCCCAGGTGTTCACAGTCCCCTTACATAGCTCTGCAGTGACAACCAGCCACTTGTCTTTCTGGCAATGTCACAAATCCTAGAACAGCGCTGACATCACCTGTTGCTAAGACAGATGGGCTAAGCAAACCAGGCTGTTGGCAGACCAAACAGCTCAGTCTTGAGCAGACCTAAAGGCTGGCAACAAGGAGCAGGAGTCAGGAGACACACCCTAATTTCCCTTAATGTAACACAAAGTATGTACAGCCATATGGTGACAGTTCTGTCACCAAAAGTCTCTAGAGGAGATTTACAATTCCAGTCTTTTCTCGTTTTGTTCTTTCAAGACATACTAATGAAATCAGCCTGCTTACTTAATGGGAAAACCCATAGCATTTCCAAGTTAATTTTCATACCATGGTATGATCCAAGCTGAACTGGTCTAAAGCTAAGGCGTCTTCTACTGAGATCTTTCAACAAACAACCTTGAGATGTTAGCCAGATGAAGATGTCCCTGGAAGTTTAGGAGCTGAAATATGAAAAATGCCATACTAGTGCTCAGTATATTTTTGCAAGGAAGACAGAATTCAGAGTTCTGCTGATAACGTAATCTCCAAAAGAAGGTTTTTTATTCACAGCAACCCTCAATTCTATCAGTCTCCAGAGGCCTGCATATTCCAGAGATGATACCAAAAATGAGGCCACTAAACACTAAAAAAAGACTGAAGTTGCCACCACTGCCTTAAGGAACCAGTTTTTTAAGGATGTGTAGCCCAAACTGTCATTTATCTCAAAAGCATGAGGTCCAACAGGCAATTTTTAAGTACACTATGAACCGCTTTTCTGTTCCACTGCAAAACATCTAAAGATTGTGCAACACTAGACAGAAGTGGCTATTATCATCATCTGTTTACAGATAGAACAACTAAGACTAAATGCTCTAAACACTTCTGCAATAGTAGCAAAGAACAGCCCCTGGAACAATTCCTTCAACTTACCCTAAACACTATGTCAGACAGCCTTTTTTTTTTCCCTGCTTAAAGATTGTCTTCATTATGAAATGCTTTTTTTTTTTCAGTTCCAATTATTTTTTAAGAAAATCAAATCATTTCTTTAGATTTTTGTTTTGATTGTTTCTGAGATCCTATTGCAGTTTGGAAAACAAATACCTTTCCAGGCTGCATTTATTCATTTCTGTTGAATAACATTGACTTCTTAGTGCTTCCACTGTGAATGGGAAAAAAAGTCATTACTTGTAGCTCCCCTTTAACACCTACATTCATGTATCCTGGTATGCAGCACTCTAACTGATGATAACACATTCCTGGAAATTGTATTAATTATCACTAATTCAAGGGTCTGATTTAAAACACATCGTTAAACATTTGTTCATAATCAAAAGCATATAAAAATGCTGAGTTGGAATTGTGATAAAACAGTAGAAGAGTAGTAATTGCATGAATAATTTTTCTTACAAAATAAACCCTGAAGTAATAACAGATTAAAAGACGTTCTCTTTCAGTTTATAACAATATTAAGGAGGGTCAAAGATTTGTCTTGCAATCTCTGACAGTCCCTTTAAGCTATCATTCACTGTAAGCAACAGAAACATCCCACCTTCCATGTTCCTCTAGTAGGACAAAATCAGATGATACAATAAAAAGGAAACTAAACAAAATGAAAACAATAAGACTCTTCTGCTCCAAAATATATCCCCTTCCTTTATGGAGCTTTTTGAAACTTTAATAGTTTAAAACAGCTGGTAACAAAGAGTGACCTCTGAACAGCAGGTTCTGGGATTTAGACATGTAAATAATTTTTTTCTTCCAACTTGAAGGCTACAGTTTGCTCTGCCATCACTCATGGGGCTTTGTCTGATGACACAGAAGTAGAAGTTTTGAGTAAAATGGAAATGTCAGTTGCCAGAAGCATAACCGTGAGCAAATCCTGGTAAGCGAGGTCTCTCGTCCCATCGCAGGTCACCAGTTCCTTTCTGTACCTTGTCTAGTGGTGGGGGCTGCTTCAGTGCTGATGTTACTGTCCTGAATCTTGAGTGGGCAATATGACTTGCAGGGTTTGTTCGCATGATTACAGGCAAAAGAGGCTTTAAAGTTCACAGCCTGTTAAATTGCAGTAAATAAGTTACTGCACATTTTAGAAGAGCTTCTTAACGCACAGCTCACAAATTAGTATGCCCATTTCAGCATTAAAAAAGGTACCTAGGAAAAGAAAATGTTTATATAAGTACAAAAATATCAGAATAGAGCTCTTAGACTGAATAAATAATACCATTTTGTGTTATGCAACCATGTATTTTAGTTATCAAAGATGATTAAAGCTGCAAATTCATGTTTATTGACAAGGATGCATTTCTTAAGTCACCATTTTAAATGGATTTTTTATGGCTGGTCTTAATAACCAAGAGGCAAAAGTGTTGCACTGCATGGACATACTGAAGGTATGAGTTAAATGGCCAAGACTGCTCTTTAACTCCCTAGGCAAAAAGGCAATAGAACTGCTATTGAGGCAGAACAAAGAAAGAACTATCCTATTCTCTCTGTACCTGCCAAGTTTAAATATGAGTAAAAGCATCAGTTAGCCTAAAGAAAACCAAAGTTAACAAATTTGCCATGCTCACAACACACTGTAAGTTTGTATTACGAGTCTGCATAATTAATGGTCATCATAGGTCTGCTCCATGATGCTGATTTCAGCAGAAGTACTGTAAGGAAACATATTTTACACCAAAATGTAACATTTTCTCACCTCTTCTTTACTAATGAGGACACTTTCTTCTGCTTCACATAGTTCTATTTCCTCTCAATTTTCTTCATGTTCTTACATAATTAATCACACTACTGAGAAATAATTTAATCCAAGTAATCCAGCCTCCATGCAAAAACTGCTTTCAGTAGTGCAATTAATAGTTTAGGCAGAAATATAGCCCAAAACATTTTGCTATCTTGAGGCATGTAATAGTTACACGCAACAATGAGCTTCATGTATCTTCCCATTCTATCACAGTTGCACCATTAAACATACTTAACATTTAAAAAAAAATGTTCCATAGATATTCTGCATTAGTATGTCTTTGTATTTCTGCATTGGCATGAGAGAGTGCTTCATATTCATACAGTTTAACTATGCTTTCTGACCACAATTGTGCTAGCAGCAAAGGAAGCAGTCTCTGTTGTAGCTAAATGTCACACCTTAGGTAGAGGTTACTGCTCCTTCAGAGCTGCCAGTGCTCATATAGTCACTCTCTAACCCAACTTAATCAGGTGGACTGGACTAATATAACTAGTAAATCAATAAAGAGGCTAGGGATTGCACTCACAAGCAGCAATGTAAATTCTGATACCAAGAAAAGTGGCCAGAAGCTTAGCGCAAGATGAAACCATATTAGTAAGGATCAAATTAAACACAGTTATATTTTGCTCTCATAGGGCTGTTTTTCAGTTAAATTACTTTGCATTTGAGAAGTGAGTAGTATCACTACGGTAATGCCCAACTATTAACAAGAACTTTCCAGGGTGATTTAATCCTGTGTAAAGTGACTTTAGATCAGAATATGCCTCAAGGTGATTTCTACAGTGATTATTTGAAAAAAAAAATCAACTAAAATCTGCTGAAAAGTCCATTCTTTAAACATTTCCAAAATAATTTCTATGAAAGATGAAGAATTTTAAGCAATAATAGCTAAACTTCTGTGAAACAAAACCAAAACTCCTATTTTATGTGTTTCGTACCTGCACTGGATAGACTCCAATTCATAATTGAAAGATTTATTTATTCATAATTGAGTGTGTAAAACTCTTGAAAGAAATGTGAAAATATCTTACAAGTCTCAACTTTCTCAGTCTTTGTTTCCATCACTCATTACAAAAATACTCCATAGTGATCTGCCTATTCCCAACTGGACTGGAAGGAATAAGTTTACAGAGAATCCACTACTTCTTTTTCTTTCTTTTTTCCCTAAGTTATCCTGCATATTGTGCCCTATTTGGACCAGGCACACTTTTGTTTAGTAGTCTCTTTACCTTATTCGCATCTGTCAACAAAAAAATGCATATCGCAGTCACACACCAAGGCACAAGTCACAAAACTCACAGAAAAAGTAAAAGAAGTGATATTTGTATGTCATTTCGATAGTCAGGGGAGAAGAAGTGTCCTAGTCTCTTTTTCTAAAAATAATGCTTCATACAGGTGTCATCTCTGTATTTCACTAGAGTTATCAAAAAGAAAAAAGTTGTCATTTATGAAAGTTGCTTCCTGCTATTGGAATAAAATGATCTGCTTTAAATCACAGTTCAGTTCATCCATACCTTTCTTCCATGAAAATCATTCTTGCATGTAGGGAAATGGGAGAAAAAAGTTATATTAACCCATCATCAACCTATCCAACCTACACAAATAACACACATAAGCTCTTTTATGGTCAGCTATTCCTATGAAAAAAAAAAAAGAAGACTGAAAGTATTTAGTAGGTCTTAGGAAAACAGAATGAGAAGAACAAAACAGCTACTCCTGCCCCCCATAGCAGTGATAAGCTGATAAATAACCTTACCATATTGTCTTGTCAGGCATATCTAATAGAGATGAAGAAGTCTCTAATCAAGGCATTAATTCCACACTGTACTGCAGCTGCAATGCAACCTTCCTTTCACTGACAGGTGCAATACATGGGTGCAAATTTCTTGGCATCAGCAATCTACCCTTTTGCATTTACATTGCTATGCAACATCATTACTTTGATTGACTTATGTACAGTAGTACACTTTCACCTCTTAGGTACAGAAAGAAAAGGTTGATTCTGATTTCAGTGCCACAGTTATGCGTCAATGCAGTTCCAATGAATGAAGTGCATTTACTCCTAGTTTACAGTCATGGAAGGAAAATAATTTTCTTGATTCCCCTTTTGTTTAGAAAGCTCTAGCTCTCTTGAATAGAATAAAGTTACACTGCTTTAAAACTTGCATGACAGTTAGGGGCATAGTTATGTTTATTTTTCCACAAGAAGATGGCAGCTGTCCTCAAAGTGTACTGCGAGTTAACTACGAAAAGGTGATTGACTGATGCTGAGGTTAATTGCTTGTTGGCATGCTAGAAAGCCTATGCTAACAAGTGCTGCTTATAACTAACAAGTGCCAATTATTTCCTTATATTCTAGTATGCATTATATTATGCTAGGCACCATCTAAACGTCCAGAAAGATACAGGCATCCCTGCCCTGATCTGACGAGTTTATGATTTAGGAAAACTATGCTAGCTACTGGTGAAAATGACGCAGTGCACAGTGCTTATCACAGATGTACAGTTCTTCATATAATATTGAGACATAGAAAGCCTTTGGTAAAGTTATCAATGCACTGAACATATACTCTTAAATAAGTGTAAATAGTTGTCTGAAAACAAACTTTGTTTTCTCTGTTGTTGGCCAAAAGCTTATGCTAACATATAATGCTTTTTATGTTATTGTTAGAAGCCAGTGAAACATTTAAGAGTGCTGATATTTTAACCCTGTTTCCACACCTACGTGTAGAAAAAAAAACATTTTCTATATATAATGGGTGACCAAGTGTACCTACAAGCCTGACAAAGCTTCCCACCTAATAGGTAGATTATTATGTAAAATATTGCCTAGTATTTGTATGATGCATTCACCTGGCTTGAAAATATGCTGACAGAACTAGAATGCATAACAACATCCATTGTTAAATTGATATTAAATTCATAATTTTGTTCCTGAAGCAGAAGTAAATACCAATTTTAATTACATTAATAAAATGTGAATTATGAAAGTAGAATTGTACTGACTAATACAGAATTTTCCTATGATAATAATGATTTAAAATAGGATTAAAAAAATAACAGCTCCTAAAGAAAGAGGAAGCTAATGTACCAAAAATAATAAGTACAAAATAAGTACAAAGCCAGCCTGTCCCTGACCCTCCCCCAGAAAATTCAGCTACCTCATATCAGTTGGAATTAAACAAGTAATGTTGCTCTGAGAAAGGACCTTAACAGTCTTTCAGGCTTTCTTAGCCTTGTCTGTTATTCCTTGTCTAATTTCAAAATAAACGTGTAATGGCATCACAACAAAGTATCAAAGTTGAAAGCCTTTGGAAATGCATTAATTGTGAAAGCTGGGAATTATGGCACCTTCTTTCCCTTTTCTAAACATTAAGACACAGAATGTGTCAAATACATTGGTAATCCCTTGAAAAAGATGAAAAGTGCCTAACCAGGAGTTTGATCTCTCCTAGTCCTGTAGTGCAGACAGCATTTCAGCATATCACTGTCCCAAGAACTGAAAATAACGTAACAAAATTTCTCTAACCACACAGCTTGTTCGGTAAGCACAGGCCTTCAGAACACCGTTGGGTGAGATGAGCACAAACTGAAAAGATTTAAGAAAATCTGAAAATGTTAAAATTGTATTTTCAAATATTGCATCAGTATTCCTAGACTGTTCTAGAATAGATATGTACATTTCTGTACCCATCAAACACTTAATAAAAGATAGCTCCTCTAGGCAATTTGCAAACTATAGTTTCATCTAGATATATGTCAGTGTAAATCAGGAACCTTCAGTTCTCAGTTTTTCTAAACAAGTATGCCATAATCTGTCCTAGCCCTGTTTCCGTCAGACCCTCATAAATCTACCACATTGCTCTGTCTCCTCAGAATGCAGACAAATTCACAAATATTTTAAAGGCATAGTGAAATACACATATAGCAAGTCTATCATCTTAGTAGGAGTTAGTCATTTCCTTCACCTGCAGTATATATTTCATTTTAACACATCTTTAATAGACACCAACTAATCATGTTTAATGGCTACCTCTTTATTATCGCCCTTTATCCATAAACTGCTTTTTTGCTGACCTTAATATATAAGGTGAGGATAGGCAATTGTTCCATATAAATGCTTACATATATGATTTTAATATTAGGATATGTAAGGTAGAACTAGTTTGGCTGGACATAGCTAATATTTTCTTATTTTTCAAGTCTTATTGTTGAATATATATGTTTTTGTTCTAAACCACCTAATGCTCTCAGAAATACTGACGACACTAAAATTCAGTGCCTTCATTGTCTTTCTTTATCCTGTATTTTATAAAAGAATAAAAACATAACAGCATTTAAAATTTCAGACCGTTTAAGAATAAAGTACTATGTGAAATTTATAATACAAAAAATTCCCTTTTCCTGGAATTACAGTTTCGTATTTATTGAATGCGTTCACAGGCTCCCTTAGGATGTGAAATGTATGGAAATATATGTGCATTACTAAAGAAAGAACTAAATTTATTCTTTCCCCACATCATGCTTTTCTTTGCAGTAGAGGTTTTTAATTCAACACAGAGCTAGAATGAGATGGAGCCAATTTCCTGGTCTATATGTGTGACAAATGCTAAAAGTGGCACAAGATTAACAAATTAGTTGATGTATATATCTTTAAAGATTTTTTTACTATGTCCCAAATCAAAATGCATGCTTTATTTGAAATGAAAATTTCTTTAAAGTTAAGTATTAAACAGGAATCTTACATGTTCCTGTAATTCTAAGATGGAATGATGGCACATATGACAACTAAAGAACAGCAAGCTGAAAAAAAACTAAATAAGAAGGCTTTTAGGGCACGTCCCTCTAATACTAACAACTTTTAGTGCTATAAATTGTATATTTAGTTATTAAATCTGATATTTTCATGAGGAATTTGCTTTGGAAAAGTTAGTCATTTCAGTACACAAATATTTCTTTTATGCTTGAATATTGACAATGTATTAACTACCAAAATATGAAATTCTTTCTTGTTAAGCCATGTGTCAGATGATAGAAGCTTTTTTTTTTTAAAGTGAATATGGAGAGAGCCACAGTATAGTCATGTGTGTCATTATAGAAAGGTTTCTTTATGATGGTTTGAAGTAAAAAGTAAGGAACTTGACCTTTTTAGCTGACATAGTAATCACCTACTTGATGTAATCCAGATATCTAACACCAAACAATAAAAACATCTGTGACAACAAAACCATGTAAAGCTTGTGGAATTATTTAATTTTTTTTTTAAATAGCAATATTTAATAATCAGATAAGCCTGCATTGATTCTTCTTATACAAGAACTTTTGCACTTTGCAAACACTAGTTTTAAAAGGCTATTAAGTTAGACGGGAAAGCTTTTTCAGCTCTCCTGCATGTGTTTTGGAGTTACCTCATTTCATTCTGCTTTTAGGACCTTGTCATAGTCCACCTGTTTTGCTTTTGCTTAAATTACATCAAAATAATAGCTTTCTTTAGAGAAAAAAAAAAATCCTACCTTTATACTGACTGTTTCCAAACATGATAATATGCTTAAAATTCAAGAGCAGCCATATTCAGGTTGCATGTCTCAGTCACCCAATCTCCCTTTCACATATCTGTTCATGTTGACAGACTATGTCATAATACATCAACAGAAAGATCAGCAAAGAAGAACAAAAATTCATCGCCTGACAGCAAGAGGAAAACTGATTTCTACTATTAAATTAGCAAAAGTATACCAATACTTCACTACCAATAAGGACACCATGGCTAAAAGCATTCACCATATTATAATTCTGAATAAGCATTGTGAATTTTTTGCTTCAATAATCTTTAAACACAAAAAAAGGAGGGGAAGAGGGCATATGGAAGGTTGTCTACATCTTTACAAGTTAAGAATTGATTACTGCCAAACTATGCTGTTCCATTGGGGTTTTGTTAATATTTTAAATATTAGTTCTAAATATTCATTTAATTAGAAAGCAGTGAGCACTGGTTTTGCACTATTCATTTCTGACAGAGGCTCTTTCTCCATGAGGTCAAGAAGATGTAGAAAATATTCTGTATCAATAGATCATCAGCTTCTTTATATCTGAGATTTTCTATTCATGTAAAAAGTATTCTTACTCTCTTATTGCTAGATATAATTTTAATATACTGTATTGAGAAGTGATGTTTCGCTAGGAATTTAACAATACCTGGAATAAATAATGTCTTTTGCAGCCTGGGGCAACATCTGCCACTTATGCATTAATTCTGCCCCTGTTTGAACACTCTACAACATATGCACTTCTCTTTTGTCTGTTATCCTAGAGTTGTGTTATTCCCAAATATTGACATCATCTACTTTTATCAGCACTAACTGCTCTGAAGCTTCCTAGTCTCATGCTCAGCTCTATTTCTTTCTATTGATTATCTTCCTCACTCCAGCAGGTAGCTAGCCAGCGAGGCTGTCCTGAGAAATAGCTTCCAATGACTTTATACGCACAATTTACACGGAATTGTTTAAAGAAGATATTAGCCTCAATACAAATCAGTGAACCTCATTTAGTCAATACTGCACAATTCAGCTGTTGGCACCCTGTCACATGTTAGTCTTTAAAGTCAACTACCATACCCAATCTGCACATTAGCCATAGTATTTAGTTTCATATTAAAATGAGGCTAGTTTTTCACTTTTCTTTTTGAAATCTATTCAATATACTTTTTACATCACCTCATTGAGCCATATGATAGTAATATAATTTTAAGTATAAAAACCTGAGATTAAATGCTTGATTTTTGACAGTGTCCTTAAATATAATAAATTCAAAGGGAAATACTGTTAAGTTAAAATGGAGTGTTTTTCATTAAGTCAAATCAAATGGTAGACAACAAAGGATCTTTTATTTGAGAATATGAAGTGAAAATGAAAACCAGAAAACCTTTACTAAGAAAAGGTCTAGCTAAATTATGTTGGAAGGAGGTCTCCAGATTGAACCTGGGTGTTTCTTTTGCTAAAAATGAATTAAACTAAGATGCACTATGGGAGAGTAGCTTACAAAGAAGGAAAACCTAGTGCTTTATAAAGATGAAAACAAGGCCTAAATACAGTTAAGTTAGAATAAAAACAATAAAGAAAGATCAAACAATAATAATAATAAAAAAAACCGTAGTAAAGCACCTAAACTATTCTTTTATCATCAGGACAAGGAAATCTGGGGAAAATATTTTTACCCCTTTTGCATTCCACAGCAGGGCTCTAAAACCCTAGTTGGATGTTTATATGAAAAGAATCTTTTCTTTTAACCTGCCAGACTACGATCTAAACTATGATTTAGACTACATCTGAAAGATAGAAGAAAAACAAATATATGTGTTTATTCCTGAATTTGTTACTTGAGAAATAAGATAGGTCTTCTGTTGTTTTCAATACGTATCAGACTCACATGTTTTAGTGTATTTAGCATATTCATTATGTTTATACTACAGTTTCCATGGTCATCCTTCAGCATCAGGATAAAAAAAGGTGGTGTTCCTAATTTCTGGGAAATAAACAAACAAACAGGTTTTGCTGCATTTGGTAAAGAAATATTTACATCTATCCTGTAAAATAAAAATGCACAGACAACCTGCAAGGATTCATGGCTATTATCTTTTGCAGAAGGCAAAAGAGTGGTCTAGGAATACAAAAACAGGAATCAAAAAAAAAAATCCCAAACCAGGAAAATAAATCCGAAATCCCTCCTATGTAGTAAGTGATTGATATTTTAGAAACTACAAAAGGAAAAATGCAGAATCCATTTCAAGTCCTGATGAGCAGTCATCTGGACTTATAGATATACATCTAAATGCATTTGAGGGAAGGCAAAAAATTATGCACCTAGTTAGCCACTGGGAATATTGATATCAGGCAACAGGCTTTATTCTAAATGTTTGTAATTTGAATATAAAAACAAAAGCATTTTTCATGACCTCTGCTTCCGGCTTTGTTCAATGACTGGTAGCTGAGGTTCTAAAACCCAGGTGAGAGAGATGCTGAAAGATGACCAGTCTAGCCTTCCTAATACATCTTCGTATGCACGCACACACACACACTCTCTCTGACTCGCATAGACACATTTATCGCAACCTGACATTCATAGTAAAGCTTTTTCCTTTCTCTAAGCTTCTACAAGGAACATTTCAGAAACCAAAATTAAAAAAAAAAAACCCAAACCTGCAGTGAAGACAGAAATAGCTGCTTATTCAGGCAGCAAAAAGGCAGGTGTGGTATGGGAATTCCTGGTGGTTTTGTCTGCTGCTTTGTGTTTGCTGTTGAACGATTTGAGGACTATTTTCCATGGGTCTAACTATGTTTAGGATAAGTGCACTTGGAAAGAGACATCTACCAGATACTGTTTGGGGAGATCCACTTGTTTGAAAAAAAAAAGGAAAAAAAAAAAGTTACACTTACGCAGTTGCTCTCTTCTATTCATGTAGCTACCCTTTAACTATTATTGTTTTCCAATTACATTAGTAATTACTAGAGTAGATGCAAATTCTTCTATTTACTTATAGTATAAACTACACTTTGGGAAATCTTACAAAACATTTATATGCATTCAGTACTTACAGTAACAGCTACTGTGAAAAGATAGTATGAACTGATAGTATGATAGTACTTTATTTCCAAAAATCCTAATCTTTTAAAATTAACTCTCAGTACATACTGATATGTAATAATATTCTGCATAAGCAAGTGTAGTGGTATAGTGAATAAGCACACAATAAGCAATACAGCATTTTTAGGGAGATACAGTATGTACAGTAAAACAACATATGTATTCTAAAAGTTTACAAAGTCATGCTGAAATAGCTGTTTTCTAAAGGAACTTAAAATATCTTTACATATTATTACCTGAGTTTTCCTTCACTGTGACAGGAAAAAACCCCACATAATTGCTTACCCTTGCTCATCCTATTTATGCTAATTATTAGAGATTTACTGTGTGTTTAAGTTAAGCTATACTGGTCACCTTTTCCAAACCATCTTAAAATGGTTACTGGGCTTGAAAAATACCCTAGGAATTAGGTTATTACTACTTAATATTAAGGGAAAAGAATAGCTTTTCTACTGGAAACTTGAAAGTGTTTATAGCCCAAACAAACAAATTATTTCACTTCTTTAATGCAGATATTTATATTTTCAGATCTCAGGATTTCTTTACAATAGATCCTCAATACACATAAAGGTGCACATGAATAATTTACAGTCAAGTTTCCTTAGCTATTTATGTCGAGAATATACTATTAAAAATATCTCATGGGAGAAAAAGATTAATTAAATAACATTGTCTTCCCCCAAAAAGCATCATTATTAAAATATGATTGTGTTATTTAACAGTAGACATTGTTAGTTTCTCTGCTTGATTAGCTTTTGATTAATGCTCATAAATTTAAATTCAGACATACTTAGCCTCTTTGATTTTTAGACAGATGTCAGTCAGCATTAGTGTATCAATTTTTCATCAGAAAATAGAGTTGCATGTTAAAACCACTTTAACAAACATGGAGGCTCTACATGGGACCATATTATTGAACGCTAATTATAGCCTTAAGATAAGCAATGAGTGGGGGGAAAGAAATATTTACGGAGCATGTGAATAGCAACTGGGCATAAACTGCCTACTTTGCTTCCCGCTTTCCTTCTTTGGTCTCACAGTTGTTTCTGCAGTACATGGAGACATTATAAACCTATTAAAGATAATTCAATTAAAGATACTCTCCTGGCATGACTAGCTTGGGTCAAATATGTCAGCATAACTATCCAAGAACCAGTGACTGTGTGCCAATTCGTGTTGGGTAGTTTTAAAAACATGTGTGTAGTATGCTTTTTCTGTGTGTCTATGAAAGAGTTTGTTTGCGTGTTTATATAATACCGCATTTCATCACCTAGTAAGAAAAGCAAGAGTAAGGCCTGAGGGTAGAAATGAACCACACTGCCTTTTAGAAGAGCCCTACTTGACAAACGTCGTCCTCCCATTTTAGAGAGGAGGGTGAGGAGGGGCACTACAAGAAAAAAGGGTCCAATACTGCAGCCCTCTGAAGTCACTTGTTGTCAGCCAGTGTGTTTTAAAGGAACGTTCTAGATATACGCTACTTAAGGTCCTTTGAGCCACAGGAAAGGGATCACAGCCCCACAAATCAGGCTTACTAATAAGACTGCCTTTTGGGGTTTAAAGTTAAGTGGCAAACCAGATGCACCATTTCACTGGAATTCTAAAGATAATTTTAAAATTGTGCTCAGCTGGTGTAATATGTTATTTTGTGTTCGCAAGATGAAGTGGCATTTAAATTTTAAAAAAGATGAAAGATTCTGAAGAGTTTTGAGGGAGGCCAATTTAGCTTCTACCTAATTTAAAAATTAGTCTTGGCTGTCTTCTGAGTCCATCAGTCCTTGAATCAAAATTCCAAATCAGCATCTATTATTTTCTTACCCATGTAAAGCAGTGTTAAGCAGAGTGAAAGGCTTTTAATTACATTAAGGAACAAATGCTACAGTTTTCACACAGAAAAAACACGTTTTGTAGTAAAAAGCAACATATACAATTTATCTTAGTATGTACAAAGCTTCAAGACTGTAAGCCACAGTGTAAATTCAGTATTTATCATATTTCTAAAAAAAAAAAACCTTTCATTTTTCAACATTACTGAATATCTTTCCTTATATTAGATTTCACTGTGTTTCTGAAACAGACTAGAACAGTGTGTACCTTACAGCACTAGTGTTCCCTCTCTCCCTTTTTCTCCCTCCATCTCTCACCTATATCATTTGGATTTTAAATTTGCTGGAGCCTATTTAGTTTATAAATAACCTTAAACTGTTGAACTGTCCGCTAGTTTATTTGAACAGGAGGCAATGTTATTGGAACAAATCTAGTTAAGAAGATAATTAGCTTTTGCAATATTCCTCAGAAGACTGGAAACCAACAGTTTATCACTGCACTGTACAAATAACAGTACGTAATGGTAAGCCTACACTTAAGAGTGGCTATATCAAAACTGACTGGTCACATTATGAGCAAAAGTATTGTTTTTAAAAACTATGCGAGGGCCACCTAAAACTGAATAATTCACAAGAAGTGGAAGAATGAAAGTATTTTCCAATAGTAACTTACTGTAAAAATCATAGGCTACTGCCGGTGATGAAAAGACGGGGCTGGAACCAAGAAAATCCTTTTTCTTGCTTCCACAAAGGGCTTTGGGCCTAATTATTTTTAAGTATAATCCAGCCAACATCTTCTCATGCTTAGCTGCACTGAGTGACACTATTTGTGATGCCCAGTCTGCTGAAACTGAGCAGGTTGCTGTCAGTTTAAAAATGACTATAATAAAAGTGACCATGAAGATGGATCTTGTGATTTTGCGTTTCTAATCAGTCATCTGTGAAGAACACTTTTGCTTTGATTCAGCACACTGGTGACAGCCATGATTGATAGTGCATGAGGATGAAAAAAGGTTATTAACTGTCTTCCTATTAAACTCAATGTATTACCCCTCTAGGTGCATCTCATACTTTAACTTAAAGTACTTACTCAGGTAAGGTCAAGAATGAACTCTATAAACACAGTATTCATCCTGTTGTAGATGAACCACATAATGTTAAATTCTGAATGTTCAGCATTAAACCATATCCGAATCCTGCTACCCTAATTACTGGGCCAAAACAAAAAACAGAGCAGACCTTCATATGCACCTAAATACATAGCTATACACAAATATTTTTGCATGAACAAAGTGCAGATCAATTTTTTCTGCATGTTTGTGCATACACATAAATGTATGTTTTAGTTATTGCAATAGTCCCAAAATAAAAGTTTGAATGACATGTTAACAAGAGAAATGTGGAATGGGGATATGAGTTGTCTGTGGGGATAAAGTATAACTCTTACACAGAAAACAGCATTTTACCTGATAGTACTTAACTTTATTATTAACTAGATCAGGTGCAACATAATAATTTATGAAGGTTTCCTATTAAAAGAAAATCCAAACATTTTACCATAGATGTAAAAATATCTATTTGTTGCCTTGCAGCATATGTGGGTTTTATTTTTATTTCACTATTTCTACTGACGGTTATCTTGTTAATCAACACTCACAGCTATCCACCGAAAAAGAAAGGAAAACGGCAATACAATCAGTTTTAAAATAATTATTTGGTGGAAATACGGATTCCTACGGAAGTGTTAATTTTGAAGGGTGTCTGTGTGAAGAGATAATTTGAAAGGAGTTTAAGGATAAAAGAGTGAAATATGTTTCCTATGTTCATTACTATTACTGCCACCAGAAATGAACTGAAGGGGGGAAGTTATCCATATCGTGTATGCAGGTGAGCATCTTTTGGATTCACAAGTTTATTTTAGGAGTAAATATTAAAAACTCCTGTGATCACCTTTTTAGAATCAGGTGTTTTACAAGCAGTTCTTCATAATCAATAGGATTTTAGGTTTTTTAATTGATTTTATCTTTATGAATAATTTTCAGGTGCTCTTTGAACTTGTTTACACATATCTTGCACTACCAAAATTTTCTGTTAAAAATAGATAGACCAAAAGATCAAAAATCCCGTGACTCTAGCTACGGTGTGAACACTGTTATCTGAAAGAATGTACATATACACTTGTTTGAAATAAGCTCTTTCCACATCATATACAAGATCTCCCCCCAAAATACATGTATTCCATATTTGTCTTTCAGAATATTAAAACATACTTTTAAATTTAGTTCTATATTAGTCCTTCTTTTCCTCTTTTAAATTACATCAATATTTTCTGCACTCATTAAAATATTTCAGAGGGAAGTAAGAACATTATTCCAAGCTAGATCATTTTGTAGAAAGAAGGAAAATGTTTATCACTGTCTTGACTGTTCTATAATGTACTGTCACACATGAAGTCTGCAACGTAAGTATGTATTTTAATTTTTTCAAGGTGTTGTTGGATTTCATTAGTCCCTTTTTTAAAAAAACAAAATTTAAAAAAAATCATTCATAGTGGGTGAAAATTAATTCAGAATAAATATAATCTACCTAATATGATGATACTACCTCACAAGAAATGTTAAACAAGCCTCTGTAAGATCTTTATTTCTGGAAAGCGTGTTCCTTTCAGGTGTGGGCTTGGGAATAGGCACCAATTTTCCCTTCAGTAACATTTCTGCTTTATAATAAATTGCAATCCTGTTGCAGCCCCGTGTGGATTTACAACTGGCAGGTTTTCTCTCTGACAATTTGGGGTCACTGTGGATATAGGTGAGCAATAATTTCAGGGGTGATGGAGATATTGACAGAATTTAACAGTATAAGTTCCTGGGCAAGTATCTGTAAAATGTACACTTCTACACTGGGTTTTAGTTAATAATACTTTTGTGATTATATTGTTTGCCTTGTTTGTGGATTGCATTTTGTCTGAAACTATCTCAAATATTCATTTACATTTGTGCCTCTGTCAGTACTGTGAAACGTTTGAAGTAAAAGCTATCGTTCCTCCTTGAAGCAGAAAGTTATTGCTATTAGAGGTTTAGCTTAAAAAACTTACAGCATGCTTTTAGCAAAGCAGAATTACGTGAGCTAGGTGAGAGCATTTGTTTGGGGTAGCCTTATGGGTGCCTGGAATAGGTAAGGTCATTTTATCAGACTTCGCAACAAACGGAGGCCCTGATGACAATGAGAGTTTCTGACAATGATCCAGATCTACAGTTACTCACTCAAGAAGGGACTGGCAGGATCAGGCCCATTCTGTTCACTTTGCATGAGTAACCTACAGAGAAAAAGAAAATCTAAATGTAACTCCAGACACATGTACAACAGTGAAAATGTTTCAGTTATCATAGATGAAATTAATAAATTAGATTTCTTCCTCCAGATTCATAACAAGAATTGCCACAAAAAACCCCAAACCATTAAGAACTCAAATAGTGAAACAAAGGGCAGGATAGGTCCATTTAACCTGGAACAATCATTTCCTCTAGTTAAGGTTTATTTAAAACCCGGGGCAGGCCTGAAACGTCAAGTCTTGTGGTACCCTTTGAAACGGCTTTTTATTCCAGCACTCACTACACACACGAAAAGCAAATCCTGCAATAAACTGCGGGCTGAGCACATGTGGTCCAAGCAGGACCATACAAAGGCGACACACAGGGCGTGTGTCACGGCCAGCGGCACGAGGAACTTCACCAGGGGGGATCCCTCATTTAGAACCCTCTCCAGTCAGGGTGCGGTATGGAAAAAGGCCAGGAAAAGAATAAAGAAAGCGGGGGGGGGGGGGGGGAAGAAAAAGAGGGGAAAAAAAGTGTAAGAAGGACCAGCCCCTAAACCACACTTTGTGCCCCCTGGACAAATGAGGGCAAGTAGAGCAGCTGGGAGCGCTGCCCTCTCCCCGCGAGGGGGATGCGGCCGCGGGGAGCTGACGCCCCGCAGCGCGGATCTGCGCGGGGCGCGCATCTTCCCGGCGCGGCACCTTCGCACCTGCCGGGCTCCCGCGGGAGCGCCGCGGTCCCCGAGCGGCCGCCGGGGTTGCCATAGCGGCGGCTCCGCGGCTCGGGGGCGCTGCCCGACGGCCGCGGCGGGGACGGCGACCGGCCCCGGGGCGCATCCCCCCCGGCCGCGGCGGCTCCGCGGGGCTCCGCGCACCGCGGGGGGAAGAGCGGGGCGCGGAATGAATTCCAGCAGGGAGCTGGAGAGGAAGCGTTTTTCAGAGATCGGCCGTATTTAACGCTGACCACACTAAAGACGTTATTAGCGAAGGGGGGTGGAGAGGGCAGCGGGGGATGCGATAAAGGAAAATAGATAATGACACATAATCCAAACCAGAAGTTTGAAGCCAAGTTACTTAGCAGAAAAGAGCCACAAGCTCAACTTATCTTTTTTCCCTTTTTTTTTCTTCTTTTTTTTTTCTCTTTTTTTTTTTATAGGCTGGGCTGCAAGACAGGGAGATAAACTTATTAAGGTAAGAAATATTACTCTAGCAGCCGGGTAAATAAAATAGCTGAAGAGAAACAGGGAAAGACATGGGGGTAGGGAAATGAAAAGGACATACCACTATTTAGAAACCCCAAAGGAAACTGTAAAGTAGGAATTGAAAAGGAGGAGAAACATTTCCGTTGTAAATTAGAGGGAATAAAGATTAGCGGGAGAAAAGGGGGGAATAGCTGCAGAAGGTGTAAAATGAAGCACCCCTGAAGACTGGCCAATGTTAAAACTTCTCAACTAAGGAAAGAGAGTGGTGTGCTCATCTCTTCAGCGTGGGTATGTGAAGGGGAAACGAGCAGGGATAATTACTAATATTGCACGTCCGGAGGAACCAATCCAAAATAAGAGATAAATTTAGCTGGTGAAGACAAATACGAAAAAAAAATTCTAGAAGAAAACTTAGGAATATGGGAGGAATACCTGAGAGGGGAGGAAGAGAATTAAAGGAGCAGAAAGGCTCCAGAAGTACAGGAAAACTTAAGAGGACCATCTGGACAGGGATGAAACAGCTACAGCAGAGATGAGAAAAGGGAATGAAAGTGAGAGAGATTGGAAGAGATTAGCAGAGCAAATAGACCTGGGAGAAGGAGAGGGTATGGTTGGAGCGGATGAGAAGAAGGAAGGCAGGAGCGGAAAACCAGAAGGAGAGAGGGAAGGAGGGACAAAGGGAGGGATGTGGGGAGAGAAGGAAAGAGACAGAGGGAGGAGACAAGGACTGAAGTCTCCCAGCCTGGGGAAGGTGCAGCACTGAGTGAGAGAGATCTCACTCTGAGGGTTAGGTTAGATTTCCAGAGCTCTTAGAGCTCATCGACCAGCCCGCTGGAGTCACTATTCAACCCGAGTCCCAAACACACGCCTCACTAACTACTTTACAGCCACTTTCATTGATTTTCTTTATCAAATAAACATAATACCCGTTACAGCAACACTTCCTCTTCGCGCAGCCAGAATGCCACAAGCTCTGATTGCTGCGTTTCTCCGGCTTGCAGTTCCCCGCCCTCCATCCCTAAATAAATTGTGTTCTTTCACTTAAATGGTCAAATACATTATTGCTTGCAGAATTTTTCTGTAATCTGGAAGGAACACTGCGAACTAGGCAAATCGTTTAAATTATAGCCTTCCTCATCCCCGTGGCGTGAAGACACGTTTTTTCCCCCCAACATTTTCAGGGGTATCCTATATATTTACATAGTTATTTTCTGCTAATAAGTGGTAACTTCATTTAAAAAGCGATATCAAAGTGAACGTTCCCGCCTGGAAAATGCAGGAAAAAATTAACGCACCTTTCGCACTTGCACCTGAATTGTCACTTGAGCTAAACATTTCAGCCTCAAAATTCATTTTTTTTAAAAAAAAAACCCTAGAAGTAGACCCCTTCAAAAGCTGTTTTTGAACCAGGCTCTTCCATATATGTCAAAGGGCTGTTGAATTATTCATTATTATAATTACTATCATCATTGTCATTATCCCTTTCCATGTGGAAATAATTTTATTATCGTAATTTGATATCTGAAGAATTTCCTGTTAGTCGTTTGATAATCATTTTTTCTACTGAAAGGAAAAGTTTTGTTTATAAATGAGAGAAAAATATTTTAAATGCTTTTATGTTTACTATAGATTTCCGTTTATCTAATCGATCAGAATGCCAATAAATCGATTAAAGGTTTAGTGTTTTACAAACAACCATTTTGTGCTTTTTGATTTTACGTTTAGAATGTTTTTAATAAAGCTAATGCCTTCTCTGACTATTTGCTTACCCCAAACCTAATATTGCATTATTTCTATTTTTTTACAATTGCAATTTAAAGTATTTCTAATGAGAAAAATAAACACAAATAAAAGAAGGAAATAATCTGATTAAACTACTTCGTGCCTGTGGTCAAGATATTTAGGCAAAGCCCTTAAAAATCTCGGTGAATTATATGCGATCATACAGTGATTGCGGAATATTAAATTAAACTTAGATAAATCCGCATTGAAGGAGGCAGCACCCAATCCTGAATTTATTTCCCATTTTCTATAACAGCATCACTGCGCTCCTCTCTTTGCAATGACAATGTGCCAAATCTAGGCATTTTGAAAACATTTTCCATATGCTTTAACTGGAGACTGATAGACAAAGAAGAAAAGGAGATGGTCTTTTTTCTCTTGAGGTATATTTCCTTTAATTTTCCTTCAATCTTTTCTGATCTTCATCTTTTTTTAACAAAAGTTTGAAAATCATTAAGACCTTTTTTTTCTCTTTTACGGATTTTTTTTTCCCTTATCGCGTAATCAGTTCCTGAACTGTCGAGTTTCAGTTACGCTATAATGCAGGACTATAGAACTATCATTTCTATACCTTGGCGGACAGCATTTTGGGGAGAAAGCATTGATTCATTTAGTTTTCGCTTGCTGCTTTTTGTAATTAAAGATGGTTTTAATTATACTTTTTTTGTAAGTCAGGTCAGATGTGGTGCTAGCTTGCTGGAAGGTTGGTTTTTTTTTTCTTTTTCTTTTAACGGTGCTTTTAATTTATGTGTAGTTTTTACGGATAACGCAGAGGTGGTGGCTTTTATTTAGCTGTAAAATCCACACGTTTTCTTTGAAAACTTGGCTCCGTGGGCGAAAATAACTTTTTCTGGTTGCTTTATAATCGCTGTTTGTCGCAGAAGTGGTTTAGCATATTGTCTACACAACAAAGATTCCTGTTTTATTGGCAGTGTGGATTGTTGGATTTAGGTATAAATATTTCATAACTTTCCTCTTTCTGCAGTAAGATCGGTAGTTTTATTGGCTTTTTCTTCCTTTTTGTCTGTCTTTCTACCAGAATCGTTTTATTTCTGAAGTCTTTTTTTGTCCTTTTCCAGGATAGAATGTAAAAATTTTCCCTTGGATATATCACTGCTGGAAATATGCTCTTGGGCTTTCTGGAGGGGATGGGGTGGGGGGGAAAGCTGTGGTAAGCGGTCGTTTTCCTTGATTTGCATAAGAGCTAGTGAAGTGCCTGTGAAGTTGGTGAATTGCTATTGTTTGGGGCTAGTCCTGACTGGTTTTGTTTATAAACACTGGGGTGGTTGCCGGGAGGGGAGGGAGGTCAGAGCACTGTCAAAGCGCTGACCTCTGAAAGCCCAGAGGGCGCCTGGCTCCTTCACCCTCTCCTTTCTCTCTCTCCCTCTCCCTTTTTCTTTCCCTTCCCATCCAAGGCCAGGAGCTCAGGTTCAGGGCATTTAATCCCCGCGATCTGCCCAAGAAAGGAGCTGAAAAAGGGCTGTTAAGGCTCCGGAGGAAACGCGGGCAGCAGACTTAGACCTGGAAGGTTTTTATTTATAGTAACGTCCGGGTGCGCGTTTTTTGTGCGGCTCCAGCCAAAATAACAACAACAAAAGCCATTCGGGAACGGCACTATGTGGCTCAAAATCTCAGCGAGATGTCTATACTGTTCGGCTGTGATTTTTATCTTAGTTCACTGCTCGTTAGACGCACTTTCAGGACGCGAATGCCAGATCTGGGGCAGCAAGGACAAAAAATGAAATGCAATATGTAATTGTTGTTTTATTTCTTTATCGAACAAAACTTTCCAGGAATCAAATCGAGGATTTTGGTTTTCTTTCTCTCCCCCTTCTTCTTCTCCCCCTCAATCCCCCCCCCCCCTTTTTTTAATGTGTGTACTGGAATGTGGGGGGGGGGGCATTGTAAATTAACAATAAATTTGTATACGTGACACCTGCAAAGAAAGAAATAATTAATAATAGCTAAACGCTTTGGGTTCAGAGTCAATTCCATCTCGGCAAAGAAAAAAAAAAAGTACAAGAGATTGTTATCAGGTTTAAGTATGTTTTGAAAAGAAGTTGCTGAGTTAAACAAAAATGTTAGTTAACACACTGCCTTTGTCAAATAGCCCCCGGGAGGAGAAGAGACAACAAAAAGGAAGGGAGGTGGGGGCTGGGGATCTGAAAGTGTCTGTAGCTCAGATAAAGGGTCTGTAACACTGAAATCTTGTAATACCTCGTTTCAAACTGAGCTCATCTATAGACTTAGGGAACGCAGTAAAAAGACAAGCATCCCCTTTCCCTTGGGTTGGGGTCTGGGGAGAGGAGAAGGTGGGGGAAGGGGACGTTTATTAGGGAATTATGTCGGTTTATTAAAAAGGGGAGCGGCTGCGGCTGTAATTATGCAGATCCTCGTGCCCCTGTGTGTCCGCAGCGCAGATTTAAGGAGTGAAATGAGCTTGGCAGAGAGACGCGGTGTAACAGAGCCTAGTTTGGGCTGGGATTTCTTTGTCTATCAAAGAATGGTCCGTCTCGGGCTCTGGCCCCGGCCCCCACCAGATCCCTCTCGCCCAGGCCAATAAGTTTTCCTCGGGGCTGAGGCTGGAGGTGGTGGAAGGACAGAAAAGGCTGAGGGGGTTTGCTATTTTTTCTCCCCCCTTTCCCTTCCCTCTCTTTGAAACGTAACGTCCCTATCAGAGCGTTCTGTGGTTTCAACAGGAGGCTCGAAAAAAAAATTCTCCAAACGTGTAGCGGAGCCTGCAGGAGAAGTTCGGAGGAGGTGGGCGGGGGGTCCGCCGGGACCAGAGGAGAGGAGCTGGGAGAGGTTAGGCGAGAGTCCTCGGGGGCGATCAGCTGAGCGAGGGAGGGAGGGGGAGAGGGGAGCGGGAGCCGGGCCGCACCGCCGGGGAGCCCGCACCGCCCCGCACCGCGCAGCAGCCGCAGCCGCGCTGGCCCCGCGTCCCCCTCGCCCCCAGCCCGCTCCTCTGGCAGCCACAAACCTGCTGCTGCTGCTGCCTCCCGGAATTAACCTTCTTCGATTTTTCCTACCTACGTGGCGATCCCCGGGTTTCTTCTAAATTGTTAACATCCCGTAGTGCCTTTTTTTTTTTTTTTTTTTCTCCCCCGGCACCCCCCTCCCCTGTAGCTACTATTTTTAGGGAGAGAGAAAGAGAGACACAGGGGAGAAAAAAAAAAAAGAGAGAGAGAGACGAGATTTAAAACATTAGGAAGGACAGTAAACAGTGGCAGAAGAAACCTTGAAAAATGTGGACTCTCCTCTAGCAATTCCTGCCTCTATCCCCACATCATCACTTTGTTTCTTTAGCTGTAACTCAAGAACACCATAAACCTATCTCCCCCCCCCAAGAAGAGAGAAAGGGAAAAAAAAATCTACAGCCAAAAAAGAATTACTTGACTGTTCTGACGTTTGGTGTTTTGACATTAATGACATTAATGATATTGATGTTTCACCAGGAAAAAAGCACTAGGAATAAAGGAGGTGGTGGGGGAGGTGCGGGGAGGACGACTTTAAAACTAAATTATCTTCGTTTCCTTATTCTTCTGTGACATTAAGTATATGTGTTTCTTCACTTGAATTTGAAATAGATGTATTGTTCTCAGGTGTTTCTTCATCACATTGTATTTAATTGTCTTCAGTCTTAGGAAATGTGTTACCATCCTTCAGGCATGCACTTGAATGGACAATGCATCCTTCTATCTCAGTCCTGTTTCTTCTACAATTTAAGCCTAAAAGCCCTCTTTCCATCATACCCACTCAATCCGATGACTGTAAACGGGTTTCAGAGATTTCATTTCCACTCTTTGTTTGCATTTTTTTTTCCACCCTGTAAACAATGATGCAGAACATCGCTAGTTTCCTTCTTACCTTCATTCACAGGACTCAGTGCCTGTGGAAATCTGCATACATATGCTCACATTTTTTTTTCATTGATAAGTAGGTGCAATGTTCAGGTTAGGTTTGAAAAAGGAATAAAGTTGCTCTCATGAACTCTGAAGTGCCCTTGATTTTTCCTTAAGTTCGAGTCTTGGAGATTACCCTGAAGTTTGAAGTAAGGTTTCTCTGGATTGGAGTAGGGCTCATTCTATGTTCCCCGCTTTATTGGCAGGCTCCGATTTTTGGAAGAGCTGTACTTTCATGCTAGAGACTTTTTTTATTTGTCTTTTTTTCCTCTCTCCTTTCCAAAGACTTTTTTTTTTTTTTTCTTTCCCCCCTTCTCCCATAACTATCAGGACCTTCACTCTGACCTTAAACATCTGCTTTTAGCAACTCGGTTCCCTGACACTGGCCTGTGCTTCCTTAAGGGCAGCCTTAATTCATCATCAGGTGGGGATTTTCCTATTAGCATTAGTTCCAGTGCTTGGAAAATATTCTCCTGGAGAAGGTGGTTTAAGGCCCAGAGAGGTGCATGTTTCTGCCATTCAAGTTTTTGCTGATTTGTTGTTGTTGTGCATGCGTGCTTTTAATGGAAGGTTGTGATAAAACCTTCCTGCTGGCTTTTTGTTGTTTAAGGCCTAAGACAAGGTTTTGACGTGTATCGCAGGAATCACAAACTTCAAAGGCATGTCAGCTCTAAGGTTATGGTTCACCTGCCGGGGTCTTTGGTACTCTAAATATCTCTTGCATGTGACTGTGACTTAGTGACCATTTCTAGTACACCCATTTCTGGAATAGCATTATCAAAAATCTGCACGTGTTCCTGCGGTGTATTCAGATGCTCTTTGAATAGTCATGTTTTTATCTTCAGTAGGGGGTATTTTAAAGTCTGTCTATTCCTAGTTTTAGTTAATTATCTTTTAATGAAAGTGTCAGTCATATTCACATCTGCAGTATTAGGTTAAGATAATTAGATTTTCAAATGAGAAGCAATCTTCTTAAATCCCACACAGGAAAATATTTGTAGAAGATTCTGATTTATAATGACATCTGTACATTTTACCCTAGTTTTCATCATAATAATCTCCCCCTTCCAAATATGAAACGTGTCTGGTAAAACATAGTAGATAAAATATTAATAAAATATCAATACTTGTAGGGAAAGTGGAAGATGATGCATGTATATGTATGAAATCTGTATTGTATGCAAAGAGACTTTCACTGGGCTGATATTTACTTCATTTTGATAAGGCTGTTTACAGTTGATATTGTATATTCTGAAAGATTTACTTTTTACTTTGTTGATTTCTCCAAGCAATTATGTGGCAGCCACCAAATAAAGCGTGCTGTATTTTGTGTGGCCGTGTGTATGTGGAGTGTATATGCATGTGTGTAAATACGATGTAGGATATGAATGCGCGCATGTGTGCGTGTGTGTTTGTGTCTGTAAATAAGTCTATCTTTATCTCTGTAGGGGCAGTTTTTCTCTTTCTTGGATGTATTATATGTCCTTTTACAGAGGTATCATGCATTCATTATCCCATTGAAAACATGTATTTTTCATTAAATCCCTATTAAAAGAGAGAAAAAAGGAAGAAAAAGAAAGACAGACAGACATGAAGAAATCTGTCTCTCTGATGGAATAATTAATTTGGACCCGTTTCTTTTAAGTTCCTGAACAGTTACAAGAGAAAGCCTGCAATCACCCCCCACTTTTCTTTTTTTTTTTTTTTTTAAATTTTCCCTAGCCATCTACTCCGTGTGCCTGTGCGTGTGTGTCTGTGTTACTAATGAAGTTTGCAGACTTGTGTTTGTATATCCACGAGCTCCTTTTCTGCTGCCCCTTCTCCGGGCTGGCTCTGTGGCTCCCGCAGCCCCCGGCAGCCGCGGCAGCTCCAGCTTCCCCGGCTCTGGGGCTGAGCGTCATTTGCAGCCCGGAGAATGTTGATCACCTCACTAATTACACCTCTCCCTCTCCTCTTCCCTCTCCTCTCCCTCGCTCTCCCTCTCCCTCCCTCTCTCTCTCTCTCTCTCTCTCTCTCTCTCTCCTCTCTCTCTCCTCTCTCTCTCTCATTCCCAGAGTGCATATCGGGAATAGACACACAAAGACATGCGCACTCAACTTAATCAGCCATTTTTTTAAACAGGGCTAAAACGATAATAATTAGCAGAATAAAGACATATCGGATTTTCATTTCCTTTCCTCCTTTTCCCAACCCCTTCACAACCAAACAGCGAGACCGCGGTCGGCACATGCTTTAACAACTCCCGGACCCCAAAGGACCGCTCCATGCCCCCCACTTCTTGCTCAATCATTTTTATTTTCACCCAATAAAGTTGGAGGATTATTTTTTTTTTATTATTTTTTTAATGAACCTTCTCTCGTTTACTTGGATGTGATCAGCTGTTAAGTAAATAAAGCAAAACAAAAAAAAGAGGCGAAGATCCAGTAGGAACTGCGAGGGGAAATGGAAAGTAAGTTTTTTCTTTAACTTTTATTGAGTAGTTTGTGTTAAATTTAGGTCGAGTATCGATTATCTTTCCAGGCTGATCTTGCACAATCTTTGATATTTCGCTCTCGCTCTCTCTCTCTCTCTCCCTCTCTCTGTGCCTCTTTCTCTCTCTCTCTCACATACACACACACACTCACATCCCCAGATCCCATGTATCTCTCCCCTCTCTCTCTCCCCCCTTTTTCTGCCTGTTTCCCCATTTTTAGGTACAGTATTTGCTCTCATTGGGGAAGGAGGGGCTGCTTTCTCTCTCTCTCTTCTTTCTTTCTCTCTCTCCCTTTCTCTTTTATTCCGGGGGTTACGTTTTGTTTGTGTATTTTTTTTGTTGTTGTTTTGGTTTTGTTCGGTTTGGTTTAGAGCTGTAGGTTTGGGTTTCTTTCTCTTTCGGGCTGTAACTTTCGGATTAAGTGGAGGACCCCGCTCAGTTTGCAAAAGAGGTTCGGGGGATGCCCCCCACTTTTTATTTCGCTCTTTTTTTGTAGGGAGCTCGGGGAGGGGGGGAAATACTGTCAGATTAGGAAAGACGTTACGGCTGTCAGAAGTCATCACCCTCCAGACCTCGCACTCTCGTTTCGCAGCTCGGTTCCCCCCCAAAACTTTGAGGTGCTCGAAGGCGCATTCCGCTTTCCCACTCTCCTTCCTTCTCCTCCCCATCTCCACCCCCCTCGGGCTCCCAAACTTTCACTTTCGGGCTTGGGGGAGGTGGGATGCGTGGATGCCAGCAGGGCAGCGGGGACCCTGGCTGCGTCCGTGTGTACAGAGGGTGGCGTGGGGTGCTCTTTCCCCTCTCTCCCCCTACTCCCACCCCCCCCCCCCCCGCCCCCTTTTATGTTGCAGGTAGGTTTCTCAGGAGCAGAGGCAGCCGTGCGGCTGTGAGTGTGTGTGTGTGTGTGGCTGTGTGTGTGTATCGCGCTGCTGGCTGCCGGCTCTGGCAGCAGGAGGAAGAGGAGCCCGTTAGGAGCGCTCGGTGCCCCGGGGGGGAGGCTGCTGCCCGGGAGCCCCCGCAGCCCCGCCGTGCCCAGGCTGCTTCCAAAGCCGCCTTTCTGAGATCTTTCCAAAGGGGTGGGGGGGGCGAGGGGAGGGATGTGTTGCAGGACAGTCTATTTTTTTTTTTTTTCCTAAATGGAGGACTAAGGTGTTTAATACAACAACAGAAAAAAAAAAAAAAGAAGAAAAACACACAAAAAATCCCAGCCAACCGAAAAAAAACCCCAAAACTATAAACAGCGAGAAGGCAGTTCGGTTCCTGCTTTAACTGCTCGTGCCAGAATCAAGTGCATCCCTTCCCATCACGGCGGCTAATGGCAGACGCGTCCCTGCTTCCCCTTCTTGCCTTACATGAAATTTTCGGCAAAAATGCTAATAAACTTTCCCCCCATCCGATGCCAACTTACTGTGGTTCCCTTCCACGCCTCCCTTCCTGCATCTTCTTCACTCCCCGCTCCCCCCAGCCTCCCCGGCAGCGGCAGCAGAAAACGCACGGGTTGGTATTTTCTTTTGTTACCTGGGAGCCGTCGGGCCGGGGGTCTCTCGATCGGCTGCTTAGGGCACTGGGTCCAACCGAGAGAGGAGGCACAGCAGCAGGGTTCAGCCTGTTTCACCTCAGCGCCGTCCCGAGGAGGCTTTAGCCACCATTCAATAACACACCCTCCTCCTCCTCCTCTTCCTCCTTAGGTACCAAGGCAGAGATCGCAAACATAACACCCCCCTCCCCACCAAAAAAAAAAAAAAAAAAAAAAAAAAAAAAGCCCAACCAAAAGACAACTTGCCAGGCTGAAGATGGTGGATTTACATTAAGCCAGACACAGGCAGGTTCACTCAGAAAGTCTGACCATCCCGTTTTCTGACAGTTGTATTTCCTCGGCTCCATTCCGTCCTCCTCTTTTTTTTCTTTTTTTTTTCCAAAAAAAATTCTTTTTATTACCCTTGTTCGGTTTTTAATCAAGGATTATGTAGTTGGCAGGAGGAGGTCGAGAAAGAGAGTGGAAAGAGAGGGCTCTGGTGCTTTTGGGTGGTTGCTGTGAGGTTGTTGTTTTTTTTTTTTTTTGATAGTGTATTTTTTTTTTCCAATTGCGCTTCCCCTGGATTTGCAGTGGCTCGATCCTTAGGAGCGGTGGTGGAGTGTTTAAAAAGATCATATGTAGCATTATATTTTTAGTTTGGTGGTGGATGGATGGAAGAGGTAGTGAGAAGCCTTTGCAGCCCTGCCTGTTGTTGGTTAGATTGAGGCAGAGACTTGGCTGCGATTGGGACGCGACTGTGACATGGGCATCGATCGCTTCCATTGAGAGCAATGCAAAAACACAGCCTGGGTATGTAACACTCTCAGTGCCATCAACACTTGTTTTACTTTGTATTTACTGGCAAAACTGACAGAACGATCTGGAGTATTTTTCTTTGAAATAAGGAATACAAACATTTGGATGGGAAGGTGCACAAAGAAGATTGTGGAAATAAACGGGGGGTTGAAGGTTGGGGGGTGTGGTGGGGGGGAGAGCCTTAACCATCATTGCTCCACTTCCTATTCAACTGACTGTATTTAAGGAGTTTCTCTCTTTTCTCGACTGGGAGATCCTACTAAACCGGTTGAAATGAAAAAAAAAAAAATCAGACAATGAACCTTGAGGGAATATCTGCTAGTTTTCAGGGTTTGCGGTTTCAGATGGTAGAAAGGTACACGAAATAAAAGATGGCTAGCCAGCTGTTTTAACCTCTTGTACCTGGCTCCAGAGCTGGGGCTCACCAGGATTATTCAGTTATTCGTGCTATCTGTGCTTGAATATTTATAGTGTACGATCTAGAGATCCACACAGTGCATTGTAGCATCTCTTTATCCTTTAGTCGTGGGCTTTTTGGACTTCGTCAACATAAACATGTATTCAATAGTTTTCATTTTTATGATAATGAACATAGAGGGTCAATGAAATATAGAGGGAAAAGTCATAAATCTGCAAAAGTGAAACCTACCCAAGGAACAAAGAAAGGTCAGGTAAACCATCTGTGTAAGTCACAGTAATAGTACCTGCTGTTTGGTTTATGCAGGGATACTGCTTTATTTTTTTTTTAAATGAAACTTATCCGCTAGATCAAGTTAAAACTAAAGGAAAGCTGTGGAGATGATAAATGGCATTGCGTGCATCTTTCAGAATAGGGAGATGGTTTTGTTCCTTGATTTTTGAGTAGTTTACGTTTATTTGTGAAGATGGTGCACCAGAGAAGAACATATAAAGGGGGGTGAGAAAAATCACTGTTTAATATTGCAGAATTTACTGCATCCATTCTGACCATGAGCCTAAATTTACACAATGAAATTTGATTATCTCTAATAACAATATTAGGTCCTGCACTGGATGGATGAGAATTGAGGTGGTTTTGTTGATTGCAAGGGTTTAATGTTGCATTTCAGAATCTGATGTGGTTTAGCCTCCCTTCCATTAACTGGAAAACCCCTGAGGTTTTACAATTATTTCTTAAAGATAATACATTTAAGATTGCATTGGTAGGCTGAAGAAAAGTCATAAAGGCAAGAAGGGAAGCCCTTAATAACTCTTGAGATTCAGACATGTTCAGCAGTTAGATTGGCTCTGACTTCACCAAGGGTCGACAATGTGTCATTTCCATGAAGCCAAATTGCCCTCTGCCTATATGATATTAATGTGCAAATCAATATTTCAGGGATTAAATTTCCCTTCTTCATTTTTTATGGTTTCTACCTCAATAAGTCTCAAGTCTATTAGAAGAGGCTGGATGATTTAAAATCTTTCACTGCAGAATGGCTTGTCGTAGCCTTGTTTCACAGACCGCTTTTGGATTTTCGTTATAAAAGACTAAAGGCATTCCAGAGAAGTTGATAGTCAATATAGGGACATGCTCACTGTTGTAAAGCCCTTGTTCGATTAAGAGCTAAAAAGGTATTGAAAATATAATATATATGTTTATATAATATATATACATTCTACTGCTTTAAAAATATTGTGTTAATCACCTATTGATTTATTTCAAAATCAATTGAAGCTCCTTTCTTATTAGTGATTTGTTCAGCATTCTTCAGCCTTGTTGTTAATTTTCTTAAACAGTATGCATGAATTAATCTGCTGGTAGAATGTGTTTTGGGTTTTCTTTGAGGCATATTTAAAACCAGGCATTTTTACCTATTTAAGCTAAGTGGTGTGAACAGTTTAGTCTTGTGGGGAGAGCCAGGGCAGTGTTTTCTGCACTCTGGATTCAGCATTGTTTTAATGAAGCTGAGGGGTGTTTTGTAAATATTTTATGATTTCTGTTCAGATGCTTATCATCAGCAATGTTTATTAAGACTTTCCATTGAATATTCAGGTTAAAAATTAAGGTTGAATATTCAGTTAAAAATTAAAATGGAGCTATCTGATCTGGAAGGAAACAATACATGACAGAAAATCCAGGTCAAAATATGAGGTTGTGACTTTATCACATAATCTTGGGAAGGCCCTACTGTCTATCATTTAGTATTGTTTTATAGTCTTAGACCATCTGGACCAAGTTCCGCACAGCTGCATGAATTTCATATGTGATAGAACATTTTTTCCATTCAGTGTGAAATGTTCCTTCCTAAAAACGTACACCAGACTCGCTTAATTTAGTCTGCTAAAAGAAATGCACATGAAAAAGGACAAAAGGCTCTTTAATCTCTGCAAGCTGTTTGTTTTTCTTCAAGATTCCTGTCTGTTTGGGTTTGAAAAGTCATGTTTATTGAGCAGATGATTCTGAGGTGTGACATTAAAATAATATATGATTTTTGTGCTAGTTTCTGCTCCCCTAGTTAATTTGCAGAACTACTTTTTATGCCTGTCAAAACACAGGGTTAATCTATTCTTATTTACAATTAATCTCAATAAAATTAATCTTAACTATGCCTTAGTCAGTAGCTTAAAATATCTAATTATATTCAATTAACTGCTGTCATAGTAATTAACACTGCTTAATTGCCTCTGCATATATTTATGTAAAGCTCATTAGTTACTGCTTGCTCTTTTTTTTCCTTTTCTCATTCCCATTTTTGTGATTCTGAGAGTACTGATGTAAAACTCAGTTCAGTTTTTGACGATTTGGTCTTGAAGAACCTGTGACAATAGCAATATATGTGTTTGTAACCTGTTATGTGGGTAAATATTTGTGTTTTCATACGTAAAAATTGTACCAGAGCTGAGTCTGTATAGAACTTCTAGTCCATCTTCTCCCCCCCTGCCCCTTTCTCCTACCCCACCACATACAAAATTGTTTTCTAACCTTATGAAAGAAATAAGAGAATCCAGGTTAAGCTTTGTGTTTATAAATGAAGAGCTTTTCTGCATCTGCCTTGGGGCTGTACCCAGAAGGCAGAGCTTTGCTGCTCCAAATTCATTCAAAGGGTTAAAGACTTGGCCAAGGTTCAAACTGAGAAGCGCCCAGGGAAAGTGCATGTGAATATGTACAAGTTTCATGTAATTAGTGCTTAATTATATTAACATATGCAAATTGTCAACTTAGGAGCTTGTTGAGCTGGCAAAGATCAGCCAAGCACAATTGCTGTATTGTTCTGAAACAATAATGGATTTCAAGTTGGATTGTGAAAACACATAACTAGCTATCTAATTTAACTCATACCATGGTGAAATTTCATTAGTCTCCATGGAGACTGGTTTAATTGTGCTGACTAATGTTCTGGGCTGCAGAATGTCCTAAAAAGAAAGCGTTGTTTGCCTAATCCACCTTACAATGACACTTGTTTGTACATGTTTCCCTTGTGTGAGAATTTGCATATGCAAATAAATAGTTTCTCTGCCCCATTTGTCATGGCTGTTCATTACCCATGAAGAGGACATTGTTACTAGGCTGTTACTGAGTCTCCCAAGACAGGATAGTGTCAACCAGTCCAGCCACATTCTTTCATAATTTGTTTCTGATTAATAGACCAGAGTGAGGCTCATTCTATTCAGGCCTCTGCAAAGGGAAGGTCAGTTCTGTCACTGAAAAGAGTTTCCGCAGCAACTGAAGTTTTTTCTCCCCCCCTTCCCCTCCCGCTTTGGCCAAAATAATCATATTTAAAATAATGTATTCTTGCTTTAAGGAATACCTCCACTAATAATCTCTAGTTTCCTAAAGCAAAAGATAGGAAAATAAAGGAGATTCTGGTATTGGAATATTAATCCTGTTTTTGACAGAAAGGTAAACTGATATAATTGCTTTTCAGTCGAAGGAATGGGGGTTTATACAAGTGTGAAAGCATCGGAAAAGGATTAGCATTTTTTTGCATAATGAAAAGCTCTGTTGAATAGGGCACTGAATGGTTGACTGAATGACTGAGATGAAAGGAAGATGAAAATGCAGGCTCCTCTTTCTTTATGCCTATGTTCAGCTCTCGCTAAAGTTATGTTTGTCCAAGACTTGAGAAAACAAGCAGAAGCTCGGATTTCAGCAACTTGCTAAGATGCCCCGAGTTTCCATCATCATGTGAAGTAATATATATGAAAGTAATGCAGCAAAAGGATGAGAAACACAGGTTTGTATGGAGGGGAGCTCCAGGAACATGACTGGCAAACCAAATATTGACTATTGGGTATCAAGGATTCCCATCACTTTGCTTGGGGGAAAGATAGAGGGAGGAGGGGGTCCGGCAGGGAGGGAAGGAGCTATTTTAAAAGTTGCCAATGGAAATTATGCATCGATGCATAATAATCTAATAAAATTTGGTATTCAAGGAAGCAGGGTTTAGTCAATATCTGTTATAATTATTAAACTATTTCTCTTTTGGAAAAAGTTATGAATTCTGACTCAGTGCTAAGTGTTTAAGTGGTATAGAAGCCTTGCTAGGGAAAAAATTACTCTTTTCATTTGGCTTTGAAAACAGAGAAAGCTTACCGAAATAAAAATTTATACATGCACATAAGGAGCAGGGCTTTCAGCGTGCCTGCATCAGAGCACTCAGGTTGTTTAAAACATTTGGATTTTGGTAGATTCAGGTGGCAAGAAGGGCCCCAGCATCCTCCTGCAATCAGTGCTAGCCCCCACTGACTTCACCCGGAGCAGGATCAGGCCCCCAGACAGGGCTGCAACTGGTTAGCTGTTGACAATGTGATCAGTGCTTCTAATTATGTTCTCTCAACAGTAATTAGGGCAGTTAAAATACCATAAGTGTTGAGCCACTTTTGAAAGTGGGAAGTGGTTCTTTTGTACATATGTAAATCAAATGCAGTGTGAATAATTATTTGTATGTATGCATATTAAATAAGCTCTCTTTTTTTCAGGTCAATGTAATTACTGATTTAGAGCTCCTGTGGAAAACTGTTGGTAGTTAGACTAAATATTAACTTGTTTGGGGGGTCTTCTTTTAGTTTGCAGAACACTTACTTGTAACTGCTTGTTAGTTCAGCTTTGGGCTTGATTTGACAATACTTAAACAGTTAGAGATGCCTCTAAGAAATTAGGATTATTTATGGTTAAATGAAATAAAACTGTAAATATGGAAAGTGCTTGGTAAGAATAAAGTCACAAAAATTCTCCCTTGTAAGACAGAGTCAAAGACTTTCTATGGGGTTTCGGAACGTTTTACTGCTAACTTTATGAAATTCCTGAAAACTTCTTTTAAAAGAACGTGCTTAGGGGGTATTCTTTCATTCTGGGAACAGTTTATTAGTGTATTTCCATAAGAAAAATGTGTTAATTTAAAAAATAAATTCATTTATATTTTAAAATATTGTTAACCAAGAGCCATGTGTTGTCTCTGGCAAAGTTCCAGCCACTGTAGAACTGGATAACACATGGGTTAATAATAACTTATGTGATGTCTGCATTCTTACTGAATGGGCAGAAACCCAGCACACTGAGATACTGGGATTCGGGATTTTACTGAATAAGATGTAACACAGTATATATTTATGTGCACAGATGGAAGAAACTAAGAGATATCTATCAGTGGCTTTTACATAGCAGGTAAAACAAACCTAGTAGGTTCTGTTTGCTCATTGAGATTTGTTGGTTTTGAAAGGGTTAGTATGCACATTTATTGACAACAGGATTCAGCAGACCTATAGACATAAAGTTGTTTTGCATAAATAAGGACAGCACATTTAGACTTTAATAAGTATTACTCTATTCATTTTTTAATAGTCACTGTAGTGCTTTTATACCACTATTTTCATTATTACTGCAGCTTTTGCTGAGTTCCTCACTAAGCCAAAAAAGTTTGTATCAGACTGAAATATGGCAGTCTTGTTGAGGAATGACTTTTTCTGCTTATATGATCAAAATAAAAGTTTGCTATATTAATATGCTCTTTTATATGTTCACATTAGTCAGAATCAGCTTTCAATTTAAAAAAAAAAGAGTGAGAGATTTTAAAGGTGATTTATTCAAATTATATTTTATTTGCTTTTGGTACTATCGTGGAGAATGTAAAATATGCCCAGGAACTGGGATCTCTTTACAGACAAATCTAGCAGACTCTCACAGTGATCTGATAGGCTGTACCAGCTCCTAAGAAGGTGTTACAGTCCTTCAGGTCAATAGTTCACCAGCTAAAGGAGGTGTGTAAGTGAGAGACCACGGTGACTCTGAAAACAAAGCTTTACCATATTGGCTGCGGTGGTGTCTGCAGAACAAGAGATGAACACTCTAGGTGTACATCTAAAATTGTATTTAAAGAATCAAATGTTCTGCTTCTGAAACAAAGAAATCCTTACAAAATGCCTGTGTTGACGTGAGCCTAGGACATGTAAATTCAAAAGAACTGGGTTCTTCCCATTCACACCAAACTAGATTAACAATAAATGATTTCAGAGGAGTAATATAGGTGTAAAACTGGCAAGACATCATTTTGATATTTGTCGAAAAAGAATCAGGTCTTTAGTTACCATTTGATAATAATCCCATAAAATAAAACCTAAAAGGTTTCATCTCCTCTTTCTTGCATTACCATTTCTATTTTTAAGGATTATGTGCCTAGTGCAGAAGGCACCGGAGGGTTTGTAAAAAAAGGTATTCCAGAGAGGCTGATGGGGTTCAGTTCTGTTCCTTTTACCAGGTTAACAGCAGTGCTGAGGATCTAGGAGCAGTGACTGCTGAAGGCTTGCTCCTCCCTGTTTTGTCACCGAGGCTGCATTATAAATTCACCTAATCTGAAATGACAAGGCACCTGTCACTGGGAGTGCTCTAGTGTTTGGGGCAGCGATGGAAATCTGTAGTAATCCCAGTTATTTCCAAACTTGTTCCAGGAGATGGTAGTGTAACAGATTGGAATAATCTCTTTCTGAAGAATAACAAAAACATAACTTCCTTATTTCCTTTCTGTTGTTAGGGAGGATATTTTGATTTTTGGTATTCCAAGGGCCAGAGATTTTTTGAGAGGGGAAAATAAAAGAACCCTTGGATTTGCCAAATGTTAGGTGATGATTTCAGATGCAGGTGGTTTGCCTGTGTAAGAAAGCATGGCTGTCCACTTTCAAATACGAGTTTCTCCTTGTTTAATACCTAACATGCCTACATGCCTTCCCCAGTCCAGAAACCCAGGTTCTAAGCAGCTCCTTAAACAGGGAACTTATTCCTGTGGGTTTCACTCTGATCCTTTAATACTTTTTTTATATATATATTGAAATACAGTTATTGATTTTGTTTATGGCACCAAGTGTTTAAATTAAAGAAAATGTAACATTTCTAAATGTATTTAACAATATGGCAACTGTCACCCTTTGACCCCTCAATTCCTTCACGAACTGCTCACCAAAAAAATCACGGTCTTTGCCATTGCACTGAGGCCACCTCTGGGGTGGGAAGTGTCACCCCGTGCCCAGCCAACCAGGAGCCACCCCGCTGCCGCACAACTGGCTGCTTCCAGGCTTTTTCCAGCACAAGCAACTGATGGCTGGAGGGAGGCGAAATCTGATTTCTCACTGGGTCACCAGCCGGTGCACTAGGACAGGCGTTTCGGCTCCTGTGGAAAAGCATCACTTGGAGTTTTGAGTCCCGACTGGTTTAGCCCGTGGATTTCTCCCTGGCTCGAGGGGTGGTTAGGTTTGACCGAGAGCGTCGTGCCAAGTCCAGCACCCCTCTTGGTTCCCAGGGGCTCGGATCAGGCCCTCGGAAGGAATAGTGCCATCTACTGAGGCACCCGCCGCGGTTCCAGCAGCGCCGGGTCAGCCCAGCGGGCAGCGCTCGCTCAGACCGCAGGGTGCGGTCACAACTTTCTCTTTCTTCTTTCCCCCGAGTGGGTGTAAAAGCAACACGAGACAATGGAGTAAAAAAAAAAATAAAAAAATCAGATGTGCTATTTAAATATAGCAGAAACTGGGAACCTGACAATAACTCAGCTGCTACAGAGTCAATTCAGCCATCTGGAGATTGTGACATGTCCAAAAAGAGCCGAGGATTGGGGGGTGGGGGGGAAACCTTAAAATGAAGGATTTAATTCCTTCTTGAAATGTATTCATGCAGGCTGCTGTTTTAATGTTGAACGGCGTAGGTCTCAGTGGTTTTGTGCGTCAAAGACATACGCATGTAAACACCTAGCGTCTTGCTACAATTGGATGTTAATGTTTCTGGACCAGAGCTGTTTGGCCCAGCACTGAGTTTACCGGTTGATATCAGTTTGTTTTTCAATGTTATCATTATTGTAAAATAGCTTTTTGAGTTGGTTTGAGTTTTTTAAATACGTACGGTGGCAGTGATTTATAAACATTCCTGACTTCAGCTGTGGCTGTACAGAGAGGTTGAATCTGCTCTCAGCATATTTTTAACATGATTTTAATAATTAGAAGCAAATATATTAGAAATCTTTTAGGTTCATTTAAAACTCTATGCAATTTAAACAAATGTGGAATTGCGTAATGGTTTGTCTGGGAATTACTTAGGCTGCAGAGCGTAGTAATATTTTATTAGCTGTCATTTGTTTTCTAGGAAGAAAATGGTGATTTTTATGTTGTGCCTTATGTGAAAACTTGGCACTGAAACAGGACAGTCCCCGAATGTGAATTTCTAAGAAGGTGGGACAGTAGTTGCCCAAAAGGTGAAGACTTGAGAAAAATTGGGCTGGGTCATTTCTTTCCTGAAATGAAGCAGGGTACAGATTAGGAGCCATTAAGGTTTGCCAGGAGTTGCTGGTCATAGAAGCCTGTTTAAGTGCTCACTGTCAACAAGGAAATCATGGGCAGCACTTAAAGTGGCTCACCTCTGATTTATTCATAAACCTCACACGAGCACTTGGCTTTGTTCTTGCTCTGGTAAGGGGGAACTGATGCCAATAAGAACAGGAATAAAGAGCTTCTTGCATGGTCCAAAAGTGAATAGCACTTTATCTCAAAGCATGACCTCCATTCCCAAGATCTGTTGTGTTACAGTTGACTCTGCTAGATGTGTATTCTCAGATGAATTGCTAGAAGAGGTTACAACAAATATATACTTTGTAAAGCCTCTAGATGTAACAAGAACTGTGTAACTGGAACTTAGGTTCTAACTTGACAGAAAGGTTGCGGTATTCATAGTGAACCGAGAGATTTCCGTTTCAGACAGCGCTTTATGCTGGTGTTTTTAACATGAGTCAGAAAACAGTATGATTATGTGGCTGCGATTCAAGAGAGGATTTTATATTCTTTAAAGAATTCGTTTAAGAAACATATTGTCATTAAGGCAGACACAAAGAAACACAAAGTAGTTCAGAGACAAAATTAAAAAAAGAAAAAAAGGTTGAGTTTGTTTATAGGCATATTTGATTGTTGCTGCTTTATTTTTGTTTCTCTAAGAAAGGCAAAGTAGTGCTAGCGGTCCACAATGGGGGAAGGGACCTTTCAAAGACGGTCAACTGCCATGTTTGCACTGGGGCAGAGGTTGAGTACAGTTACTTAAATCCCCAGAGAAACATTTAGTTAACGCTAGTCTCTTTCTGATCCCATCTGAGTCTGGTTTTCTTTTCTGCTTTTTAATGAAGTTTGTTTGTTGCTGTGTTTAGGTTAAGTTTTTAAACTGTCTTGCATTTTCACAACAGATTTGACCAAAAGAGTCATAATGGAAGACAGTGATGAGAGTTAATGATACGTCTTTGATAAAGCAGTCCTCGTGTGCAATCTGATCACAGCCATCAGCTCATTTGTCATGGCTGAAGTGAAAATGTCAGGACCAATGAGTGTATCAGTGCTGAAGGGGGCGAAAGGGCTTTTGGAGACACTTTTGTGCTGGGAGTAGGCCATAGCTTAGATGCAGCTCTAGGGAAATAGTGGGATTAGCCAACTCTGTGCATAAATCCCTAGCATAACAGAATTAGTTGGGAAAATGAGGTTTGTTAGGAAAAAAAAAAATTATCTGTAGAACTACTCTAGGCTGCAGCCCAGGAACTGTGCAAAACAGTAAGGCATTTTATCAAGATAATTTTAGCAATGTGAATGTACACACATTCCAGCAAAACTCACAATTGGTAGCCAACATTATAACACAACTCATCTTAATGCATTTAGCATATGTACATGGGTTTGCTTCTAGGAGAAAAAAGTGCACTTAAAATAAATACGGTCTTTGTAATCTTAAAAGAAGGTTTTCTGAACACAGTGGAAATGAACACAATATATTTAAATATGGACTGATGCTGATAGTCTTGCTGCATGAGTTAGTTCAAATAACAGATAAGGGCAGTCTCCCTGATGCAGGCACTTTTTAAATCAGGAGGTGTAATTCATACTATGGGAACATATTGATTGCCAAAGTGAGACTCTGGTGTGACTAGCCTCTTCTTTCTTTTACTGGTCTGTACAAGATGCTTCTGAAGAATATCACAGTAGGCAGATGTAGGGTAACCTATTGTATACGCCTGCCTCGCCATTATTGCAAATGCAAATTTTTTAGACCTCTCAAGATCAAGATTTAATATCCCTTACAATTTTTTTTGTTGTTGTTCACATTCATTACAATAACTCTAGATGCTCTTAGTGGCCAGTTTCCGTTCTGTTTTTTAACCTTGGTAAATTCATGATCTCAATGGTATCCTGCAGCAATGAGTCCTACTGTCTAATCCCTTCACCCCTCTCATCATCAGGTTTTAATTTGTCACAGCTTAGCTTTCTTGGAAACCTGCTACTTGCCTTTTGGTAAGTCTCATCTTGCTTCCTGCTACATACCTAGGAAGAGCAGTGTACTTTTGCCAGTATGCTGTCCATAAAAAATACTGAAGAAATCTTGATATCTTTGAGCTAGGGATCCTACTTGCCAGACCTATTCAGCTGGTGTGTGTGGAACTCTAGGTGTTTAACCAGGTAATCCCATTACCTGCACAATGCCAGTCCAGGAGGAGTGAGCGGGAGTGAGTTATGCCTTCTCCAGTGCGTGGAGTGGTTACTGCAGAATAATAGACGTGTGTAGATAATAGTCTGCCTGAAAACACCAGCTAATAATGGCTATTTGCCTGTGGAAGGGATATTTACCCGTTTTGCTATACTTCCCATGTGTTTGATATTATAGAACTGGGGGTGTTTTGACTTCACAGATCCATGCTGAGGGGGTTCAGCAGACTGCCAGTGCTGGGCTGACAGCAGTTTTTCCTTTGTCTGGTGATGCTATTAGAGGTGCTGCTGCAAATTTATCATCTTTCCTTTGAATTTAATGGAAGGCTGAGATGAAAATTAAGTTTGGTACTGGCTCCATTGTATTGCTGATCCAGCTGCCACCATGGCAAGGCCTCCGAAACAGATCTGAGCGTGATGGAGGGTGGCACTGGGGCTTGCTGTGTTTGGGTTACAAGTGTGTCTGTGTCACTACTGTGTGTTGCACAGCGTTTGTCCATGGTGGAAAGCTCCCGCTTCCTTTTTCTTTCTCCAGACTTTGGCATAAGTTTGGGAACAGGCAGAACATATTCTGATTGGAGGGGGTGGGGAGCACTGGATGTGTAGCAGAGTTTTAGGCTGTGACTCAGATACCAGGTATCGCCTCTGGTAACTAGGCTTCCTCACAGCGGGCTTGCAGCCAGCATGTGAAACTCCCTTTTGTGGTCATGGGTTTCAGGTGCGTGGTCCTTCTGGGCCTTCTCATGTTATGAACATGGCCACAGGGACTAAAGATACCAGGTAACCTCCAGTCTGGCATAGAAATATATAATAAAGCTGCAGCCGCTAGCCTTTAAACCCCAAATACTTCTCTGTTTATGCATGTCAGTATGAGTGGCAGAGACAAAGTAATTTATTTAATCTAACTAGTGTTTATCATTGTTTGGAGTCATGTGCAGATTTCTTCCATTTCATGTACAATGAATTGTCCTCTTTCAGATAATGTGTTTGTACAACCTTTTTTTTTTATTATGATTTCTATTGATTTACAGTATTGAAGTGAAATGCCTGATACCTGTTTCCTTCACTTTGACTGTATATAGTCAAAGAAGCTGATGAGATTCTTCCCTCCCTTCCACAAGCCCTTTAGCTGTTTTAAATGTATAATTATCATTGCATGTCATTTGATAGCAGCACTAATTGCTGCCAACCATTGTCTGTTTGCACTTAATGCTGAAACCTGATCAACATCCTGCTTTGGTTGATGTTTGGTGGTAAACTTTAATTAACTCTTATTGCATTGAAGAAGAGCTCAGTCTCTGTGCTAACTAATCATTTACCTTCATTATGTCCTGACAGCTCCACTTGTTCCTGGTACTAATAGATACACCAGTCAGTAAATAAACCTGCAAACCTTCATGCCTCGAAGTTGTTTCACATTGATATTTTGTTGCTTAAAGTATAATGTAATGGGGTACAGATAATTATTTCAGTTAGTTTTGTGTCTTTGCTTTTCCAGACACCAATCTCAAATTGCCTTTTTCATGCCAGACAATATAATTTTAATAGTAACCGTAGATTTAAGATAACATTATTCCTCCAGCATGGTTCCTATATACATGCATCTTTTGAATCAATACAATTAAGCTTGTCTCCTGTTGGAATTCTTGTAATTATTTTTCCTGAAATACTTTTCCTGTAATGATATTGAAGTTAAAGTAATCGGGTTACTGGCAGATCATGTAAAATTCAACTCAAAATTGCTGGCTGCTTGATTTTAATTTGTCTGACGTCAAGTTTGTTTGAAAAGGGATAATATGTGGTTAAACCAAGGAGCTTATAATTACGGTTGACATTTGTTTGTTTATAATGAAATCTAATTAAAGTTCATACATTTTAAAACACAGAAGTTAATTACTGAATTGTTCACTTCACTTATGCACAGCAGTCAAATTAACTTGCAGAGCAAAAAAAATGACAAAAGACTATGCATAATAAAAACAAAATGCCCAGCTGATCTTGGCAATACAAACCAAATTTGCCATGATAATATTCTAGAAAAAACAAATGCTTTATTAATAACTAAACTGATTAAAAAACATCCTCTATTTTCACTGACACGGCTGGTTTTAATACAGAGTAATATTTAAATGTTTAACATGACTTACAATACCCACAGCCTTTTTTTTTTTAGATGCGTAATTGGAAGAGTCTTGTACCTTGTGACTGTGCTCAAAAGCACGACTGTTTATTTTTTATTTTCATCAAGCATCTTTCTGAAGTCGTTTGGAGTTCTGTCTCCCCGAGAACTGTAATGTTTGCTCAGCTACCTGTCTTGTGATAACTTTTAGTAAGATAATTGCAGCTTTTTAGCATGCAAGCAAATTAGTATTAGGCAAACCAAAAGTACTGTAACATTTGTTTCACAGTTGGTTTTGAGACAACAAAGAGATTAGGCGAGTATTGTAGAGCCACTTTGACTCCCTAGTAATTACTTGTTAGTTTTACAATTCAGTCTTACCTTCCAAATGTGCTGACAGCATGCACACACAGACTTCAGTAAAATCACGAAGTTTGTGATAAATCACACTTTAAAAGTTATACTGCTCTATTTTACAACATTATTTTTAGTATATTTAATGATATTAATGTTACATTTTTGTTAAATTAGACATGTTTAATGAAGCAAGCCCTCATATTTCTGTATTTTTTTCTTAAAAGCTGTGAATGCAAACGATCTTTTTCATAGGGTTTAAGAATAGGTGACAGATCCAGGCAGTGTGACTTTTCATGAAGACAATTAGGATTAATTTTCTAGCTTGTTCAGTGTAATTTAGTTCCATGTGAGTGTAAAACAGCATCTAATGCAAACTATCTTTGACCAGAGTTAAAGAGTCTAAATGGTGAAAGCTTTACAGATTGGGTGTATCGACATATGAAAACACAGTAAATATGATTTATTAATTCCCCAAATGATTGATGCAGCAAATTTCTTTAAAAGAAAAAGGAATATGGATTCAATATCTAAGCTTTATATTTAGGAGGATTATTAACTTGAACTTCCAAATTTAATAGGGGTTTTGAGGGTGAAAGGGAAAGCATAGGGGCTCTTTTCATTAATGGCATGCCTGTAAAACTGAGTATAATTTACATAACCTTTCATAGTGTATATTGTGTGTGTCATAAACAGGATCTGATTGATTTGTAGATTAATATTTATTTAGTAAAAGAAAATCAAAAGGATTAAGCAGTCATCATTTTAACTCTAATGCTACTTTGCATAGATGAGACAAAGTGAGGTGATTAATGCTCTAATGATCACTGGATCGCTATCATTCAGATGCACCTTTCTCCAGAAAGAAAGGGGAAAAGTTGGTGCCTCCTCTTAATATTGGCAAACAAGAGTTTTCTAGCAATACTTTAACTGATTAGGCCATTCTTCATCACTAATGGAGTAATCACTACAGAACCTCAGTGTCAGGCGAAGTAGTAGAAATATGGTATGAAAGTGAGAATTAGAAGGATAATTACAGTTCATGTTCCTGTCTCACACCAATATGAGCTATTAATGTTCAGTTAGAACAAATAAGTGCCAACGAGGGTGGCTGGGAAAAAAAAGAAGCCAAATTTGTTTGGAGAGGTAGCCTAAGAAACAGGCCTATCTTGCATAATGATTACAACATTTTCCTAAACTAACAAACAACAAAAGAAACATATTGCACAGTAGCTTTGTCAAGCTGAGATTGCTGATCTTGCTTTTAAAAGGAGAACAGCTGCAGTGGCTTCATTAAAGCTGTGGAAAGAAGACAGGAGAGTAATGCAACAGTTCTTCACCATCACAATTAAATTAAAAATTCCAAAGCCTATAATAGCGTTATGGCCATTGTGCACACTTTCCCGTTACTCCTCAGGATAGAAAACAAAG